>NC_053166.1:86069236-86381486 GCF_016835505.1 Polypterus senegalus | reverse complement strand
TATTCAATGTAAATGATAAATTGAAAATTTGCACAATGAGAAACATTTGGCTGTCCTCATGAACTCATTCATTATTACCTTTTATATAGTGTTTTTCTGACCTGATCAAAGTGCTTTACATAGACAGTGGGGTATCAGTTCAACCATCACCAGTGTGTAGCATCCACCCAGATAATACAACAGCAGCCATTCTTGCACCAGTAGGATCACAACACATTAGCTATTATTTAATGAAAGGGAGAGGGGGATACTTACCAAATTAAAAACAGGGGATGATTACGGGGCCAGAATGGACAAGGGAAATTTAGCCAATACATTAGGAATCATATTACTCCTTTCAAAAGATGCCTAGGGACCCTTATGACCACAGAGAGCCTGGACCTTGGTTATATGTTATTTTTACAGTACAGTGTCCCGTGTCACTGCACTGTAGTATTGGAATCCACACACAGACCACAGGATTAGGACCTCTTAATGGCCTCACCAACACCTCTTACAGCAGCAACCAAAGCTTTTCCTAAATTGTCTCCCATTCAAGTACTGTCTGAGCTCAAACATGCTTGGTGTCAGGTGGATTACATATTCTGAAATGCAGGTCGTATAGTTGATTTCTGCATTGCTATTGACTGAAAAGCAATGTAGATAACAACATCAAAAGTGTTGTGCCTTATACAGAACTGTATTTGAGTAAAATTCAAGAGAGTTTATGGTTAAGTTGCATGGTGTTTTGGCTAGTATACTCACGTTTAGAGAAGAGTTAATAAACAATGTGTTCTTAACCTTCTAGCTCCAATTAGGCTGTTTATTTATCACAGGATGTTCATTTCAAAAGAATGCATTTCATGTTAGTTCTATGTGGCTCCCTTTAAAGGAATACCCCACCAAAAAATGTTACCTGCCCCATGGAGTTTGTAGTTGAGAGTGAAAAAAATGTTATTCTCATGGTTTCATGCAAAACAAGAGAAAGACGTTTATGAGGTAATGGAACATAATTGTGACCAGTTCTGTCCAGCAGCAAACAATGTGAAAATGTCCATGGAAAAATGAAAAATAATTCTCATGTAACTTGTGTCGCATAGTCTGGATATCCACTCATATGCTCAAAACCTGCAAAATGGATGCATTTTTTTTTTTTTTGCTAAAATATTATTAATTGTTATATCTGTAGAAGATAAAGAAAGAAAGGCATATTCCCAGACTACTGTGGATTTGAATTGAAGATTCACATCTCTGGGAAGTATTCTGAGAATGTGTCTTTCCTGTTTATTTTTTATACTGAGTTTTCTAGAAATAAGTGTCTATATATATAATTCACTAAGGGCACGCAAGACAGTGAGCGCAAGCCAGACAGACAGCCACGCCCGCCAATTTAAAGACCATGGGATACGCACAACAGAGCCATGCATGCCAACTGTAACCGTCTTCCCGCGTCCAGCGTTGCTCTCGAAGCATGTGCACTGCCAACTCATGTGCCCGCACGCAACAACTCACCAAACACAGCCTCAGTCACTTTTGTCTGTGCAAAGGTCTACATGCACCTCTGAGCCACGTTGACTTTTCACCGCATGTAAGACAGAGAGCCCCGCCTGCCAACTCTAACAGAGCCCACCCCATGGGTTAATGGCACTAGACTTTCAGTTACCAGCATTCACCAACAATGTACTGGAGTGTAAGACTATCACATCTGCTACCTCACAAACTGTCCTTATTCCCCAGATTTCCCTGACCCCATCAGATTCTAATTTGCCTTTTACTTTTACACGCAGACAATTTCCTGTTAGATTGGCATTTGCAATGACTACTAATAAGGCACAAGGACAAACTTTCAAAAAAATATGCCTGTATCTGCCAAAACCTGTTTTCACTCACGGACAATTGTATGCTGCTCTCTCCAGAGTTCTATCTTTTCATTCACTGGCAGTTGTATCCTCAAACCCTCCCCATTTGGACAACTGTGTCTTTCAGGAAGTGTTCACTCATCAATGAATAATTATATTCGGTGTATGCTACGCCGCGGGTTGGCTAGTTAATAATATTTTATCAGACAATGCAGGCATTTTCCAGGTTTTTAGCCTTAAAACTGATAACCGATGTGGTTTATGCAACATGAGTTACGTGAGAATTTTTTTTCTTTTTTCCATGAACATTTTTCACAACATTTGCCATTGGACATAACTGCCTACTATGATGTTCTATTGCAACATATGCTGTTTTCTCTTACTCTGAAAGAAAATATGAGATTAAAAATATTTCTCAGCCACCAATATAAACAAGGGGTAAGTAACTTATAAAAATATAATTTTTGCCTGGAACATTCCTTTAAAAATTAACAATCATTGTCCACTAGATGTTTTTAAATATGCACACCCATTTCTTCTACTTCATCAATACAAGCTGATCAGCATTTGCAATGTCAAACAAAAACATTCATTTGCAGACAGGAAAAGGATGTAAAAGTCTTAGTAATTTTTACAGCTTCACTGTATCATTTTTAAGTCAAGCAGTTAATTTTTGCATTTCGAAACACAGAAGCTTGATTACGGAAGGGATTTTAACAGCAACTTAGGAACAGTTTAAAATGTGACTCCTCCCAATACAACCCTAGGTTACTACTAGCATAATTACACAAATTATATCAGCTTAAGCATGTGGAAACATAAAAAACAGGACCTGTTTGAAATGATGGCTGAAATAACCAAGATGGATTCCAGCTGCTTTGAAATACATTTAAAAAAAAGGCAATGTTGAACAGATCAAAGCTGTCTATGGGTAAATTTCACATAAATATTCAAATGTATTTCTTCCTGATAAGAACTGTCCATACATGTTGTAACTTACAAAGAGTTATAAATAAAGAGCCACATTAGAGATGTTCACAAGTCAAGATGACATTTCTTTGGACACATTTTATAAACACAAATTGACAAGCTACATTCCATTGAGCGATGGCACGCAGATAGTCCTTAAGATCACGCCCTGCATATGTAGGAAGAATTGCAGCAAGGGCGTCCCACTCTCTTGGCCTCTCTCGCGATTTTGTCTGCGCGCATTTGTCGAAAACCAGTTAGCGGGTTTGTCGGCGCTCATTTGTCGGGGCACATATGTCTATCGCGCTTTTGTCGGTGAACCATGAAGGTTTTATATACTTGAAAGTTATTTTTAATAAATCTGTTCTTTCAAAATGCAACTAGATATGAACATAACTTGTCTATCTTTATATCATAAAGACATCTAATCTTCTGTAACCACACTGTCAATACTGCCTAACATGTGCTATCCAGGTAAATGCATGTCTATTGCCAAGTATACCTAAAGATTATGATTTGGATTATTTTAAGATTTCAAGATGGCACTAAGCTATCTGAAGTAATATGTAGATAAAATGTTATACATGATTAAAATACTGCAAACTCACATGGAAAATATCTAAGCTGAAGCAACAAATACACCCTGTGAATGTAAGGCTTAGTGCTGCTGCTTCACAGACCTAGTGCCCCGAATCAGAATTCTAGACCCGGTTATTATCCATATGGTGTAAGCTTATTCTCACTGTGTTTATGTGGGTTTTTGTCAGAGTACTCTAGTTTTGCTCCCAAATTCCCAAAGATTTTTAGGTTACATTATTTGGTGAGTGGGTTAATACATCTGTGACCTCCTCCACCCATTTGTGGCAATAATATCATTGAGGTCATCAGGACAACTGCTCCTTGTAGTTCCAAGATCTCAGGTGAAGTCAAGGGGAGACATAGATTTCTCATTTATTGCTCCTAGGCTTTAGAATGACTTGCCTTTTCACAGCAGGTCTTCCTCCTCTATCGAGGATGTTAGCTTAAGACCTAATTGTTTTCTTTCGCCCTTCACTATGTATAATGGGATTGTGGTGGATGTTATAATTGGTTGTTTTATTAATCTGCTTTGGCATGATTGTTTGCTTTGTGTTTATTTAAATGCTTCTTTATACAGCACTTTGGTACAACCTCTGTTGTTTCAAATGTACTTTTATAAATAAATAATCAAATCTAATCTAATTTCAGTGATATCATAATAGGCTCTGTGGCACTGAATTGGATTAACACAGTTTGAATGGTATAGTCTGGTATATACAACTTGTTTAAGGATTATATTAAAATAAGTCATCCACTGTGCCCAAAGGGTACTTTGGGTAATTCCAAACAGTTGTGGTATCAGTACTATCACATCTCTGTGATCATACTGAAATGTTTTGTCACAGTACATGAAGATGATTGCCTTCACAGATGGTTGTTCTTTTTATTTGTCAAATGCATGCGATTACATTCCTTTTCTGCAGAATATTAAAAGATACAAACCATCTTCACAAACAGCAGTTGTTATCATTTGCTATCATTTTTGCAAATATTTAATTGAATCTGAAAATGACATAAAATGCTGGACTGCTTAATTATGTTCCAGTCTGTTGGTGGTCAACTTTCCACATTTGCATGTGAAATACAGATCACTTGAATAGATTTTCAACCACAAATCAAATGATTTAAACCCTGTATAAAGTCTTTTAAAACTGATATAACAAAACAATCACGTTATTTATACAAACAACAGTTTATTAATTTTGACATACAAAATAAAAATTCATAACTACTCATTACCTGAGTACAAAACCTCACAACCAGATCTGATAAACAGTCAGTGAACATCCTTCATTTATCTAAACATAGCTCCACAAACAGAAGTGTTTATCTGCTGCTGCAATCTGTTTTTGTTAGCAAAATGGCTTGAACTGGATATGGAACTCTTACTGTCACCTTTGTTTAGAATATTGTCTTCAGCCTTATTTACAATACAGTAAAATAAATAATCAGTATTGGTTAAAGTTGTAATATTTATGTAAGTATAAGCCAGAGTAACATGTAAACTGTTAGTTTTCTTTTTGTGCTGTTGCTGCATTCTAAGAAAGTTAAACTTTTAAAACATACTGTAAAGGACTGGATTTTGTTAGCAGTGATTAAAATTTTCCACTAAATAGACACAATTATGGCGCTACTCTTTTCTTAGTGTTACTTTTGTGCACACATCAAGCACTCCGATCCCAAAACATACATTTTCTGTTACAGTAAAACATATTGAAGTTGTAATATTTCTGGAAATTAAATAAATTAATATTGCTTTTTAAGTGGTCATTTAGTAACTTTCTAAGGATCAAGGATCCCACCATCATGATTCAGACTGTTATTTTTGTGAGCGGAAGCAGGACTGGCAAGAATTTACCAATACTGAAGTAAGAAAATAACTGTCACTGTGAGACAACAAGGACCACTGTTAGCTTAAAGACTTTGTCAAGCATTCTACAGAGATGTGAAATATCAAGAAGCACCAAAGTAGCACACAAATATAGGTAATATAGCTGAAAGACACTTGAAGTAGGGGATGTAATGGCACAAGTTTCCTGCTGATTCCCACAAATGTGAGGAAAGCATATGGCAGAAATTATGAATTACATGAGCTGAACAAAATAATGAACTTGCCATATTTCATTGTAAGTGTGCAGTGCAGTGTGGAAATATAGTCAATGTTGTCACGCCTTCAGTTTTTTTTCTAAAGCCCACCTTGCCTTGGATGCTCCATTTATGGCTTGTTTTAACCATCCTGGTCACTAATTAATGGGAGTTCAACTGTCCATAATAGATATAATGTAGATGCAGTCTTTGAGTTCAGAAGTAAGTCATCACATCTAATCTTGAAATAAAGGACATGTCCTCGACAGACAGGTTAAGACATATCAAAGTAAAATAGACTTTTGTGCCTGCTTAATGGAATACTTAACCCAAAAATATTTTTTTTTCTATTTGTTACATACCCCATGTGGATTATATTTGTGGACAAAAAGCATTTTCAGTCTTGTTTTTAGGCAGAAAGGAGAGAATAAAGTTTAATATATAATAGAAGCCAATTGTGACCACTACTCTACAATTGGCAAATTATTTGAAAAATGTCCATAGACAAAGACGTAAATATGTCTTGTTGCACTCATCACACAATCCACATCTATCTATAGTTATCCAGCTGTATATGCAAAACATAAGGTTTTTTTTTTCTAAGATAATGTTAAATATATCAGGTCAGGTTAGGTTGGGAAGCATGCACTGGCACAGTGCATTGCTGCAAGCACCACACAATGAAACAGCTCAGAATCCTAGTTGACAACCCCAGAGGCAGACACACAGTCCAGTTCCATCCCCTGGAAATGACCATCTATCTGCTGCAGCCAGGTGTTATATAGGCATCCCCTTGGCCTGGTCCAGGTTTTCGGATCCTTAACAATGAGGATCACAGATCACATTTGGGGAATCACATCACGTGGCCGTAGTGCCATAACTGACACTTCCTCACAATACAGGTAATGTGCCTCATTCGGGATTCCATGAGCAAAGTCAAACCAGCAGTACCCAAGGATTCTCTGAAGAGACACAATACAGTAGTTGTCCAGTCTTTGTCTTAGATCACTGGATAGGGCCAATGACTTGCAACAATATAACAAAACAGGAAGCACCAGGACACTAAAGACTTTTGTCATTTTGCAGAGATATCATGAGTGCCACACTTCCCGTTCCAGCAACCTCATGACCTCTCCATGCTCTTCCAATCCATCTACTGACTTCATAGGAAGAGTCACCAGAGGCGTGAATGTCGCTGACAAGGTAAATAAATCTCTTGATGAGGTTGACATTCTCTTTGCAGATAGACACACTGCTGATGGCTGTGCCCAAGATGTCATTAAAGACTTGGATCATAGTTTTTATCCAGGACACTCACAAGCCCATACTCCTCGCTCAGTCTCTCGGGAGCCCCGATCAGAGCTTCCACTGACTCCATGAAGATCACAGCATCATTGGCAAAGATCAGTGAATCTTTCTTCACTAACAGATGCCCCACAGTCACTGGACCTCACAACCCTACCCAACATCCAGTCTGTGCAAGCACTTAACAGAGTAGGTGCAAGACCACACCACTGAAGAACCACAGAGTCAATTGGGAAAAACACAGAGGTTCTGCCTCCATTCTGCACAGCACTCACAGTACTAGTGTATAGGCCAGCCATGTTATCCAGCAACTTTGTGCAGATCCTGCAATGTCTCAGAATGTTCCACAGGGCAGCTTGACCAACTGAATCAAATGCTGTGCAAAAATTGAGTGCAAAATCATGGAGCGCAAATGCGAATATAAGCACAGTTTCTTTGCAGCCTTTCTTAAACATATACTACCAGAAAAATCAGTACACATCATAAAGGTAAAGCCTCCTGGGAATGACATTTTGATTTGAAGAGGCAGGTTTTCATTTCAAAAAGTCATTACCATAAGGCTTTAGTTTCTTGTTTATAATGTGTTTTGCAAGTTTTGAGCATATAACTGGACAACTATGGATAAATGTGCATTATGTGATCGCAAGTAATGTGATATTTTTTAGTCTTTTTCCATGGGCATTTTTCATATCAATTTCCATTGTATGTCATTGGCCACTATTAGCTTCTATTACATCATAAACTTTTTTCTCTGCCACTGCCACAAGTAAGGTAAGTAACATTAAAAAACATCATTTTTGGGTGGAGCACTCCTTTAATCTAATTGTTCCAAATTTTCAGACATATAAACTAATGCTGTCATACTGATTCTTTTGATCTAAATTGAGAAACAAACATTTCAGGCTTCTGGAACTGAATGGAATTGACTTTTGGGGAAAACCTAATTTATATTCTTAGAGTAGACACCCTTCCTTCTTTTAATTCAGACACTGACACTCAGAATGGGCTCTTTATAATACAAAACTTCATCCTTGTTATGACTATTGTTTGGGTTTTTAAGAATTTGATTTTTTTTATTCTTCTTAGCTTTTGACTTTTATACTCAAAGGGTAAGATGTACGGAGGTAGAATGTAGTCATATTATTCATCTTCAAAATATGACATAAAAAACCAGTTCTGATTATATGTTTACAATGAAAGTCATGCCTTAATATTTTGTCACTTTTTGCATTTTAAAATGTAAAATATTATTTGATTTCAAAAAATTAAACATTCAAAGAGAAAAACTATTACAACACTATAGTTCCAGGGATTATTACAGCCCTGTAAAGTGACGGCTTATGTTTTTAAGGTGTAACGACATTAAATGCAGGAACTGTACTTTAAAATTGTTAAAGTATATCATTTTCTACAAGCAACAAATATTAAAATAGTTTGACGTTTTAACATCTTTGGTATTTTTCATGTCAAAATAATTTTTTCACAATCATGGTATATATTAGCTGCATGAAATTACATCCCAAATGGTAGCATTATTATAAAGTTTTAAAAAGAACTAGCCTACTCTTGTATTGTATAATTTTTTGATAGCTGGGTCCCATTTTGAAAATAATTTAATTTCCTACTTGTGCTTCTGCTATTCTGTTTTATATGTGGGTGTGTGTTGCCATAGCTTGTAATGACAGACAGATGTGCATTCAGATCATATAATTACTGTTTTCTAAACAGCGTCTACTTTTCACCTATTACATTCTGTGTTGTTATTTTACATAGCCTGCAAGTGAGATTAACAACATGTGGGGGCATAGTGAAAAGTGTACATATGGGATTAATTGTAATTTGTACAAATAAAAATAAATCTGAAATGAACTTATTACATTGCATTGCATTTTTAATAGAAGTCTTAGATTTGTGAAAGAGCTAAGCCACCTGCACATCACATTTCTGGTGAAGACTGAAGCACCACAAACTAATTATCTAATGAGTTACTTTTTCTCAGGATATGGTAATAAAAGATCTGAGGGCAACATTTTTGAGTGAGTAAACTCACTGACAATTACCAATCAATCCGTAAACATGGGGAGAACGTGCAAATGCCACGCAGAACCAGGTGTAGTGAGGAAGGAAACATAATCTTGATTATGGGTTTGTGTTCAGTCCTGTGATGGACTCATGCCCTATGCCTAGCCTTGCATCCAATGCTTTCTGGAGTATGCTCCAGCTACCCTGTGATCCTACCCTGCATAATTGGGTTATGAAGATGGATGGATGGTTGGAGGTATGCCTGTAGCGTCTGTTCAGTTTATTTCACTTGATTGCATACTATGTACATACTCAATATTCTGTCTAACTAAAGCACATACATGCATTATCAGTGAGGAGGTAGCAGGAAATACCTTTGCGAAATAATGAAATAAGCGTTTGTATAGTGTAAGAAAATAAGCAATTGTGTGTTTTTTTCAGCTACTATTGTCTAGTTGTCTACACACCAGAGACAGGAATTCACATCTGGTCATCAATAGTCAAAGTCAATAACTTTCTAAGTTTCTACGCCTCTGGTCCTGAAGGGTGCGGCAGAGGAAGATAAGCGGTGAAGTGAAGTGCACAGCTGGTGTCCTTTTAAAATGGCTGAATCCCACAATGTTTTGCTTTTTGCCTTTCTTAAAATTACATGAATATGCTATTTTACAACATGTGTGTAATCTCAAGATGCAGATTAATGCTCGATACAATTTTTTACTTGAAAACTGGATATCTCGGTAGATTTCAAGACTTTTTTTATTTGCGATGGAATTCCAGTGACCATAAGCTCCATTATAAAATGTAATACCGGGCTATTTGTTTTTTCAAATTTATAAAATATGCTTTTGAACATAATTTCAGAGGACAAGGTAATATATACCATGATTCTGAATAACCTTACACTTGAAAAATACCGATCTTATTCTTTAAATGTTATAATAAGTTCATATATCAAAGAACAGAAACATTTTAATAGACAATTCCATGAGATGCCTCGATATGTTAGTAACTCATATGTAATTGATGGAGTAAGAGGTCCTGTATTTGTATCATCAGTTCAGTTCCTTTAAGGTTTCATATGTAGTTTTTAATCCAGGTAGACACTATAAGATGTAAAATTTGTACGCAAATGGCGTCAACACTATATGATTATTAGAGAAGCTGCAAATAATTTCAAACACACTGAAACTATACAGTAATGACTTTTACTAGCGTTGTTTTTTATCTGTTAAAGGGGGTAAGTGCTTAAAGAATGCTGTTTATTTCCCAAAGATAGCTCTGTTAAGCAGATTTTTCAACACGCAGATGTTCTCTGTGTGTATACCATGGAGCATGCAGCTAGATAAGGTTTTTGTCTGAACATTCCTGTGCTATTTTTGTAACATATAATTATTTCTGTAATGGTCCTTTTTCCTTTGAAAAGAGCCATCTCAGGTTAAAAGCAGTGCACGAAAGATTGGCCCCACAGGTATGGCTTCATATCTCTACTTTTCAGATGGAAATAAATGTGAGAATAAAAAGGAATGCATATTTATTTATTTATATTTTATTTCAGCTTGCAGGTTTCAAATGCAATGCATCATATCTTGATTTCTAAAGTGTTGATTAGTATCATTCACCTAAAATCCCTCTTGGGCATGAATTGGAAACAATTAACAACAGGAATATTCTTAAAATTCTTTGTTCAATTATGTTTTTTTCCTTTTCTTTAAAATATTTCAGCGTTTCTTTATAGTAAACCAAATTATTAGTTTTGCACTAGATAAATTATTTTCTGAACATGAAACACATACATTTCTGCAACTTTGTTGGTATATCAAATTGTTTGAAGGAACTTAGTCACTGCTCATTCAAACTAAAGGTTGTAAATTCAATGAGCTATATATATATATATGCAAGAAGGACCATGTTGCCTCACCAGAATGCAATTTGTTTGAGGCAAGTATCTAAACATATATGAGGTAACTTCCAGGGCATACATAATTTTTCATTGCTGCTTCCAAAGTTAGTTGTCTGTTTTTTGTGAGAGATAAACAAAACTTAAACTGAAGATATTGGACGGCATTGTCACACAGGGGTTAGTGCTGCTACTTCATGGATCCAGCATCTTGTGCGTGAATTTTTCACCTAGCTGCTGTGTAGAGTTTGTATATTCTCCCCATGTCTGTATGTTTTTTTCCTTATATAATTTAACTTCCTCCCTCATCCTAAAGACTTAAATGTTAAATAAGTGCTAATTAGAAGTTGGCCCAATGCATATTTGTGTTGTAGTGAGCCCTGTGATTGACTGGTTCTACAGGTTTGCTTCCTGCCTTGTTCCATATGCTGCTCATTCCATCTGACCCTCAGTTGGATTAAATGTGTGACCATCTTAAACATGAGTTATTAACTATGATGTTCTAGTGGCAGACATAGGAAAAATATGTCAAAATCAGTAACCAGAATGCAGACAATAATGGAACAACCTCGTAAGCTTTTTTGGGAGCTTAAAGACAGGATTAAGGAGTTCATCATGTAAATTGACCTATATTAAATAAAACTAATTTATGCATCTTAATTATCATTTGTTTATCATGGCACCAGAGAGTGGTAAGAATTTTACTGTAGTCTGTTCATGTGGCAATATGACTATTACTACTGCTGCTTTCTTAATGAGGAAAACAAGAATAAAGTTATGAGTGGGAAAAAGTCAGAAGCTTAAAATTCTTCATTTCTTTTACAAATTCTTGAGTAAGAATGAGTCTTTCCTTTTTTGTTCTAAAATAAAAGTGTTTTGACGTAAAAAAAAAGCTCTGAGAGGAGTCTCACCAACAGAGAGAGAACAGGGGACAGGTTGGGGAGTCCTATGATAAGAAAACTAACAATTCTTGATATGAAGGTTGATGTGCATTTTTCAGAGTGACACTAGAATCACTGACTGCTTACAAGACCTGGTTTATAGTACTAGGGTATTGTACTGTGTTAGCCATTATGGATGTAGTGAGAAGTTAAGCAAAATGACACCTTTTATTGGCTGACTAGAAAGATTACAATATGTAAACTTCCGAGGCAACTCAGGCATCTTCTTCAGGCAAGACGTAATACAGAAACTGGAGTTCCCTGTGTTTATATACACACCTGGATAGATACAACATTGGGAAACCTTTAAGTGAGACATCTTAGATGAAAAAATTAATAGACCTCTCCAGGCTAAGATTAATTTAGCAGAATGAACAATGTATGAGTATAGTCAAGATCTTTTGATAAGATAACTGTCCAACAAAGCCTTTTGAAGTTTCTGATGAGTTTTTCAAAACAATGTGGATCTGTAGTCAGGGTGTCTGGGACAGTCCAAGAGATGCAAACAGTCCCCGCATCTGGCCATAAAACTCTTATCCTTATTTAAACCATGTTGTAGTAAGTAAAATTTTGGCATGAGTTTAACTTCCCATTCTTTTCTCTCTTGCTGTGTTGTGAAGTTGCCCACAAGCACTGTGACTTTAAAGTCCCTCTCACAGTGTCCATGGCTGTCGATGTGGGCTGCTACAGGAACATCTCTATTGCCATGTTTAATGTGGAACCTGTTTAAATTCATTCTTTGACAGAGTGCTATCGAGTTTCTCCCACTTAGAGTGCAGTGTTGGGACATTGCATACTAAGAATTAGGTAGACCACATTAAATGATCTGCAGGAAAATTATGCCTTTGTTTGATGTTCTAGTCGGCAGTGTGGTATAACTACACAATCTGTATCATAGATGCAAGGACACGTTTTACATCTTTTATGTAGGCAGAGAGATGTGCCATTTTCAGTTGATTCACTTAGGGAGCTCCAGACAATTAGTTGCTGCAGGTTTGGTGGTTATCTGTATGCCAGGAGTGGTGGTTCTGGAAATACATTTTTCAGCGTTTCGTCATTGTTTAGCATTGGCTGAAGTTCCTTTTATAATTTTTCAAAAAATCTATTTAGTATAAGACCTGTGAATCCTTCATATTAACGTGTAATTATACCATAATGTCAATATGGTACACTGCAAAGAGATGAATAGCCTATCTAGTGATATGTTGTAAGTATTATGAAGACTAAATAAGCCTTTTTTAAGGTCTTGTTTTAAGAGTAAATGAGTAATAGATGCATTTTTGAAGTACCTAAACTAAAGTGTTACCACTGCTTTTGTCTATATGTAAAATAAGTGATGATGACTAATACACATAATCTGTGCTTTGACTTTTATTTTTTTCAGCATTCTTCTGTCTTTTCTATTTGTTTTAATAACAAGAGTGTATTGTAAATATATATATATATATATATATATATAGTTGCTAAACTTGTAGAAAAGTGAATGCTGTGTTTTGTTTCAAAGTATTGTGTTGTAATGATTTAAGATACTGCATTCTCATATTAAAACTATGCTTATTATTGCTTTGTTAGCTTAAATAAATAGTGTAAGAGAATGCCACGGATGTAACTGTACTGTTAATGTATGCTTATACTTTAAGTAAGTGGCATGCACACCTATAGCTGAAGCATATCCGCCAAATTACCCAAGTTTCCTCTCTTTAGACTTGTGAAGAATAGGGCAGTGCAAGGAATGAGGATCAGTAATATACTTACAAAACAGGTTTGGGAAAGATATGCCATATTATGTTATCTTATTTGTATTTAAAGTGCTTACCATTTTCACCATTTTATATGTACAGTGTACCCTAATCCAGCGGTCCCCAAACTGTGGTACGCGGAGCCTTTTCAGGTGGTACGCATTGCGGTGCCTGAAATTTAATTTATCTGTGGAAAACCCTTTATGACAAGCATGTTCTGAGCAAAAACCAATGAAACTGTTTAAATACAATAAACGTGGATCCCCAGATTTAGTGTGGTGTGAAATTTCGTCATCAAAATAAATAAAACCTATTATTCGAATCAGTATTTAGTTCATTTAATGCTACCATAATTCCGTCATGTGGAAGTCAACTTCTACTTCTTCAGTGTTTGAGCTTTTGGTCACTAGATGAAAGCACAACGCCAACACTATTTAGTCTTCGGTAACTCTGCCTCACATTAACTGCTCGCGTTTTTTGTAATGCATGCATTGCCGCTGTATCGCATCGTAGTCACTAGATCTAAGCACAAAGCCGATACCATTTCGTCTTCAGTAACTGCATCACATACAGGCCGAAGGCAGGATTTAGTTTCGGGGAGGAATTTATCAATTTATTAATTTTAAACATAATTTCTTCCAATTCCTTAACTTTTATTAAGATTTTGGGGCGGTTTAGACCCAAACTCCCCCCCTTACAGCAAGGTGTGGGTGGTACGCAACGCAACTCACTTAACCTCAGGTGGTACTTGACGTCCAAAAGTTTGGGAACCCCAGCCCTAATCTACTAATAAGATATTTCTCATGCCCTTTTTGATGATCATTTCTTCTTGACTGATAATTCAGTGGCATGATAGACAGATTAATTTAGGAGTCAGCAATGTTTTTCTATAAAAGGGCTTTCATAAATTTAGATAATCATTTATGGTGCAGGCCTTATAAAATCTTTCATATTATAGAGAGAAAATGGAATTGGCCATGTATGTATTCTGGTGTCACAAGCTTTAAAGGAAACAAACGCTTTTGAAATAGCATATAGACATAAGAAGAGTGGGCAAGATGAAAAAGTGCCTTTGAACATGATGTGGTCATGTAGACCAGATGTAGTTTCATTATCATATTACCAAGAGAAGACCCTCTGAGTCTAGCCCAGGAGAATCACAATAAGAAAAATAAATAAATAAAATAAAAGTTATAAAAACATGTTCAAACGTCTAGTTTACCTGACAGCTATTGAGGCATTTTGTAGGAGTAAATTTCAATTCGTATGTAATTGACAATAAACAGTATGTAATGTACAGCCTACTGCACAAACAGCTGCTCAGATTATTTTTATTCAAAAACAAAAATCAATAAAATGTTAATCAATATCTTAATTATTGTATAATATTTAAAATATAGACATTCATAGGCATGCAAAGAAGAAGAAAATCCTGACATCATGTACAAAATCAAAACACAGCTTGAAGTAATTAAGTCTTCTGATTAAATTAGCCCCAGGCTATCGAGTCAGATGTTCAGTCATGTTCCAAGTCTTTTTAAGATGTAGACTTTTCGAAAGATGTGGTTTTTAGTTTATGTTATAATTAGCTGTGGTTTGCATCAAAGGAAAGTACTGGAACTGCACAAAGGTCTTATCTTTTTAGCCTCAGCACTACAACTTTCATTGTTGTTTGAGACAAAGTGGGCATATATCTGGAAAAAGGACTTTCATGGATGATTTGCAGCAGAGTTGTTTGCCAATCACCTTTTAAAACTGTGATTTTGCAAGATAAAATAACATGGAGACGACAAGTTAGCATTACATCACAGATGTTGTTTTGCTGAAATCTCCACATCTGTCCATTGGTAAAGTGATATCTAATAGCATATTTTAACATAAAGATACACCCACTTCATTACGAAAAGTCAAAAACAGTTGGATATTGAACACATGAGATCAAAACATTTTATGTACTTTGGTTGTCTGCACCAACGCTTCATGTAGATTGACACAGAAGCCAGCCACATTTTAACATAACATCTGTGCTTTTCATGATCTCTAGCTTTTGTATCCTTATGTATTTTTACAAAATGGATTAAAATGCAGCACAAGAATACAAGCTGCATATATTTAGGAATTAATTTTTATTTTGCACAGATGATGTAAAGTCTGGTTCACTGGAATATAGTTCTGAACAGGATTGATGTTGTCAGCAATGTAGTGTTGTGGTTAAGCCTCTGGACTTCAAACCCTGAGGTTGTGGGTTCAAAGCCATTAACTGACACCACTGTCACTTGACTTTCTGTGCTCCAACTGGAAAACCAAAATAAATGTAACCAATTTTATCATAAATGTTATGTATGCGTGTGTGAGCAGAACTTCCTCTGCTTAAATCCATTGACCTAGGTAGGATTTACTCACAAAGTTGGCAAAGGTGAGGACAGATCATGTAGCCTGTGACCCCTAGTGAGTGGTATGAGGCAGAAGTTGTGGCATGAATGCACAGAAAGGGGAGGTGACAAGAAAAAAAGAGATGGAGTAGAATGGAAGGAGCTGTGGTAGATTCGAGCAGCAGCAGTGGTATCTGAGGATGATCAAGGAAGGAGACAGCTTCCCATAAAGGTCATATGAGGTAGCAAGGTAGACACTACATTTCACAATGTATTAGGCTACCAGCAAAGCTGATGATAAAATGTGAGCCAAACTACAGAGTAATAAAAAAAAAATCAGGGAAAATGAAGATCTATCAACATATTGTCATACACAAGGATCCAATACTGAGCAGCAAAAGCAGAAACATTCTTACATTTCCAGTTTTTGTGCAAACTTGTAAATTGTATTATACATGAATAATCAACATGATTCATGATGATGATCACTAATCCAAAATAGTGAAATGGACAATCTCCCATAAATTCCTTAGAATTGTGTCACAAAAAATCAGCCGGTTGGCTTTCTGAAAGAACTCTAGCCATGACAGAACTGAAATGTTATGGCTGCACATGGACACACATGAGCAAATGCATGCCGAGTGCAAGGGCCTGCCCAAGCAATGCAGAAACAGGCGAGCAGTCTCATGCACAAAGAAAATTTTCACATACTTAAAAAAAAAACACATTATTTGTCATACTGTATGAAATTTCATTGCAAATTATGGAAAATTGGAACTTTGATTATGACAACTAAGTTGAACTTACTATAAACATTTAACTTGGAACATTATCTAATATTTGCTTTGCGGTGGGCTAGCACCCTGCTGGGGGATTTGTTCCTGTCTTGCGCCCTGTGTTGGCTGGGATTGGCTCCAGCAGACCCTTGTGACCCTGTTTTAGGATATAGCGGGTTGGATAATGGATGGATGGAGTATCTAATATTTTGTGCATATTTCTGTTTTTATAATATTATAAACTTTCATAATGTGTCAGTGAGTTGCTTTGATGTAACATTTCTCTTCTTGTTGGCAATAATATAAGTTGCATATGTTTTTAGTGATGATCATTTATTTTTTAACCGATTCCTTTTTACATACGAATACCATTTTTTTCCCATTTGATAGATTTTGAACAAGTTGAATATAGTAGGCAATGTAACATTTAAGAAAATACAGTAAGAAAGGAATATCATCCAGGCCTGGTTCTTATTTTGTATTTATTCCCACTAGGACCATATTATATGCAATCATAATGGGAAAAGTAGGATGAAAACAGATAAACAGACTAAAACAGTTATCATTCTCAAACTCCACAAAACACATCTATTCATAAATGTTTAAAATGTAAATTTTTATACTTTCCATATTTTCATAAAGATGTACAGTAAATCTGTTTTCCATTGTCTTCTTCCATATTGCATTCATAACTTATAATAAATTAGGCCATGACAAAAGTCTTAACTCACTATGTCTAAAATACTCTCAACAGGCTTACTTGCACTATCTTCTTATCTATTATAAACTGTAAATTACAACCAAGAGCACCGTTTGAGGGTGGCAAGTTGGGCACTGCCCAAGGCCCTGTGCCTAAGGGGGCCCTGCTTTTAAGGTCCGCATGTCCTTTTCGAGCGGATGTGTCAAGTTATAATCTCCAGTTATATTTTGATAAAAGTCTGCGTGTTATCTTACAAAAATTTTGCTGAATACTGTAATGAGAAAATCTGGTGTATGTTAACATTACTTTTATTAAATTCGTGCAGAAGTTTATACAGTCCACACATACCGGTAACACCGTTTGATGTAACTGGCCCCTTGTGGGGTTGGTCAGCCCTAGGCCCCTCACACCCCTAAGGCCGCCTCTGATTCCAACATCCCAGAATATGCTGCTTGAATTTTAAAATGTTTAGACATTGAAACCTTTTTTATCAGTATTACCAAAGCCTTGTTTTCACACAACTCTCTAAAAACACTCATTCATATATTTTTAAATGCAACACACACCCAAGTCTGAAAACCCACATATTACTATAACTATTTAATGAATTTTTTTTTAAGATGTCTTTTTTTTACTCCCTTTATATTTTTTTGAGATTTGGTGTATTGTTTTATTTTTTTCATTTCATTAAAGTATATCTGTTAGTGGCAGCAACATTTTATACTTTTGTAGAATTAACAAATATAAAAAACATGACTTAATTTCTAGATACAGAGCGAGATCTAAGATTTTTGCTGCCCTAGGCAAAGTTAAAATGGCACTCCCGCCACACTCCGTTTGCTTTGAGAAGAATCACCTCTGCCAGACCTGTACATTGAGACCTGAAGAAAGGACTGGGGACAGCAAAAGTATTTAGGACATCGGATTCATAATTTGAAAATTCGAGTTATAGCAATGTCTGTTTACAAGACTGTGTCAGAAATATATGCTCTTGAGGGGTGCTATTTCAGCAAAGAAGTAGGAATTGGGCTGTACAAATAGTAGTAATTATTTATTGGTTTTAACATTTGTCTAAAGAGAGTTAAGAAACACTCGAATGCTTGCTAAAACTATGGTTTCATTTCTATAGTTATCTATTTAAACCACAAGCTAAACATATGCCTTTTGATGATGGTGACATTCTACATATTGTGACGGGCAGCCGGGACGCCCCTGCTGCATATGTTCTGGGGAAGCAACCATGGGCAGCTCAGTACCTCCCCGCCGGGGCGCTTGGTTGCGGCCGACGGTGATTCCCCAACCTCCCGCAGGGCTCCATGGGAGATGGAGTCCTTCACAGCCTGGTTGGGAGCTGGGGTGGCCGCTAGGGGGTGCTGCCTGGATTTCACAGCCCGGCTGGACAAATCTTCAGCCCCACCCGGAAGTGCAATTAGGACCACATGGTCAAGCACCTGGAACACTTCCAGGTGGGCTATAAAAGGGGCCAGCCACCACCACTCAGTGGCCACCGTCGGGTGGAGGAGGACAAGGTTGCTTTGCAGGAGTGGTGGTGCCAAGGAGGAAGAGAAAGTGATTTTGTTAAGTGCTTTTGGGATTGTGCATTGCCTGTGGGGTTCACGGGGAAGACGTGCCCCACAGGTGAAGAAAATGAAGTCTGTTTGTGTTTTTTACATGTGCCTCAGTGTGAGTCTGTGTCGGGACGGGCGCTATACAGCATATATATATATATATATATATATATATGTGGCCCCGGGACGCTTGGAGGACCGGAGGAGGGCGAGTGCCTCCTCCAGACGGAGTGGGGGCGTCCGTCCTGGTTAGGCAGGGGGCCTCGGGTACAGGGCTTTGAAGACGACCGGCGAGACACAGATGGCTTCCGGTGCACGGCCGGCACTTCCGCCACACAGGGGTGTGGCCGCTGTTAAGTGCCGGGAAGCAGCTGGAGCCCATCCGGCTCCCCATAAAAGGGGCCGCCTCCAGTCATTGGTGGAAGTCGGGAGGCAGAAGGACTGAGCTGGAGAGAGAGGACGGGAGGCGGCCAGGAGGAAGGCACAAGAGACTGTGAGCCATTTTTGTAGATAATATTAGTGACAATAAATGGTGTGTGGTGAAACAATGTTGTCCGTCTGTCTGTGCCGGGGCCAGCCTTCACAATGGCGCCCAACGTGGGGCCATCCGTCTGGTGCAAGACGGGGGCCCCATAACGATAAATATTTTGTGAACCGCCCGGCGCAGCAGCGCCCCCACACACTGGCGCTGGAGCGGCCCGTGCACGGCCCCGCGGGAGCGTTTTACCCCGGAAACCGCCATTGTGAAGGCTGGCCCCGGCACAGACAGACGGACAACATTGTTTCACCACACACCATTTATTGTCACTAATATTATCTACAAAAATGGCTCACAGTCTCTTGTGCCTTCCTCCTGGCCTCCCGTCCTCTCTCCAGCTCAGTCCTTCTGCCTCCCGACTTCCACCAATGACTGGAGGGAGGCGGCCCCTTTTATGGGGAGCCGGATGGGCTCCAGCTGCTTCCGGCACTTAACAGCGCCACACCCTGTGTGGCGGAAGTGCCGGCCGCACCCGAAGCCATCTGTGTCTCGCCGTCTTCCGCACTTCCTGGTGTGGCGGAAGTGCCGGGCTCCCGGATAATTAGGCACCGGGCGCCGCCTGGCGGTGGCCACGGGTCCCTACAGGCTGGGCTTCAAAGCCCTGTACCCGAGGCCCCTGCCTAACCAGGACGGACGCCCCACTCCGCCTGGAGGAGGCACTCGCCTCCTCCGTCCTCCAAGCGCCCCGCCGGCTCCAGCCCCAACCGGCAACCGCGACGGGATAAACCGGCATCGGGCGCCGCCTGGCGGTGACCACGGGCCCCTACAGGGAAGGGCTTCCATGCCCTCAACCCGTGGCCCCCAACAGAACCAGGACGGACGCCTCGCGGTCTGGAGGAGGCACAAGCCCTCCTCACGCCCTCCCATGCCCCGCCGGTTCCCGCCGCCGGGGCCACATATATATATATATATATATATATACTGTATATATATATACTGTATATATATATATCCAACCCGCTATATCCTAACTACAGGGTCACGGGGTCTGGTGGAGCCAATCCCAGCCAACACAGGGCCAGCCCACCGCGATATATATATATATATATATATATATATATATATATATATATATATATTATATATATAGTGATATAGTGAAAACCATCCTCGACACAGACAGACAGACAGACAGACAGACATCATTCTCAGTCCACCACACATGGTTTATTTACAAAAGTATTTACAGAAAGTGTCCCACGCAGAGTCCAGTGCCCCTGCACCACACACCCTCAGTCCAGGCCTTTTAACCTCCTGTCCTCTCTTCACCACCTACACTCCTCTCCTCCGAGCTTTGTCCTCTTCCACCCGACTCCAGCTGATGAATGGAGGGAGGCGACCCCTTTTAAGTCCTCCCGGATGTGCTCCAGGTGCCTCCTGACGATCTTCCGTGGGCACTTCCTGGTGTGGCGGAAATGCCGCACGAGCACCCGGAAGCACTCCGGGTGTCCCTGGTTTTCCTTCCGCCAGCACCTCCAGATGTGGCGGAAGTGCTGACATCCAGGGCTTCTCAGGCATCTGGGCGCCCCCTGGCAGAGACCACGGGCCCCTATAGGGTTGAGCTTCCATACTTTGTTCCCATGGCCACCATACAAACCAGGGCAGCTGCCCTCTCATGGTCCGGAGGAAGCGTAATCCCTCTTCCAGTCCTTCCAGGCATCCCGGCTGGGTATCGCCCCCAGCCACTCGCCACATTATATATATATAGGGTGGTCCAGATCTAATTATGCAATTTTCATTACACTATAACTTATTAAGTTTATTACTAGTAGTAATAGTTTGAATGCAAGTTTTAATGAATGTCCATTTAGAAGATGTTTTGATCATATAATTTTATTTCGCCATGTCTGTCTTTTCTATGCTACAGTTTTATTATTATTGGCATCATCAATATATTTGTTGTTGTTCGTGTTATTGGTGGACTGTGTCAGGTTTCAGATGTTAAGATCTAACATTGCTAGTATGCAAAGATTATATAAAACCATATAATTAGACATTTGCTTTGAGTCAGCATTTTTGTAGGTCTGTATTGTTTAAAAAAATATCATGTCACCAAGGGCCATATTTGGGCAACAAATTGTGCTGTGCGTAGTGCAGATAGTGCAGGTGATTTTCCAGTCTGCTCCAAGCAAATTATTCTAAACAAAAGATAGGAATCTTTACAAGTCGCTGCAGTAATGTGCCCTGACCAATAGAGGGCACCCTAGACCGCCTATGCCCAGAAATGGCCCTGATGTTTGCTTAAGTCAAAAGAGCTAACTTTCTCTTTAGTGTGAAATACAATTATAAAATAAATAGTAGAATTTCTTTTTCCTTATTAGCTAAAACTTTATCAAGGAAGCAGGTATTGTGTTGTAATAAGGCAGAATGAGAGTTTATTTGTTATATGTAAGGTTAGAAATTGTAGAACTCAAAGACAACTCGTTTCCATTTTAAATGGAATCTAGAGTGGGTCATGTATAGTGTCAACTTTCTCCACATTGTGATGTTTATCATTACTGAAAATCCCTTCTTAAGATGAATTGTTGTAATGGGAATATGTTATTACTAATAATTTAAATGGAAATAAATATTAATCATTCTCAGGTCCTCAAATTACCCTTATTTATTGCTCAGATAACTCTAAAAATTCATAAAAACTGAGCAAAATTAATATAATACAACAATAGTCATCAAATAATGTGACTGCAGAATCAAACTGTAAGAAGATTCAAAGACGTTCGGGTGCTTGCGCTAACAGTTCACATTTTGGAATTGTTTTAGACATGTTCCTTCATTGTGATTCGTAAGACAAAAAAGAATCTTAAATGACTTTCCTCATATACCCAAATATTCGTAAAGTTCTTGTTCATAATTTGGGAAAAGCCCATATCCTTTATTGCTATTGGACCTCCTGGACTGGTAAACCTTAAGTGTTATTGTGTTTCAAGTATAAGTCATAGTAAATTTTTCACATTCATTAGCCTTGATCTCATAACCACCAATTTGTTTCCCCATTTAATTCTGATAGACTCTTACATTAAACTGAGTTATAGAGATGTAAGGTATAGTCAAGCATAACCAAGGTTGGAATACAGTAAAACACAAGACTGATGGTCAAATAAAAGGGATTACATTTTAATATATGTTGCTAAAATGTTAGGACACAACCACTTTTTGAAACGTAGTCCTTTCATCACAATACAGCAGCAAAATTATGTCATTAAAATATGGGTACATACACTCACCTAAAGGATTATTAGGAACACCTGTTCAATTTCTCATTAATGCAATTATCTAATCAACCAATCAAATGGCAGTTGCTTCAATGCATTTAGGGGTGTGGTCCTGGTCAAGACAATCTCCTGAACTCCAAACTGAATGTCAGAATGGGAAAGAAAGGTGATTTAAGCAATTTTGAGCGTGGCATGGTTGTTGGTGCCAGACGGGCCGGTCTGAGTATTTCACAATCTGCTCAGTTACTGGGATTTTCACGCACAACCACTTCTAGGGTTTACAAAGAATGGTGTGAAAAGGGAAAAACATCCAGTATGCAGCAGTCCTGTGGGTGAAAATGCCTTGTTGATGCTAGTGGTCAGAGGAGATTGGGCCGACTGATTCAAGCTGATAGAAGAGCAACTTTGACTGAAATAACCACTCGTTACAACCGAGGTATGCAGCAAAGCATTTGTGAAGCCACAACACGCACAACCTTGAGGCGGATGGGCTACAACAGCAGAAGACCCCACCGGGTACCACTCATCTCCACTACAAATAGGAAAAAGAGGCTACAATTTGCACGAGCTCACTAAAATTGGACAGTTGAAGACTGGAAAAATGTTGCCTGGTCTGATGAGTCTCGATTTCTGTTGAGACATTCAAATGGTAGAGTCAGAATTTGGCGTAAACAGAATGAGAACATGGATCCATCATGCCTTGTTACCACTGTGCAGGTTGGTGGTGGTGGTGTAATGGTGTGGGGGATGTTTTCTTGGCACACTTTAGGCCCCTTAGTGCCAATTGGGCATTGTTTTAATGCCACAGGCTACCTGAGCATTGTTTCTGACCATGTCCATCCCTTCATGACCACCATGTACCCATCCTCTGATGGCTACTTCCAGCAGGATAATGCACCATGTCACAAAGCTCGGATCATTTCAAATTGGTTTCTTGAACATAACAATGAGTTCACTGTACTAAAATGGCCCCCACAGTCACCAGATCTCAACCCAATAGAGCATCATTGGGATGTGGTGGAACGGGAGCTTCGTGCCCTGGATGTGCATCCCACAAATCTCCATCAACTGCAAGATGCTATCCTATCAATATGGGCCAACATTTCTAAAGAATGCTTTCAGCACCTTGTTGAATCAATGCCACGTAGAATTAAGGCAGTTCTGAAGGCGAAAGGGGGTCAAACACCGTATTAGTATGGTGTTCCTAATAATCCTTTAGGTGAGTGTATAATAAATAATGAAACCAAAAATGCTGTTTTCTGCACAATCCTGATAGTAGTAAGCTTGTTAGGTGAAGAATTATTTATAAAATATGAAAAAAGAAAACCACATCTTCCCAGCACCCTAAAAGAGCATCTAATTAGTACGCCAGAATGAACATGAAAAAAAAAATTTAAAAACTATCAAATAAATCTACTAAGAAGTTTCTACGTATTGTTTTGAGACTGCACGGTGCTTAACCGTAACATCTTTGCAAAATAATATTTTTTTTGAGACTGCACCATTTTAAAAGTATCTTAGTTTGATAGCAATTTTTGTACTTGAGTGATACCTATTTTCAGATGAAATTGAAAATCTTCAAAGTATTTAGACAAACAAGCTGTTATATTAGGCAATTAATATTTCCAGGTGCAAGGTGACAACATGTTTAACTTAGGATTGAGGAAAAACAATTAAAACGTGTGTCTGCCTGAGAAACAGTAGGCAGCGAATAAGCCATATTACTGAAAAGAGGACAATGAATCACCCATCACAGAATTAACATTAAAGCACATTACCTATGAAATGCATTGTAACTTGCTACTTATAATGGAGATAAATAGTTAGAATTGTGTATTACTAAAAACAGTGGACAGACTTTTGATGATTTATTTTATATTGAGTGAATATTTATTGAAATATTTTGTTTTATTGATTTTTCAAGTTTGGTAATAAGTAAAATTTATTTTAAAAGGCCACGCTCATTACATTCAGCTTTGCAACATGACCATGTGAGGGCCATCTCAGATGCCAAGAAACAGAGGGAAATCACTCAGTTGGCGACAGAACCTAATACATATGAAATAATTTTTTTTTTTATTAAACTGGCTGTGGTTACAAGTAAGAGCATGCACAGGGCATGGCAGTATTCCTACCCCCCTCTTCCTTTAAAATGTCAGCTCTGGATGTGTCCATCCTGTTTATGAAAAACATCCGTGGGATGGAAACAGAAGGGAATGATGTACACAACTGTACTTCATAAGTACACTTGAAACACTAACATTTAGGCAATGCCCTTTACTTTTCTAAATTCTACATAATGTCCGAGTTTATAAATTTCCATTCTATTTAGAAAACATAGTTGTGATAACAAGGGACAAAACATATGTAACAATGATTTGGTGCAAGAGAAGACTAGAGTGAGGAAAACAAGTGTCCATATTCCACAAAGATTTTTAGAAAGATGGAAGATATTACCTTAAATGTTGTTTCTTTAAAAGACTTTTACAAAAACTTATATGTAAAACACCTTTGGTTAGGACAGAAGAACATTCAGATCATGGTGTGACTGAGCTAAAATGTCTTATATTATTCATAATTACTGATGTCTAATTGAATTAATTAAATAATCAAAATATTACAGCAGACACAGAGAAACTCATCAAGCTCTTTCTATATTTGACTTTATCCATTTCAGACAACAAAATATTAACATTAATATTAAAAATGTAGATGTGATTACCAAGGCAAGGGAGTAATTAACTCTTTTTTGAAAAGGAAAATAAACACAATGACAGATAAGTGCAATGTTACTTCTTTACAGACATAGATTTTCAAAGGACCAGTTACAGTATAAAAAAATGGAGGCTGAGGTGCATTACGGTAATCAAGTAAAAAGACAGTATGATGGATGTATACATCTTGCAAATTTAGGCACTGACAGAACATTTTTCAGCACCACTCCAATCCAAAAGAAAATAAGGCTTGAAAACATTGTAAGAAAAGAAGTTCTGATGAGAGATGTTCCTGACAACAAGCAGTCAACCAAGAAGAAAGTTACAATGTATAAAAGGAGAGGATTGATGCAGTGACATCAAGTTATGAGCAATGGACAGAGAAAAAGGGGAAGCTCTGAGCATGCGTTTGGTTATAACACAAATGAAGCTGATTTTGATAAACTCAAATTTGATTCATTTTCAGTCATTTATTTTTTATTTATTGTCAAGCAATATAAAAAGTGTTTTAAAATACATTTTAGTTTACAAGATTAATCATATTTTGGGGCGGCACGGTGGCGCAGTGGTAGCGCTGCTGCCTCGCAGTTAAGAGACCTGGGTTCGCTTCCCGGGTCCTCCCTGCGTGGAGTTTGCATGTTCTCCCTGTGTCTGCGTGGGTTTCCTCCGGGCGCTCCGGTTTCCTCCCACAGTCCAAAGACATGCAGGTTAGGTGTATTGGCGATTCTAAATTGGCCTTGGTGTGTTTGTGTGTGTCCTGCGGTGGGTTGGCACCCTGCCTGGGATTGGTTCCTGCCTTGTGCCCTGAGTTGGCTGGGATTGGCTCCAGCAGACTCCCGTGACCCTGTATTTCGATTCAGCAGGTTAGAAGATGGATGGATCATATTTTGCTTTTAGTCCTGCTTGTTGTAACTGTACAGCGCTTCGGTCAGTTGTAATGCTGTGTTTTTAAGCGCTCAACAAATAAATATGGTATGGTATGGTATGGTATAATCAACAAATAATTAAACCCCTGTATTTAAACAGAAACAATGGGACATACAGATTTCAGGTAGTAGTCATTTTTCTCTTGTTATGTTAGTTACTGAGATAATAATTTTAATAAAGTAAAATAAAATTACAATAAGCTTTTGTGATGCACAATCTGTTGAAATGACAAATGCAATGCACTTTATTACTATAATAGTTTATACTGCACCATCTGTTAGAGTGACAGAGACATAACAACTGGATGGACACACAGATATACAGATGCACTAGCACTTGTCCTTTTATTAAGGTGGCCAACCAGAATGCCAAAAATAGGAACATGATGAAGATCTTAAATAAAAATCACTAAATTATCCACATGTAACACACATAAATTCTTTGCACATTTCATTACAGTTACCAGATTCAGTTTTGTAATTTCTATATTGACTCTAAACCACAGAACCTGGAAATAACAGCTAATTAAGCAGGGAGTCCAAATAAAAACAGAAGGCGATTGGAACAAAAACCTGAACTCACCTGGGGTCTTCAAGACGGAGTTTGACAATCGCTGCTTTAAACAGTATGTTAAAGTAGATGCATGAAAAATATTTTATTTCCAAACAATTCTCAATTCTAAATTTAGAATATTTTCAATGCAACCGTTGTTAAGGTTTTAAAATAAATTGTGCAACTTATTTAGAGATGCATTTAATAAGTTTCAGTACACTCACCATCCCTTTTTATCATGCTTGTGAACAAGACCCCAAGATACTTAACCTCCTCCACTTGAAGCAGTAACTCACATTTCCACTCAGACAGGAAAGTCCACCTTATTTCCTATTGAGGGCCATGGTCTCAGATTTGGTGGTGCTGATTCTCATCACAAACCATCCCATTGCGTGCTGGAGTTCATAGCCCAAAATCTAAAATTTATTTTATATTCTACTGTTTTTAACAATTAAATAATTCATTCATACTTAGTTCACACCTTGAAATAAATCTTTCAAATAGACTAAGTGCTCAAATTTCAATTAAAAGTATTTTTAACGACACCTACATTAGCAGGTCTTTTACATATATTAAACTTAGATAAATCAAATGGAAGCCATTTTCTCTTTACAATTACATATTTTAAGCATAGTAAAATTAAGTAACATTCTCATGAGTCACTCTTGGCAATTTAACACGAAATCTCTCTGTTTAAAAATAAATCCTTCGACACTATGCCACACTGTCTTTTAAATAAAGTGTAATGAGTGAAATGGCAGCATAATGACTTATAATAAAAGATATGTATCTCATCTTTGTTAAATACATTATTGCTATAAGCATGGTCTTTCTAAGTTTTGCCTCTCTAAAGATTTTAAATGAAAATGATGCTTCACTTCTACTACCAAACCTTTATAATTCTTATTTGCACACAGACACCTGTCAGTTACAGATCTAAGTTTTTCTTTTAAAAAGCTCATTTAAAAATGTCATACCCTCAGTATTAATTTACATGTACTAACAACCTATGGCTGCTAGGGATATTATCACATTTAAACTGATGTTAAGCACAGTACAGTGAGATATTTACAGAACAAATTCATAACAATAGTTGACAAATATATGTATCTCTGGGAAGCCTTGAATGTTTTCCTTTAAAAATAAGGTAAAGTACATCACTTATGTCACTTGGAAAAAATTTGCTTGCTTGTGCAACCCATGAAGTTAACTGTCATTATTTTTTTTTCTTCTGTGCTTACTCCAGCAACTGTTTCATGAATGCATCAGCTGCATAGACAAAACTTTTACTAAGCATAGTGTGAGATAGGAAATGTGAAGGAAACAGCTAGTACAGCGTAACATAACAACATAATTATACATAGCACCATATTCTGACAAGCATTCAAAATTTACACATCATTACATTACCAGCATAGCCTCGCCTTATTTGTGAACTTTAACCGCATTACATAAAGAAGGTTGAACAAGTGCTTCAAGTGCAGCCAAATCTAGTTAGAGTTAGATAGTGCAAATGTTAATGCAAGAAATACCAGATGATCAGATTTAAATTTTTTAACAATTATTTAATTGCAATCTTTTTTAGCTCTTTTTAGTTTGTTCTATTCCAGATCCTTGGCTAATTAAGCATAAAATGATAAAACACTTTATATTAGCATTATAGTTATAATAAGCATTACATTTTAAATTGTATACCGTTTTTACATTTCATAACTGTCAATCAGTAATATAAATATTGCAGCAAGTTTTTTGCTGAATCCTGTACATTGCTTCCAATTGTCAGCATCACTATTTTCTTTATATATTGAAATGTGGCTAATGTTTACTTTTTAAGTGATACCCATTGTGGGTAAACTTGTCTTTACAGACAAGAGTCCAAACAGAACTGAACAGGTTAGAAAACATGGCAGATATAAAGCTGAAAAGCAGGAAGAGGAGGAATCTTGGGACTGGAAATAGAAATGAGGTCATTAGGAGATGGGCTCTTCTGTTGGTATGGAAGTGACATCTTCTGGAGGGGAACCAGAAGTGATGTCATGGGAGCCAGGTGGAGTTTCCTGCATTTAGTCTATGGGGAGATAAGAGAAAGGATTAATGCACTCTGCCCCCCACTGGTCTTACCGGGAATTACCTTTGAGCACTTTAGCATTCTCCCATGAGAAAGTGTGTGACACCATATATAAGTGCTACCCACTTTGTCTGCTGTCTATTAGACATAATACTGTGATTCAGCTATAATATAGCTATAATACTATCGCATATATAAATGTCTACGTGTGGAAGTGTGTGTGTCTGTCTGTCAGGCCTGGAAGTGCGAGGCTACAGCAATGAAGCTCAAAGAGCCTGCAAGGTGACTCCAAGTTAACGAGCTGGAAGAGAAAAAAAGTATGAGGCTACAGCATGAAGCTGAAAAAAAGCGACTCTGTCGTTAAAGTGAAACTGCTGAGGAAAGACAAATGAGAGAGAAACTCATTTAGCCACTGATAGACAAGGGGTGCAAGCATGTCCATAAAATGAAACCGGGAATGCCAGTTACACATCTTAGATTCACGAGTAGCGATTTGGGTGGTGAGATGTCTATCGAGGTGATCACTGTAATATTTATATGTCATTGAAATGTATTATCAGGCATGGTTTAGGCACCTATGTCATCAGGAAGGCACCAGAAAAAGGGACCTCAAGGTTACTATTATGGAAGTTCATTTAGAGCATGGATGCCGTGAATATAAGAGCTGTAATAAATAAAGTTCCCCTGCATACTTTAAAAGAAAGTATCGCCATCATTTCATTTTTCACAATTTGTGAAAACAAGACATGGTGTCGGAATAGAGGACAGTCATGGATTTTGTTGGAGTTCCCTCGCCACGAATTGACTGGGATTCTCTTAACCTGCCAGGAGAATGGAAAACGTTCTGACAGCAAATGGAGCTGATGTTTTCTGGCCCGCTAAAAGGCAAAGACGAGAGTGAGAAATGCAGCTACCTGTTCCTGTGGACTGGGGAAAAAGGAAGAGACGTTTTTAACACATGGACTCTCACCCAGGAGAAAGCCAAGGTACTGAAAACTTATTATGATCGTTTTGAGGCGTTTGTCATGCCTAAGACGAATACGATATTTGCGAGATACAAGTTTAATGAGAAGACGCAGGGTATAAATGAGACTTTTGATCACTTTGTAACGGAGTTAAAATTGCTGGTGAAGGACTGTGCTTATGCAAAACGAAGATGAGATGGTCAGGGATAGAATAGTGTTTGGCACAAACTCAGCGAAAGTGCGAGAGAAGCTTTTAAGTGCCGGGTCTGAGCTAACATTAAATAAAGCCGTGGACATCGCAAGATCGCACGAGATAGCACAAGCACAGCTGAGAACCTTCGATGCATGTACTCAGAGTGGCTCATGTGAACTGACTGTGAACACAGTACAACAAGCAGGAGCTCCAAAGAGCGCTGAACAAAAAACGCATTACACAATTGAGAAGGCAGCAAAAGAATATGAAGCGAGTGACGCATACAAGCATATTCATAAGTGCAGCTACTGTGGAAACAAATCACACGGTGGAAAAAGTCAATGTCCAGCTAAAGGAAGACAGTGTAAAAAATGTGGTAAATCGAACCACTTCGCTAAAGTTTGCAGGACTGGGAAAGGTAAACCCGTGCATACAGTGTGTGATGTCTCAGATAAAGAGGAAGACGAGCTGTTTATTGATGTAGTAAGAAAGGAACAACCCTCTGAAGCTGAACAAGCCTTTGTAGACATATCAATAGGAAAGCAAGGTGTAAAGCTTAAGTTTAAATTAAGTTCATAGACACACTGCCTCTAAATATTCGCAGGCAAATCCACAACTTAATACCGGGAATGCCTGTTAAACATCTTAGATTCACGAGTACTGATTTGGGTAGTGAAAATTTCGATGAATGAAACCTGTTATCTTTACAACAGTTGACAAATGTAACTTGAACACAACACATCCTCCAAATACGAACCTGATTGAAAGAAATAGTGATAATGAAATCCTTGATGACAGCAACATTCATAACAGTCACAAATCAATTACATTGACAATCATGTTACGTTATTTTTAAAATGTTTCCTTTTCTTTTTTATAACTTCTTTAACACACTACTTCTCCGCTGCGAAGCGCGGGTATTTTGCTAGTTCTGCTATAAAAAGTGCTATGCAGGAAAGAGAGATTAAGACATCCAAGCACAAATATGCATACTTTTAAGCATTGACATAATTTATCCCCTTGCCATTTTATGCAAGAAATTATATTTCTTTGTGCTGAGAAAATGATGCCTCTTTTGTTAGTCTTTTTATTTTGTCAAGACACAAACATATATGCAATGTATAAAAGTACATTCTTTTTAAAAAATGAACAATACAAACCACACAAATCCCAGCAGCATACAAATTATAATTGAAGTAATGTGAGGTTATAACAATTGAATTTCAACAGCAACTCCATATTCATGTATACATACATACAATATGCTCATCAATCTCATCCAATTCAGGGTCATGACAGGATGAAGCCTATCACAATGTGCAAAACGGGAAACACCCTGGATATCTTAAGGCTCAAATGTACACCCTCATAAGAGGAGTTACCTAACACACATAATTGAGGGGAAATATGTAAAAACACTCCATTCAAGAAAATTTGCTTACTCCACATAGCAGTACGCTGCTATGTTAACAACAAGCCATGGATTACAAGTGACATCAAGGGCCTTTTGAACCAGAAGAAAAAGGATTTTAAAGGCGGTGATCAGCATGATCTCAAGCGTGTGCAGAAGGAACTCCGAGTCCAGCTCAGGGCGGTGAAGGAGCAGTACAGGAGAAAGTTGGAGCAGAAGTTGCAGAATAACAGCATGAAGGAAGTGTGGGATGGGATGAAGATCATCACTGGCTGCTGCTCAAAGCGGGGTGCCACCATCAAGAGAGACGTGGAGAGAGCAAACCAAATGTACAACTTCTTTAACAGGTTTGAGCACCCTAACCCACTGTCACCTTGGAGTATTGCATCCTCCAACCGTCCTTCTGCTGATACCAGCATAGGAGAGACATCCCCACCCACAATTACAGCAGCGCAGGTGAGCAGAGAGTTGAGGAGACTTCGTGCCAGCAAATCAGCACGTCCAGATGGAGTATCGCCACGACTGCTGAAGGCCTGTGTGCTGGAGCTGGGGAGTCCTCTACAGGGCATCTTCAACCTGAGCCTGGAACAGGGGAGAGTCCCGAGGCTTTGGAAAACGTCTTGTATCACACCAGTCCCAAAGGTATCACGTCTTAGAGAGCTGAATGACTTCCGGCCTGTAGCTCTGACGTCACATGTGATGAAGACCATGGAGAGGCTGCTGCTTCACCACCTGAGGCCACAGGTCCGCCGCGCCCTCGACCCTCTGCAGTTTGCATACCAGGAGAAGGTGGGAGCGGAGGATGCCATCATCTATATGCTACACCAATCCCTCTCTCACTTGGACAGAGGCAGTGATGCTGTAAGAATTATGTTTTTGGACTTTTCTAGCGTCTTCAACACCATCCAACCTCTGCTCCTTAGGGACAAGCTGACAGAGATGGGAGTAGAGTCACACCTGGTAGCATGGATCGTGGACTATCTTATAGACAGACCTCAGTATGTGCGTCTCGGGAACTGCAGGTCTGACATTGTGGTCAGCAACACAGGAGCACCACATTGGACTGTACTTTCTCCGGTCCTGTTCAGCCTGTATACATCAGACTTCCAATACAACTCGGAGTCCTGCCACATGCAAAAGTTCACTGACGACACTGCTATCGTGGGCTGCATCAGGAGTGGGCAGGAGGAGGAGTATAGGAAGCTAATCAAGGACTTTTTTAAATGGTGCGACTCCAACCACTTACACCTGAACACCAGCAAGACCAAGGAACTGGCAGGGGATTTTAGAAGGCCCAGGCCCCTCATGGTCCCCATGATCATCAGAGGAGACTGTGTGCAGAGGGTACAGACCTATAAATACCTGGGACTGCAGCTGGATGATAAATTGAACTGGACTGCCAATACTAAGGCTCTGTGTAAGAAAAGTCAGAGTCGACTATACTTCCTTCGAAGACTGGCATTCTGGCAATAAGATGCTGCAGATGTTCTACCAGATGGTTGTGGCGAGTGTCCTCTTCTACGCGGTGGTGTGCTGGGGAGGCAGCATAAAGAAGAAGGACGTCTCACACCTGGACAAACTGGTGAGGAAGGCAGGCTCTATTGTAGGCATGGAGCTGGACAGGTTGACATCCGTGGCAGAGTGTCGGGCGCTGAGCAGGCTCCTGTCAGTCATAAAGAGAATCCACTGCATCCACTGAACAGTGTCATCTCAAGGCAGAGGAGCAGCTTCAGCGACAGACCGCTGTAATTGTCCTGCTCCACTGACAGACTGAGGAGATCGTTCCTCCCCCACACTATAAGACTCTTCAATTCCACGTTAACGGGTTAAACGTTAACATTATTCAAAGTTATTGTCTGTTTTTACATGCATTTTTATTACTCTTTAATTCATTTTTTTTTTTGTATCAATATGCTGCTGCTGGATTATGTGAATTTCCCCTTGGGATTGATAAAGTATCTATCTATCTATCTATCTATCTATCTATTTAGACAAAAACCAAAACAGAACTTAAAAACATTAAGGTATCATCAACGTATGCTATTTCTTGTTTGCATTATTTTCTAAAGTGAATGCTATGTATTGTATTACATAGTAGTCAAACAGTTTAACTGGTCCCCCTTGTCTTGCATTATATATGTGGACAGCCTAGTTGTAAACAGGCTGAATGTTGAGTTTAGGATTTTCCTGATACATGCTATCTCATATTGCAATATGTTAAACCATTCAGCCAGCTATGCTTAATCAACTGTTCAAACAGCACCAATGATAATTTTTTAATTGGTATCAAAAACATGCAAAACATAGTTAATAACTTTGGTGGTAGGCTGGTTGTGGCAGGGAAGTGATGGTAAAATCTGCTGTTCTCAGTAAAGAGCTACATCTGAAATCAAGCCACATTTACACAGAGAAGCAATCATTAGAAAAGTGGGCTGCCTTACACACATGTGCAGCTTCAAAACCATACCAACTGATGGACTTATTTCCAAATTAGAAACTGCCAGTGTGAGCCAGAAGCATACTCTTGGAATAAGTGTTTCATATTACAGGGATTAAACCGCCACTATTAAAACAATTGAAATTCCCAAAAATGTCTATCTGCTAATGTGCATGCTCCAGTTTCTAGCCTTGACAGAAGTGACCTGTTCTCTTCCTACTTCTGAATGACAACATGTCACAGAGCACCTCTGTGCAGTTAGGAGTATTCTGCATAGTAGAGACTCTGAAGACATTTTAGAAGATAAAGTTTAATCTTAAATGTTATAAAACAAATGCTGGCCATATTATAAATTAGAATGATTTTACAAAGGTTAAATTATGCCAGAGTATTTCAATGGGTATAGTTTTGACTGTACATTCTAGTTTTTACGAAGGCATTTCCTAAATATATGTTAATATTGTCCAACCCCATACACAGAACCCAATGCTTTCTGTCATTATTGCCTAATGCAGATGCTGCTGCTATTATATAGTGATTCAGTCTTCCTTAATAGCTACTTCTTTGATTGCCAGTAGATATTACATAAGATGTCATTGCATGATTCAAGTTGTATCCAATCACTTGCTATAATTCACTTCTTTGGCAGGGACTTCCTTCATGTGGCAGTTACCTGCCTGTGTTTCGCTTCATGTCTACAGACAGCAGGTCACTGTATGATTGTGCTGCTGAATAAGCACAAGAGCAGCAGTGTTGTATGATTTTTCCTTCCTACAATTTTTTAATATCAAACCAATTTTTTTTTTTTATTCACAACAACAACATTTATTTCTATAGCACATTTTCATACAAACAGTAGCTCAAAGTGCTTTACATAATAAAGAATAGAAAAATAAAAGACACAATAAGAAAACAAAATAAATCAACATTAATTAACATCGAATAAGAGTAAGGTTCAATGGCCAGGGGGGACAGAAAAAACAAAAAAACTCCAGACGGCTGGAGAAAAAATAAAATCTGTAAGGATTCCAGACCATGAGACCGCCCAGTTCCCTCTGGGCATTTTACCTAACATAAATGAAACAGTCCTCTTTGGATTTAGGGTTCTCACGGAAGGGCTTGATGATGATAATGGTCACGTAGAATTCTGCCTTTAAATCCATCCATCATTGTTGGAGCATCATGAAGCTTTGAGTAGGTGGAGGTGGCGCAGGCCACCACCACAAAGAAACCGGAAAAAGAAACAGAAAAGAGAGTAGGGGTCAGTACGGATTTTAGAGCCACCATGAATAGTTATTATGATGAATTGAACATATAGAGTATCAGGATTAAGTTAAATTAAATTAAATTGAAGTTATAGAAAGGCCATGTTAAAGTAATATGTTTTCAGCAGTGTTTTAAAGTGCTCTACTGTACTAGCCTGGTGAATTCCTATTGGCAGGCTATTCCAGATTTTAGGTGCATAGCAGCAGAAGGCCGCCTCACCACTTCTTTTAAGTTTTGTTCTTGGAATTCTAAGGAGACCTTCATTTGAGGATCTGAGGTTACGATTTGGAATATAAGGTGTCAGACATTCCGATATATAAGATGGGGCGAGATTATTTAAGGCTTTATAAACCATAAGCATAATTTTAAAGTCAATCCTGAATGACACAGGTAACCAGTATAGCGACATCAAAACTGGAGTAATGTGTTCAGATTTTCTTTTCCTAGTTAGGATTCTAGCAGCTGCATTCTGCACTAGTTGCAAACGATTTATGTCTTTTTTGGGTAGTCCAGAGAGGAGTGCGTTACAGTAATCTAGTCGACTGAAAACAAAAGCGTGAATTAATTTCTCAGCATCTTTCAGTAATATAAGCGGTCTAACTGTACTTATGTTTCTTAAGTGAAAAAATGCTGTCCTAGTGATCTGATTAATATGTGATTTAAAATTCAGATTACAGTCAACAATTACCCCTAAGCTTTTTACCTCCGTCTTGACTTTTAATCCTAATGTATCCAGTTTATTTCTAATAGCCTCATTGTATCCAATATTGCTAATCACTAAGATTTCAGTTTTCTCTTTATTTAACTTGAGAAAGTTACTATTCATCCATTCTGAGATACAAGTCAGACATTGTGTTAGTGAATCGAGAGAGTCGGGGTCATCAGATGCTATTGATAAGTACAGCTGTGTGTCATCAGCATAGCTGTGGTAGCTCACGTTGTGCCCTGAGATAATCTGACCTAACGGAACCACTTTCTCTTGGTTCAGTAGAATTTTTCACTTACCCAGGGTTGGCTCTAGCATTTGAGCGAAGTAGATGGCTGTCTATGATGGAAACATTTTTGAGGTTGACTTTTTTTTTTTTAACAATACCAACCTAAATTTACAAGCATACTGACTCAATACTACTCTGCTTCCATTAAGCTATTACTTTGTTTTACATTATTTCCAAGTGCAAGTGATGTTTGGCTTTTAACTTCTCACAACCTACAATAGCCCTTTACAAGTGGTCTTCCAAATCCTGGGATACATGGCTCTGAGCTTCACAGAGCCTTTCTTTACACTAAACTTCACTGTTTCTTTATTTTCATTAGGTTCAAGGTCACAGTTTTACTTTTGTTTTAATTCAGCTTTCATTTCGGCAAGTTTGTTCTTGATTTGATTTTCCGTTCTAATTTCGAAACTAGGTTAATGCAGAGTTTTATGTTCCTTTACATTTCTTCCTTTATTTTGCCAACACAACACACTGCCATTACAAGCAGTTTATTATGAATTCTGATAATATGAGAAACAAACATACTCCAAGTCTGTAGTTCTGCCTAATTGCTGAATACACTTTAAAACATTGATATTTCTTGAATTGTTTATTTAATCTGATGTATTTTATGACTGTTTTATAGTACTGTAGTGATTATTGTTTTATATTAGTATTATATATATATATATATTTAATATATATATAAATATATATATATGATCTAATCACTTTGTTAATATGTGGTTTAATCACTGTTTCTCTACTTGCGTATGTTTTGAGAGTATTTGTACTTTACTTAAATGTAAATTATCTGTTGACTTTCTCTTTACTAAGCTATTGTTTCAAATGCTAATTACTACTTTTAGTAATTTTTCTAAACACCTTCATTACCACAAAGTTAAACAAGAAAACAAATGGGATACCAAAGATGCCCAATGCTTTACATATGCGTCAATTATCAAGTATGTAGGTTTCCCCCACTTAAGGAATAAGCTCTTTGCAAAAATTTGTTCATACAAAGAACCTGGTATAATTTTCATATAACACTCAGTTATATACACAGTTTTTCAAGCACACCTTGCTGCAGTGGAATGGGGAAAGGCTGGACGCTGGTGACGCACAATTCCAGTGTCAGTTATTTTCACAGCTGATGCCTCTTAGATTAGACACTGTCTTCATGGAAGCCTACCAGACAGGATGGGGCTGATGCACAGACTGCAGTAGGTTGTACTTGTGATATGGTTTACTCCCTTTGCCATGTGTGCTGCTCACATGTCTTCTCAAATTATCCTAGGCATTATGACTTCAAAAAAGATCTTGAACTAGTTGGAAAACCCCATGGAAAATCACAATATCTTTCCTCTGAACATAAAACTAGAAGTGACAAAATTTAAGTAAAGCTCTTACTTCATGAAAGGCAATGTCTTGTCAGGGTTTCTTCTGATTACTAATGTAATTCAATCTGTTGATTTTCATGCACTGTGATGTTTTTTAAAACAAATGGATATCATTTTAGGGTCCAGGAACAACTTTATTTTTTTTCCTATTTAAATTAAATGGAACTAGGTGTTTCTATTAAGAAAAGTGAAAAGAAGTAACTTTGACCCCTCACATCATATTAGTGTGTGAATCCTTGGGGTCGATTTATGCGCCTTGAAAAACTTATGGTCAAAAATATCATACAATGGTTGTTTTTTTAGGTGTAGTGGGCCATAAATAGCAGGGAATGCCAAAAAGGTCAATGTCTTGCATAATACCATGACAATTTGAGCAATGTATCATATGTGGGGGTTTTCTTATAGCAGGGAATCAGTAGGCATGGGGCATAAAAAACTGAAGTGATTTCAAAATTTGCCTTAATAATTCTTATGAACACAATAAATATATACAGTACATATAATCATATAACTTAATGAATAAGTAATACAGTACTGTATCAAAGGGGAAAATAGCAGCTTCACTTAGGGCAGGAAAATTGCTGGAGCTGGCACTGCACTTACCTATTCAATACATTTGCATACTTGAAAAGTGCTAATTGTGATAGCAGCACTCTGGACATTTTTTGGAAGGACCTGGACATTCAACCATTGCCAATCCCAAAGAGAAATGAGCTGTATCTGTGCAAACAATGTAAACTGATATAACTACAAAATGTAAGCTGTAATGTAACATCGCAAACATGCTGGCTAAAAGTCATAGTCTTCCCTTCGTTTCTTAAATCAAAATTGTTTACTAATGTACAAGTGGCAACATTTTACCTTCATTTGTAACACCCATTTAAGATAAGTTAAGTTAGATTTGCATAAGTAAAATAAAGCCAGTCCAAGTGCATACTGTATATATTATGTATAATTCATTAATTAGAAGCTTCAAAACAAGAAAGAAGAACAGGTGAACAAGACTGACAGCATTGCTATCACACAGGATCCTGAAATTGAGTCTCTGTTCTGGTTGCACGTGTGCTTGGTTTTTTTTCACATGGAATGGACAGGCATGTTAACATATTGAGCAAACAAAGTTGTACACCCAACCAAAACAAAATCAACTGTATAAAGTTGTATAATAGATCAGAGAGAGAAAATTCATTTTTAAAATTATTGAAACTCTCAATTTTCATTAAGCCACAGTCCACTCTGAAAATTGCTTGGAAGAACTTAGGGAGTTCCATATCATGTTATCCAGCACCCTTTTGTGTTTTTATTAAAAAGGCATTTCCTGTGAAACAAAGGCTGCAACAGTGCACAACAGATACATTTCACAAAAGATCTTCTAAAAATGTCAACAGTTTCAGCAAGTTTGCTTAAGGATACATAATAAACAAAAGCTTTGGCTGTAGTGATAATAGCCAACAAAAGCACTCATGTGATAGGCTCCTATTATGGCGTGCGTGCTGGTTTCCAGACAGGAAGCATCAAGCACAGCTGGCCTTTCTCATTTTACATAACGTGACCTGATAGATGGGACAGAATGGTGAAGTGTTCTGTTGTATGGCCCTATCGCACTACCAAGACCTACATTTGTATTATTTCCACCAAAAAAAAGAGTCTGGGGAGTTTATCTCAGTTCCTTGCTTTGTACTTATGTTGGCAAAGTACCTGTCCTGATGTGCCATTTTACTGAATAAAAACTTTTTTAACAGCTATAAAGAACATTTCAGAGTATAGTATATGAAAAAAGAGTATTTTACACTTTGATTTGCTTAATTTATTCTTAATGTAGTATTACATATTTTATTGAGATTCATTGCTGGTGTTTGGGCATTTTCTTTGCGTTTGAATATAGGATAAATAATATATAAGGTTGTCTGCCTTTTAAAATTCTCCCTTTCTCACCTTTAGAATTCTTCTTATGTCAAATAACTTATTGTCTTAAAGTGGGTGTGTTTGAACTTGCTGGATGCATAGGATGTGTGTCTCTTTTAACATTTGTAAAATGCTTATTTGCACATTATTAGTAATACTCACACACTATTGGAGAGTTAAGTAATTTTAAATGTAATAGTCAACATATGACTCACAGGGATAGAGGGGTTTGCTTAGCAATATTCAACTAGCATTGAAAAGTGTTAAACCCCTCATTCTTAATTCATTGGTCCTAGAAACTAAGTTAATGTATTTTATATCACTTGTTACTTTTGTAGTGCATTTATTAGATTCAGCTAAGTGGAAATGACACATAAATGTTAATATCTGCCTGAATTACCACCTGAACAAAAACAAAATAGTTTTTAATACTGTCTGGTTGGCTTAAATATCTTGGACAGTCATCAGTGACACAAGTGTCCCCATAGAGACTCAGCAGGTGTTTCTCATTAAAATACTGACTACTCTTGACATGAAGCAAAGTGACGGTCAGAGAAACCCAACTGAACAAAACAGCTGCTGTTCTATGAGCCAGCCAGCATGAAAGAGCCTAAAGTGAAACAAAATTTCAAAACTATTAATAATGAATACAAACTAACAAAACCAACAAACTGGCAATTACATTGCCAAATTTACAACCAAGTACAACATGTAGTGCCTTAATAAAAACTAAAATCAAGGACAGAGAGCTCCCACAAGGCCTGACAACAGGGAATAACAGTTTTATGTTGGCTATATTGTTGTTAATATGCTTAACCTGTGAACCCACAAATGAAGTTAAAGTTGTTGAGGCTGACCCCCTCACATCTTTTTGTTGATGGTCTGTAGCACTATTGACCATGAGATATTACTGTTGCGGCTTGAACATTTTGTTGGGCTTAAAGGGCTGCTCTTAACTGGTTCAGGTCATATTTAACTGGTAGATACTTTTCAGTGACTTTAAACTCCTCTTTTTCGTCTACTGCTCCTGTTTTATTTTCTATATACCTTCATCCTATTGGAACTATTTTTAGGAAATTTAACATTTCTTTTCACTGCTATGCTGATGATACACAGGTTTATATTCCTGTCTGCAACTCTGCAATAAATCAGCTCTACAACTGTCTTTCTGAACTAAGATCCTGGATTGCTAATAATTTTCTTGATCTGAATCAAAATAAAATGGAGGTGGGTCCATCAGCTAAAGTCTAAATTGGTCTTGGACTTCTCGGCTCTTTCTCTGTCTTTTGCAAACCTCAAGTCTGCAATCTAGGTGTTATCTTTGACAGTAACCTCTCTTTTGATAAACAGGTAAACTCTGTAGTCAAGAGTTGCTTTTTCCAGGTTTGTCTACTAGGTAAGAGCAAGCCTTTTTTATCTTCTAGGGATCTTGAGAAAGCTACTCATGCTTTTATTTTTTCTCGCCTTGATTACTGCAACTCGCTGTATTCTGGGATTAACAAATCCCAGGTACAAAGGTTACAGTTGGTCCAGAATGCTGCAGCTCATTTTCTGGTTGGGGGCTAGAAAGTATGACTCTGTTTCTCCAATATTAGCTTCTTTACACTGGCTGCCTGTCAGTTTTGAAATTGAGTTTAAAATCTTGTTGGTAGTTTTTAAATCTTACATGGGCTTGCTCCTGCCTATTTATCCAAATTGTGTGTTTTACACCAGCCATCCAGAGTGCTTAGATCTTCTGGTCAGTTGTCTCTTGTTGTCCCTCGTACTAAGTGTAAAACCAAGGGGGACAGGGCTTTTGCAGCTGCTGCTCCTCACCTGTGGAACTCTGTACCTCATCATATAAAGGAGTCATCTACAATTGAACTGTTCAAAATGAGATTAAAGACTTATTTCTATTCACTTGCATTCCGTGACCCTCAGTAATACTGATGGTTTCCTCATTGTGATTATATAGCATTACTTCTATTTATTATTTATTTTATTTATGTTCATATATTTTATATCTATTTATGTTATTTATGTTATTTGTTTGTTTTCTTTTGTTCTATTATTGTAAAGCACTTTAGCCAAAGCATTCCTATGTTGTTTTAAATGTGCTACATAAATAAATTGACATTGACATTAATGTTTCCCTGCAGGTTTTGCAAGTGATGTGTACTTTGTTCTAAAACTGGCTTCATTTAACATGTAGCAGAGAACATTTACTTCATATAAAATCAAATACATATAGTTCTCACAAAGACATGTTTAATTATGTAATTTTAAGTACTGTGACGTATCCAGAAAGTGTTTTTCACTCATCTATGTGATATTTTATCACTATCGAATCCTGCTACTGTCAACAAAAAGGGGATGCTGGAGTTACAACAGGTTAATAAACAGAAATATGGGAAGCCTGAAAGATGTAAAAATATTTCCATTTCTGGTGACTTCCAGCTCCCTCTGAGTCATATTAATGAAATAATCAGGAATTCCTAGTTCAGTTTTTCTATGTCAACAGTACTGGCTATAATGTGATGTAATGGTGTCAGTTGTGTTTCTATGACATACTTAAATTTATTGTTACCTTCCAGCAACATGTGAAAGTCACTGGGCATCTGAACATTTATACTAGTCAGGAGATTCCAATCATGACAGCTGTGAGAAGGTCAACCTTCCAAGTCACTAGATCTCAGTCCAGTCAAGCATAACTGGAACATGGAGAAATTGATATTTTTTTGACTTGCTTGATGTTATGTAAGTACATGTAAAAAACTGAGCATTCAATGTGCATCACAAGTTCACTGGAGTCTATAGTGCACTAAAAAAATAACTTTTTGACTTGCTTGATATTAGGTAAGTAAATCTAAAAAACTGAGCATTCAATGTACATCACAAGTAAACTGGAGTCAATAATTTACATAAGAAAAAAATAACTTTAGGGCAAAATTTAATGCAAGTCAACCCAAAAAAAACTGTAAACTAGCTTGTCAGATTATTGCTCCAAGGAAAAAAGAAAAAGAAAGAAAAAACATGATTCAAGTGAAATACTTGAACTTGTTCGAATTGCACGTGTCTAACCCCATCCCACACAATCCCTTACATGCTGAAGCTCCCTTCAGCTGTCTGTACCAAGTGCAACCTGTGACTTGATAAATAAATAATGTGTTATCATAATGCCTTTTTGGGAAATTAATTTCATAATTTAAGAACCTGAAATAAAAAACACTCATCAAACAAATTCATAATACATATAATCAATATTAAAATATTACCATGTACAGATAGATTAGTGTGAAAGGCTAGAAATGTGTTTACACTATATAATATGGTCTTCACATGATTGTGTTTTTTTCAGACTCTTAGGTATTTAATATTACTGATTATTGGATTACTTTTAGGGCAGCACTGTGGTGCAGCATGTAGCTGGTTCAATTCCTAAATAATGTGCCTCTGTTGATTCTAGATTCCTAACGTCATGAAAAGTTTGTTATACAGATTTGTTCCTTTATGTTTGTGACTTTAGTCTGCAATGAACAGAGAACCTGTCTGGAGCTAATTCTTGCTTTAAAGACATTGGTGCCAAGGAATGTAGATTATTCCTTGTAACTGTTGTTTGTTTTGTATATTTTCTGTTAATATTAACCTGCAGCATACTAATAGGACAAAGACAAATCTATTTATTTAACACACACTATAAGGTACTCTTGGTCATAATGACTCACTCTCATAATCTGTCATCTTAAAACTTTATCTGTAAACTGTAACTTTTACTGTCAACAACCCAAAAGAGACAATTATTGGCACCTTTTCCATCAGCAACTTTGTAATCTGTATATATCCTTTAAGAAGACAGATGCTGTATAAGCTAGAGTGGCTTGCAGTAGTATTTCCAAATGTCTCAAACTTTTCTGTGTATATTGGGTGCCATTGTTTCATATGTCATTTTCTGTTTTGCCATTTCTGCCAATGGCTGCTGTATAACTCACCTGTAAAATGTTGTAAAACCGATCAAGGGGCTGTTTTAGGCACTTTGATAATGTAAACTGAAATGTTTTAGGCAAACAATGCTATAACACTGCATGGCCAGTGTGAGATCTTATGGCTGATCAATTATTTGGTTTCAGAGGGACAGTAATCAAAACAAATGCAGGACCTTCCAGTTGTCTCTTTAATTTGCTTCCACCTCCTAGGCCAAAGCGTAATGCAATAGGCTCTTTGTAAACACCTTTATTTATCAAGTTAAATGGCATCAATAAGTGGCAATTGATGAAGTGTTTTTTTGAGAGCACTTTTATCTTTTCTTACAATTCCTGTGCGGAATTCAACACCTTTGCAGTTTATCTTTGACACTATTTCAGAATTTCCATCTTCTAATAGTAACAGTTTATTTCTGCATATGAAGAATTCAGTAGTTTTCATCCACCAAGTTTTACCTCTCTAGAATTAACTATATTAAATAATATAATATTTACAGAGCTGGGTGTCTACAACATGAAAATTAAAGTGAACAGTATAAGTCTCTGGCTGATGTCTTCCTTTGCAGTAGAAATACAGTAGTGCTGAACTTACAGCTGGGCTCCATATTTAGTATAAGACACGAAGGAAGGAATATTATCAGACTTCAGCACAGACAAAACAATACATAAGACACAAGCAATCTAAGATCAAGATGTAGCTAGCTTGGTCAAAAAGTGTAATTGCTTAAAGTGGTCAAACAGGCTTAAATTCTATTACGCTCACCTGAAAACATCCTGGGAACCTAATAAAAAAAACTAATAAAAACTCTTAATCGTATCAGAGGGGCATGATAATCACCTACTGTGTGAGAGGTAAATATGGGAATTTAAGAGGAGCCAGAGCCATGGGATAAAAGTGCCTGCTCACCCACTTAACACTCATTCAGATTAAGATCCGCTTTAGACACAGAATGCAAATAGTACAGTGACTAACCTCTGAAGTAAATGTCTTTGTAACATTTTTATCATCTCATACAATGCAGTCCAATTCATTTTAAAATGTTGAGCTTTTGCATTCTTGTTCTTTTCTGTATTAAATCATAATTTATGTTATGGGGCTTTTCTTAAAATTCATTCCATTTACTTCCAGACTGATTTTTATGCTACTGAAATGAATTGTTTTCAGCATATCCGAGAATGGTTTAAAGGCACTGTGCTCCTGTCTATGCCTTACTAGTCAACATTGTAAATTGCATATTTTCTATTCTAGTGGAAAAATTATAACCCTGAATGAAGTGTTTTCTGCATGAAAGGAAGTTGTTGATTGCATTATGTGTTACTGGGTTAGGTGCGATTCAGATTTATTTATTTTTGTTTAAGTGGTAATTTGTAGATAAAATTGAATCTTTTTGAAAAATGCACAAAAAAGACTTACTTTGTTGTTTATTTTTAAATTGGACTGTAGGTGGTAAGACAAATCCATTTTAATTAGAAAGGACTGACTTGGTAGATATTTGTTCATTAAGTAATTTTATAAAAATTAATTTAAATATAACAAACATGGTTTGCCGGTTTTTAAATTTGTTTTTTGCCAGCTTTAAATATTATGAATTAATTTTGCATGGTAAATTTTATTTACTTTTATTTTGCTGTTTATTTTTAGAATCTCTTGTATTGTATGCCGGTGATGTTGACATAATGCCATGAGTTACTTTTACTGCTATGCCCTGTGTACTTCCATGGTAGGCTTTTTGTGTACAAGTTTATGTGCCGTAGGGTTTCCATGCCAGAAGTTCGCTTAACCTAAAGGAAATGAGATTCCCAGTGTTTGATGAGGGAACAAAAGTCACATCTTAAATGTTAGGAAAAGAATAGCTTATTCTTTATGTACTGATAAATTTATGTTTTTATTTATTTTAGGAACAACTATTTTATGATTAACATACTTCATTTTATTTAAACTTTTATTTATCATTTTCTGCCACTTGAACAAGTCTAATGATTAATTTATTAATCAGTTATACTAAGAAACAAACTTGTGGTATCTACAATAAGTTCAGAAATTGATATACCGTCAGCACCAACCCCTTGAAGCATATACATGGTATATACAGGATTTCCCAAGAAATGTATGCATATTTTGAATTATTATAAATAAAATGTCTATTAAGTTATATATAAGTGTTATAATTCAAATTAAAGAAGACAAAACTGAAATCGTTTTGAGGTATCACAAGTGCTTGAATAGATGGCTGTTCTAGTCCAGGGACTACTGATAACCTGGACCAGTGGATGTGCAAATATCACAAATCATTTAATTTGGTATTTGGGCACATTATTTTTCAATGGCTGCTTTCAATTCACTTTGAATTTGAATTTGAATTTGAATTTTAAAATGTAGATACGGATAAATTCTAAATTATTATTTTGTATACTGTTAAAAGTTATTATAAATCTTTGTACTAATTTTGAGAATGTGTACTTATGATAATACTAGTCATCAGCTGTTGTGTCTTTGCTATTTTTTCTTGTATTTGTGTAACAATGTCTTATGTTTTGTATTATCCTTATAAAAACAAATTTCCCTCTGGGATAATTATCTCTTCTTACCTACATATAGAGTATATATTAGGGTGGTCCACAAACCAATGCAAACAATTGATGTTTGTTGCATCATTTCTCCACAAGGCTTATTTTTGTCTATTAGGGATAGCTTGCTTACCTGCAAAATTTTGTCCTGATTGTGAAATATGTAGAGGTTACTCCATTTTATTTTTATTGTTAACTATATAGGGTGATCCAGATCTAATTATGCAACTTTTAATGCAATGCAGGAAAACAATACAAGACAAAAAAATTGCTGTTCGACTGACAACCATCTCCCCGCCATTTTGAAAGGCAGGGCAGGTGCTGCCATCTATCGGCAACAAAAATAATTTTTTATGAATTCTCTATGTAATAAACTTAATAAGTTATAGCATAATGAAAATTGCATAATTAGATCTGGACCACCTTGTATATGCACACATGCTACTGGGTTCTTAACTGGTTAAGAATTTAGTAAACGCTAAAAAAAAGAAACAGAGACCATTCTAGTAGGAAGTTTCCACAATATTCTAGTATTAAGTAGTAGTTTCAAGAACATTCAAGTAGTGAGTAGGAGTTTCTATTTTAGCCCTTTTGATGACAGAGTCTCATCAGAAACAAAGGAAGAGGTGGTGCAAAGCCTGCAGCAGCCACTGTTACCAGCCATTCCTTGTCTTAAGCTGACAAATGACTCTGAACAGCTGAAGTTGAAGGACAGAAAAACCAACATCCTTCTTTTATGATTTTATGGAAAAATGCAAAGAAAGGTCTCAGTTGTTTCTTAGAAAATCACCAGAACAGTGGACAGATGATTCAAATATCAATAAATGTTGTGAACTGTCAGCACACATAACAGTAGTCAACGGCATAGCTGAAATAGGAACAAATCTTATTGAAAAGTACAATGACATACCAACAAAGGATGAGTAACAGACACAGCTCTTATTCTTTGGTTGCAAACTATCACAAACATTTTACAACTTCATCACAGTGTCTGCTGTTCCATTTAAATAGCATAACAACTGCCAAGTGGATTGAACCCTAAAGGTTTATTTTCATTACAATTGTGTTTCTTATGAATATGATAAAGAATAAAACTAGCCTTCTTTAGAACCTGAATCTTTTATGCTTTTAATTTTGGACCACCCTAATATATATATATATATATATATATATATATATATATATATATATATATATATATATATATATATATATATATATATATTTTTTTTTTTTTTTGATGAGTCATTTAGAATACATTGAAGATCTGATACTAGATTCATTATTGCTGAATTCATGCCAAGGCTGCATTGCAAGGTCAGGAAAGGAAACTTTGATGAGCCCAATATGATGCCAATAAGAGAAAGAGATTGTAGAAAAATGTAGTAACAGCCTATCTAAACAACATGCAACATGAACAGCCTTAGAAAAAGCTGCAGCAAAATATGCTAATGAACCTTTAATTAAAGTGTAAATCAGGTAGCTAAAAACAAGTTAAAGTAATGTTTGCAAGGAGAACAGCATTCACACAATTAGTAGTAAGCTACCTAACTAAGACGTAAATTTCATTTAATCTGTTCCTGTTTGGAAGGGAAGATTTCATTTTTGAAAAAAAATTTGTAAAACAATGCACACCACATACTGTTTATCTGGATTCAATTTAAGATCTGATTGTATTCTTTGTTCACTTAGTACATTTTGTAATAAAACAAGGACATTTGGAAAGTTGCCCTAATTTTTATAAAATGTTTTGGATGACCACTAGGTTCAAGAGGTTGCAGTACGGCTCATAACTGTATTATTGTTAAGAAAGAATAGTTAGGTGTTCTTTGTGTTTGCAGAAACATTAATTTACTTAAAAGGAATTACTATTAGTATTAGTTTTAATAACCTTCATTGTATGTTTCATCATTGGCAAAAGAACAGTTCTGTCACAATATCAAGAAATTATGCGAAAGGCTAGACTAGATTTCTTAGTCCTCAGCTGATTGCCATACAACCATGTAATGGTGAATTGGACACTGCTGATATATGCCTCTGTATATCAGTCCAAAACAGACAAATGCCTATGTTTTAAGGATATCACTTAAACTCTAAGCACTTCGGCAGGTAGAAACATCTCATAGGTGAGTTATTTTAAACATATCAAAACAGAAAAAGTAAAACTGGAATATCTTTATAGTTAACTTAAGGTTAATTGTTTTTGTTAAATCAAATGATGATATTGTCTTCTTGAATGGATTCATGAGAAGAAGAAAAAAACTACAGGGTAACAGGCTATAACTGTTTTAAGAAGTTAACACAGAATGTGTATTTAAAATGTAAAAATACAAAAGTTTTGATTCAAATACTTGGTCAGGAGAACACAAGCCTGAAGTACTCATAGAGGCAGAAGCCCGCACAACACAGTTCCTCAACAATCTAGTCCCTTCTGGAAGCTCTTCTTTGAGCAAATTATTTTTTCTCATTTTTGTTTAGAAATTCAACTTTCATTAATGTGTTTTGTTGCCTCGCTCTGTACTATTCAGGGACTTTATCCTTCCTAATATGGCATTTTGCCTAATTTTCAAAAGATTTCATTGTATGTCTTTGAACTTTAAGAGTTAAGTGCAGTTTAACCTACTGCTGGCCCAAGCCAGCCACTCAGGCAGAAGTTAGGCTGCCATATGCTGCAACACTTCTGGAAAGGCGGATGGGATTCTTGCCTGCTTCTTGTGTATTTCTGGCCTGATTCTTGGGTATTTTTGAAGCCCTCACATCTCTGTTGCTATTTTTGGTGAATGGATCAACATTTGATATCTTACTCTGAATGCTTTAGAAGGAAACTACTTTCTCTCACAGTTGTCAATTCTTCTCCCAAAAACATCATAATACACTACTCTACATACAGATTTATGCAACGAAATATGCTTTGAGGGCAGCACAGTGGTGCAATGATAGAACTGCTGCCTCACAATAAGGAGACTAGGGTTTGTTCCTACCATTGCATTCTATGCTAGCTGGAAACAGCTCAATCATCCTCATCCCCTGGTCTGGATTAAGCAAGCTATAAAATGACATGACATGACAAGATATTTTGATGAAATTTTAGAATGATGGTCCACTTAACACTCACCTAATCAATGTATCTGATGGGTATTCTGATTTGATTCGTTAGACAAAGGTGTCATTTGCACTTGATAATGGAGCTTTGGAGAATTTGTCTCAGTCGACTGGGGAATGAGTAAAGAGTACATAGCAAAAGCATTATATGAATTTACAAAATTGGTTTGTTAAGTTGGAATATCTGGTCATTGTTATCTTGAATACAAAATTAAATACAAGGATTAACTAACATTCATGAAATTTATTAAACAAGATCTGAGGTTTTTTAAACCTGATGAAATCTAGTAATGCTATATTAAAACAGACACCGGGCTTGTCAAGATCATGCAAATATTTAATGTTTGAAGGTCTTATATTCACTAAAATGAGCTTCATCAACAAAAGAACTATAATGCAGATGCTTTACTGGCTTTTAACTGTTTAGGCTTGCTGAGCTACGACACATTAGGAAGCAAAGTGTAATAATTCAGTTCCAAAAGATCAGAGAGATTGTTAGGAACATACTTGACCTCTGTGTAGTTTGTTTTCTCTGGTTTCTTACCATTATTAATTGTTATTTTCTTTTGTGATACATTTTATTGTGCTCCGTAGCATATGACATCAGCACAACTGTAATTAAAAGATGGCAAGACCAACAGAGAAAAATACAAACATCAGACTTGTCTAATGTAATGACTTGTAATTAAAAGCAAAAATAGTTTGGGTGCTTTTATAGTTATGATTCTGATTTGCTTTCTGACTTTGAATTCTGGTTTTTGTTTTTAGTTTGCTGGAAAATTATTCTGATCTTAACATCTCTGACTCTTGCCTGATAAATAGCAATCCCCTCACTCATCACTTTGTAACAGATTTTTGTTAATCTCTGCTGCACTCAGGTATCAATTGACAAGAAAGTGAAAAGCTGGAGAAAGCTGTTTTTAGCAAGACTAGAAGATACCCTTCATATGCTGTCTAGCCCCATTACCCTATTGGTCGTGAATTGTCAAAGAGTTTTCAGTTCAGTTTTTCTGATCTCCGTATCAGCAGTGTCGCTTGCATTATCTACATTAAACTACTTTCCCCACTGTGTTAGATCTTTAGTAAAAGCCATTTAATGCAGTGACAGTTATTTACCTTTCCTTGTTTGCCAGGGATTTACTGTCCTTCCAGCCCCACAACCTATGATGATCATCAACAATTTGCAAACCTGTTTTGGATCACTACCTAAACTACTTACTTCCATAAGAAGAGTTTTAACATTTTTTCTAATGTATGGCTTGTTAATTTTGTTAAGTCATATAGTTTCTTTCACAACAATTATTAATTCACAGGAAAAAATGCACATATTGCAAACTCTATGGGGCAATGCCATGGTATTCTTGAACCCAAAATAGCAAGAAACAATGAATGTGACAAAAAGCATATGTTTTTATTAGTCAAAGTCCTGCAGCCAAGAAGAAATACACATGGACTGAAGGGCAGAGAATGCTCAAATAATACAAAGTGAAAACAGTGATGTTTCACTTTCTTCTTGTAACTACAAGACATATTAATTTGAGTAAAAAGGTATTGCATCTGTTTGTAGTAGTGCTGTGTACACACATGTAATTACTGACAAAAACATGTTTAAATAAAGTATACCATTCTATTCTTTGCCCAAGAAATGACACCAGCAGTCATAGTATGCAAGGTACAATCCCACTCTCATTACAGATTGAACAGCAGTCCCTCAGAGGGAACTGGTGGTATCTATAGTTACATATACCTACCAAAATGGACAGAATACTTTGGATTGAAAAATAAACCTAATGTACTGCAGAATAAAACTGTGCAAATGCAAGGAGATTTTGTCAAGCCATCCTGGGTCAAAATGGAACAGGTGCTCACTGCTGCATATAATATTCTCAGACCTGAATACATTGCTCTCCATTACCTTGAGTACACCATGTAAATAAGCATTTAGTTAGAGCATTTATAACAAAAATTAATATAAAATATAAATACACCTCACATAAAAAGGTAATTTGCTGAATTAGCCAAACTTTAAAACTGTAGCATATGAACATTTCTATTAAAATAATCCAATTAAGTTAAAACATTTGATAGGTTGTATTTATGTGAGGCAAACCATTTTACAGCTAAAGGCAATGTCACATTACATGACTTTTAGTCGTGGGGCATGTCAGACTTGCTAACTGCAGATGCTGAAATCTTCTCTGGACCATGCGAGTTTAAATGAATAAAAATTAGTGGGAATGTCTAATTTACTGATTGCGTGCATACGTTTCAGCATAGTCATGCTCGTCTCTTTTTGCGACAGCCAATAATGTGCTAGCCAATGGAGCCAGAACTGTATAAAGCATTAAGAGCTACATTGAGTTACCTGCCCTTTTTTATTTTTTCCAACCTGTCTTGCAACAAAAAACATGAAAATAAGACAGACAAGCTTCTCTTCTCTTTGTGAGGTCCAAAACACACATATTGCTTATTCTTGCTGCATTCTATAGATTGTACTTCCAGATGAGCATTTATTGGTTGTCAGCTCCTATGCACACAAACCTACCCATACAATTAAAGACAGAATCAAACCTGTTTCATCTTGTTGGAGTGAGTAGCAGACTATTTGTACTTAGTCACTGAGCATGTCACATTACACAACCGGCTTCACAGGAGCATGCCACCGACTCACTAAAACGAAGACTACAACCAAAAATTACTGAAAAGACGTGTAATGTGTTATGGCGTAAAGGCTGCTAGATTGAATTTTACAGATTTCAGAATGCTTAATTACTAATGCCTGTTTATATTAATGTCAAAAAGTCATCAAACTCAGCCATCAATTTCATTTCAGAACATTCTTTCAATTTGAACATTTCAAAAAATTAGGTTATCACTATTGTGGTCTAACATTACACATAGAACTGTTGAAAATTTAACAGTTATTTTTTTATTTTATGATATGAAAATACTTTAGTATATATTACCAGATTCTTCAATCAGAGATATATAGTTTGTCTCTGTGCACAAAACTTCCAGGCTGCTCAAAACTAATATGTAACTGAATACATTTGAGGATTACTTGTGATCTGTTCTTTTTATTGACACCACTGCATGCCCAACCTACCTATAAAGGTGTCTCTCTTTGAACTGCCTTTCCCCAGAGTTTTTTTAATTATTTCTTTCCGTACAAGGGTTTTTCTGTTTGGGAAATTCTCCTTGTCTTCTTATAGAATCAAGGCTGTCAAAAAGCAGGGCCTGTTAAAGCCCATTGCGGCACTTCTTATGCGATTTTGGGCTATATAAAAATAAACTGTATTGTATTGTATTCCAAAGCAAACTTTAAAACCATTGGGAATTTTAAAAAGTGCAATTACTAGGGACCAAGAAAAGTAATTGGGAATTGTAAAGAACGTTTTATCTTTATTAATCAGATATTTATTGTTAGTATTATTATTATTAGTTGGAGTGGTGGCTCTGAGGCTACGGATCTGTGCCAGCAATCAGAAGGTTGCTGGTTCGTATCTCGTAAATGGCAGAAGTGATTCTGCTCCATTGGGCCCTTGAGTAAGGCCTTTATCTTGCAATTGCTTTGTCCTGGGTATGATGTTAATCTGCATCCAGCCCCGTAAGCAGGTCCTCCAATTTACAGGGAAAACTTGGGGGTTGGTGGCAAGATTGGCACTCCAGCCACCGTAAAAAAAACACACACTGTTCCAGTGTGGTGCTGAGGTGTCACCCACTATACTTGGGTCCCAACCAAGGTGGTTAATTGTATTGTGGGTGTGGTAACACACTCTCAGCACACTTACAACCTTTCTCTCATTATTATTATTATTTATAGCACAACTTTTACACTACAAATCATAGCTCTGGGTAATGGATGTACTGCAATATTTTAGATTAATGTTTTATTTATTTTTGCATTAGCACACTGTACTCACAGTTTGCAGTCAACACATGTACAGTACATCAAATAAAAAAGCTGTGAAGAAAACAGCTTTTGTGCACATTGTGCTGTGAACACCAGTAGGGATTTTCCATCCAGATATTAATTTGTATTTCTTTTTAGAAATATTTTGTGGAAATACTTAGATTTACAGCCTCACCAGCACTGTGTCTTCAGACCTCAGATTTAATTTTCAACAGATTCAATCAACAATCCAAACAGAGATGAGAAGGTGCAGTTATATTGCATTGGTGACAAAAGTGGCTGATATGAGTGAGCCTGACAATTGCAAAATAGCTTAAGAGCATTTATTTTAAATAAACTCTGGAATTTTTGAAACACTGTAAAATGAAGTGCTTAAATACATCTACTGTTTTTTTAGTGAATATAGTCATTTTCAGGTTTTTTTCCCCTTTTATGAGTTCCAAAAAAAAAAAAAAAACTACTGGTATGATGCTAGCATTGTCCTGATAAATAAGGTGAAGCTCTCAGGTTGATAGTTCCAAAGGTTCTACAGATCAGAATTGTCAATCAAATTAAATGTCCTCCCAAGATTGAATTCATATCTAATAGATCATGTCTTAGGTTAGGGAGTGCAAGATCTGAGAGTGCTTCTCCTGATTTTTTTTTTGACTGTTTGGTTTGTATTACTTTCATTTATTTTGTTTACATTTTGGAGCAGGATACTACTGAGTCCACCTTCATGGCAGTCAGATATGGAGGATGAAATAAATCTTTGGCCTAAGTAAATTAATTATTGGTAGAAATAGATAAATACATAAACAAATACATAAATAAATGTATTGTTTTATTGCCCTATTGCCAGATTGATTTATTTATTGATGTATTTAGTTCCAAAATTATTTATTTATGGATTTCTTCATCTCTTTGTTAAAGCGGTGGACGGCCCTAACATTTTTCTAAAGCATTTTTTCAGCCAAAAAATACTATGCATTTTCCCGGATTTTTTTTTTTTTTCTACTTTACATGGAGAAATTACCTGTACAGTTTTAGAAACAGTAAAACAGTAGGGCACAGACCATATGGAAATAAACTTGTCATACTAATTTGTGTAGTTAAAACATGCATTAACTGATATATTTTCATTTGTCATTGGTGATTTAAATTGGAGACACTGAGTTTTAACATCTTTCACTTTTCATCAGATATCCTTGCTCAGATGACCTAGCAAGGCTGGTAAAAACTCAGCATATATCCAACTAGCATTCACAGTCCATGGATTCTGCCTTTAGATCTACAACCATCATAAGCTAGTCTTCTCTCTCTTGATAGCCTAATATTGACTTTGCAGATGAACTCAGGAGCAACACCTCTATAGCCCTATCTTGATGAGTAGATTCAAAGACCCCAAGACACTTGTCAATAAACAGCACAGTACTTAGTTCTCAAAGTGTCACAGGATAAGTCCTAAAGGCCTGACAGTCAACTGAGCTGCACAGCAATTTGTAAAATGAGATAATTGCACCTGGAAAATAGATAAGTCATATTATCATTGTTTGCTATGAATATATAGAAAATATTCTTCATCTTCTCCATGCAAAGTATTTTTGGCTGCAACCAGAAAATAAGACTAATTATATAAGGGAAAGAACAAAATGGAATTGTGTGTTAGCAAAGACTCAGTGTTTTTGAAGCAAAAATGAATTGTTTCTGGACAAGAAAAGCGTAGAGTCTAATCAAAAAAGCAAAGTTACTTTTTAGTTGCATAACCTTTTATTGGGAGTCCAGGACTCAATGCACATATTTCCTAAACTTTCAATGAAATTTTTTTGTTAAGTGTTCTACCATAATGCTGTTGGTAAAGCTAACTTGCACATATTAAAGAATTCACAAGAAAACATGTACTGTTAGGAAAGACTGTTGTTGCATTGGTCCCTTCTCTATATAGTTATCGATAATTTGACCATGACTGTTTGTTTCAGAGTGTTTACTGTAAAAATGAATGGAGAGTTTATCTGTTTGTTTTTCATTTACCAAAGATCATTGACAAATTGGAAGAAAAGAAAAAAGACCACAAAATATACTTTTCTCTTCTGTGTGGATTTGGTTACAATAGGACAAGCTACATTTGAGTTTGACATTTTGTAATACATTTAGATAGATAGATAGATAGATAGATAGATAGATAGATAGATAGATAGATAGATAGATAGATAGATAGATAGATAGATAGATAGATAGATAGATACTTTATTAATCCCAAGGGGAAATTCACATAATCCAGCAGCAGTATACTGATACAAAGAAACAATATTAAAGAGTAATAAAAATACATGTAAAAGCAGACAATAACTTTGAGTAATGTTAGCATTTACTCCCCAGGGTGGAATTGAAGAGTTGCATAGTGTGGGGGAGGAACGATCTCCTTAGTCTGTCAGTGGAGCACGACAGTGACAAAAGTCTGTCACTGAAGCTATTCCTCTGCGTGAAGATGACACTGTTAAGTGGATGCAGTGGATTCTTCATGATTGACAGGAGTTTGCTTAGTGCCCGTCGCTCTGCCACAGATGTTAAACTGTCCAACTTTACTCCTACAATAGAGCCTGCCTTCTTAACAAGTTTGTCCAAGCGTGAGGCGTCTTTCATCTTTATGCTGCACCTGCTGTTGCATCTTTATTTTGGCACCTTAATTGAAATAATCTGCTGATTTAACATTTGAGTTCTAATTACTAATAATATATGAACTTCACTAATCTGAGTATTTAGCTCTTAGATGTATTTTAATCGTTTACAGCAATCTTTAGGATTCTGAATATGGTTTCATTTATTAAATTACTTAAATGCTACTAATGAAATAAGAAATATGATTGTTAGTTATGCAGATGAATATTTATTTTCCTCCAAAACAACTAGATCTTTACACCATATGTAACCATTAGGTATATAAAAAATAACATAGTCTATTTTTTATTTTTTATTATCATAAAGAGACATCATTTGTTCTCCTTTTCCAGGTTTCCCACTAAATCAAATAGACATTTTTGTCTGTTGAATCCAAGTATACGTTGATGAAAAAATCAGGTTTGTAGGTATTGAAAGGCTTTCAGCACATACATGTGCTATTCATAGATTGACAAAAAGGGGACACAACTCAGTAATCAAGTGAGCGTATTAGATGTAGATCAAATCAATGAGTAGGTGGTGATGAGGGGGTCAGCTTGAAGTTTCATATTAATATATATATGTGGGTGGGGTAGGGATAGGGTCCCCCTTTGAGTTTAGTGCAATTGTAAAAATGTAATTTGTAAATATTTCAGGACAAATTGCATAAAATGGAATGCAGTGCATAAAAACGGGATAAGGTGGGTCACCTTAACTATTCAAAGACATTTTAATACTAGAATCCCTGAAGCCTACAAAAAAACTCGTAACCCCAGGCCACCTTAAATTTCCTCACAACTCCTGATCAGTGTCTTTTGTTTTGCAAATGTGTCAATCAACACCAGCAGCAGGCAGTCACTTTAGTATTTGAGCAAAGCAATGGTACTGAGAATGAAGACAGACTTCTTCATTTTGGGTGAATTGCTTACATGTCGTTGAAGGACATGACTGTGGTAGATTCACTGGCAGGATGACATTCGAACCTCTTGTGGCATCCAAATGGTGCCATCTTTCGTCTTTACGCCTGGTGCAGCTGTGTTGTTCTTATGTGTGAGTGGACGTTTCTTGCGGGGAGGGCTTCTGTTTTTTTTCTCCAATGTAGAACCGTCATCCTTATCTGAGTTCACCTCTGGTATAGCATGTCTTTATTTGAAAACAGCAGTGTCAGATCGGTGAAGCGTGAACGTGACTAAGAGAATAAAATTGAATAATAAAACAAGATGCTAACTTTTACAAGTACCATAAATTTACACCAGCTGTTACAGACTCAAATACATCAAATGTATGTTTTTATTTTATAATAGTAATAATAATAGCCGCACACTACTCAAAACAGTTAATGCGTGAAGGACCCGGGATCGAACCTGCATCTGCTGACTTGAAGACAGCAGTTCTTATTTCTGCACCAGCCACGGAAACGTATTTGTGTGTGTGTGTCGTACCCTATCCCAGTTTCTTTTACTTTGGATAAATTCAAGAAAAAAAGCGCACTTGATTTGTGAAATCTGTGCCTTTTGTGAAAGTGTTTATTTAGACTTAAGTCTTCATAGATTATGTACTTCATGTCAGCATTTTGCCAATTATTAGTAGAACATGAAAAAAAATGTGTTCCAAGTAATGATATATTATTTACCCTATACAATTCAAGGCACCTCACACCCAGATAAACAGACTTCAGCTGGGAGAACTTTGTGTACGACTAAAGCGTGTCGGTGGGGGATGAGCTAGCCGGCTGCCTGCTGCCGGTGCTGATCGACACATTTACAAAACATAAGACGCTGATGAGGAGGTGCGCGAGAATTTAAGGTGGCCCGGGATTGCAAGGCTTCAAGGATTCTAGTGTTAACAGAGCACTTAGGTACAGCCCAAGACGTACTGCTACTGGAGCTGTTGCCTCAGTCCTGCTAGGCACTGCACTGCTGTTTCCTTACTTCATAGTAGTAGGCTGGAACAGAACATAATGTTGTTTGACCACTCATATTGATGCTGTGTGTTTTAAATGATGTCTTGTATCATAGCCTAGAGGTATTTCCGCTTTGCATTTGTTATAAAGTGCTATAAATATGTGTTAACTCCTTTGCCTTTTTCCAAAAAATACTTTTTCAATGTTGCCATGCCTTAATGAATATAAATTGCTCATGTAAGTTCATTGCTTATTCAAAGTGTTTAGTAAAACAATCAAAGGCCATCAGAAAATGAAATCTTAAGGCTTCGGTATTCTTTATTAAACTTTTGGAAATTCTCTAAAAATTGTTCTACTATTTAGCATTAATCTGCATTATGAACACATGAATAAATTATCACAAGTGTAACCCTTTCAAGTGTTTAAAAAAATGCATGACCTTTGCATCACGTGGTTTACCACAATGAGCTTTTTTGAAATTATATGAAGAGGAGGGCACTTTTAAATAATTGGAGGTTAAGTGTATATTAAAATGCTGGCATTTACTTATTTCACTATCAGAAAATTGAAATATTTTCTGAAAGGCATTGGAATTGTACATTAAGATGAAATTCCCTTTTTGCTTCTTAAGAAGTAATATTTTTTGATTAATCAGTGTTTTTTCTGCCATATTGAGATTTTTTATAATCAATGCTTATTGATTATGTTGTTAGTGTCAATGTGAAGCACTTATCAGATATCATGCTGACTGATGGTTAATTTTATAAGATTCACACATAACCTTTTGTTCACTACCAGAATGGCGCAATGCATGATAACGTGCAGTTAATACACTTGACTTGAGCATTCATAGTTTTCATACTATTTCTTTGTATGTTTAGCATTCGTTTGCTCAGAGGTTGATGCGCTTGCTGCTTCCTGAGCAGCTCTTCTTTTCTCCACCCTAGTGGCCCACTTCTTCTCTTCTTTCATCAGCATCTTTTCACGTTAAAACTAATTAAGTAAGTTTTTGTATTGCAATTGCTTAGTATGTTTTCCTTAATTTTTCACTTAAGCTACCACTTAAGACTTCAATCTGCCTCAAGAATGATTTAAGATATGAAGAGGTAGGGGAGTGACAGCGAAGTTGGTAGGGATGAGAACAGCGCCCGTACACATTTTGTGCCATCTACCTCTTCTGCGTTTACTGGCTTTAGAACCTTCTTTTAACATTCGTCCATGATTTTGTAATTATTCTGCTCTTTTTACCAGCCTTCTTTCTGTTTTCCCTTGTATGTCTGTTTTCCTCCTGTGGTAAAAAGTCAATTTCTGCCCTCCTGTATATTATGCTAAAACCCAGAAACAAACCTGTTTCCATTGTAGAAACAGGAAAAGACTTCTAATGGCCAACCCACTCTCTTTCTGAGAAAAGCACACCTTCTGGGCATGTTTTGCTGCATATATTATGTAGTTAGTATAACACTGGTCAGAAAAAGCAGCAGAAAGAACAAGTGATCTTCATTAAAAATATTTGTCACGGAGCTTATTAGATTCTGTAAAACAACCTATCAGTGTCTGTTTTTTTATTCTTATGGTTTGTCAATTAAATCTCTTTCTATAGGAAAGAAAATACAGAAGAAAAGCGGCTGATGCAGTTGAAGTAGAAAGTAGACACTTCTTTTTTCATTGGTCTGCTAAGCAGGGCAAAAACTTCAAAATAAACAGGACTGATATAATGCAAAAAATGTAATATTCTCGTATTGAGCAATCTGCACTGCCTAATAATTTCTTTACCTTGGTATGAAAACAGAGATTGCGCTCACCATAATAGCTGGATTTCTTTTGTTTGTTCAAAAAATATATTTTTAGCAGTCTACAAACTGCAACCTGGACTGTGCTTGATGAAAAATTCTAGTTCCAGCTTTAGGCTGACAGTCAAATCCAAAATAGGTCATCTACACCAGGTTTACCTTTTTGTCAACAGTTGACACCTAATGTTGATTGCTTTCTCTCCGCCTTCAATACCATTATAACCTTAACCACTGTAACTTGTGAAACATTAGCATGTTGAACTGTCTTTACCACTGAAGATTTCCATCTGTATGCCACAACAATCAGTCATTCCTCATTGTCACCGAGATATTTTTCTTTGACCTGTGATAGCCAACCTAATAAACAACATGGCCTGCTCAAAATGTATATTCAAGACATTAGTCTTGATGAGTGATGATTGCTTAATTTTTTCATTGACTGTATCTGGGTAGAAACATTTACATTTAGTCACTTGGTCAATTGCCTGTACATAATAAGGAGGAAAGAAAGCTACTGTATGTACAGTATCTGTAAGCACTGATGTCTATTCCCAGCCCTTAATACACAGTATAGCCTCATATTATTCTGCTTGTGTTCAGCTTTAGGTGGATCATTCTGTTGGCTCTGAAGGGAATCACTGCAGATTTCACAGCTTTGCAAAGGAGTCTACTACATTGGATATTTCAGATTATTTAATGGCATGCTAGGAAATTGCATTCATTTCTTTTTATGCAATTACTTATATAATACAGCTTTAACTATTAAATTTGTCTAAATTAACTCACACTGATTATTTACTTTACACTATAAAATACATATAACTTTATTATTATATAATGCAATTTTATTTGAAAAAACTAATATTTTATTGAAAAAGATTACTATGTAATTTTAAATTTATACATGCGTTATTAATATCAGTGGGTGCAGCTTTACAAACAATGTAGGTCTTTGAAGGTTTTTTTTCTGCATTGCATAATTCATTGTTATATTTACATAACATTCTGAAACTTGCTTAATCTAGTTCAGGGTCGCGGTTTGTCCTCTTAAAAAGCTTCCTGTACTTAGAGGTTTCTATCATATTATCAAGTGATTGTAATCTTGAAGACTCCTAGTAAATTTTCTGTTTGCTGCAAGGCCGAATTTCCTTTTGAATACATTTACTTTCTTTTTTAATAAACCGCTATAGTGTGGGTCTGACTTAAAGCTGCTGGCTATTGTCCTTCAGAAAAGGGAAATGTTTGACTATAGCTTGTATTTTTGGTTCATTCAAATAGGTTCAGGCATCTGCATTTATTTTGCTCTATCAATCTTCCTGTTTGTACATTGTTCACATGTGCACATTTCCTAGTTTCTCTGATCAAAAGCGTTCTTATAACACAATGCTTCCTCTACAATACACGTTTTGTGAAAGCAACCTGATGTGACTAAAGCAAATTCTATATACTGTATTAGGAAAAATATTTTTTCAGTTTTAAATACTTTTTACTTCTTTTATAAATGGCTTAGTCCATTGGTTGTATTCCTGCATTGTTTCTTATAACTTGGAAAATCTTAACTGCAGTAACTGGTAAAAAAATTAACATCATAATTCAATTTAAGTCAATTTATGTATAGAATACTGCTGATATCAGATGATTTGTGCCACATCCACAAGCATTGATTTAGGTTCACCAGTTCAAATTAATTGAATAGATATGTAACTGACAATCTTGGTTTACATTATGGTGAATTCAACACATTGACAATTTCCAAAATTTGAAATGAAGTTAAATCCCTGGTGCATTTTTTGTGGAGGAAAGTCAGGTTTGGGCTACGGTTGTTGGCTGTTTCACACTATTCAGGTCAGAAGCCAGGTCAAAAAAGGCAGAAGTAGAAGCACTTCCTATGTTAGGTAATTGGGAACATGGAACAGCCACCCTACCACAGGAATAGGGTTTAGAACTCATTTGTAGGTGAATCTACAGAGATTTCTTTATATTTGTTAAGCTTCTGTCTCCTGAAACAATGTATCGTTCTGTTATTATTAATTTAGTAAAATAAAGCATTTCATTTTGCATAGTTTGACCTGTATGGTATTATTTGGGTTTGGGAAAGTCTCATGAGTCCTACCAGATATTACTACCAAATGATGATGATGAATAATAATAATACATTTTATTTACAGTATATAGCTTCTTTCTCATGCTCAAGGCACTTCACAGAGTTTAAGAAAGAATGGCAGGGTATACAGTATATAGCATTGTACTAAATCAGACAAATAAATAAAGAAGAGTAAGATAGTAAATTCAGAGAAAAGCCTAACAGACAACATAATTGATGGTCCAGCACACACACACAGGTTACGTGAGCATCTTGACATAGAGGTACTGAAAGAAGATTAATAAAGTTAGGTAGAGCTAAAAGACTTCCTGAACAGATGCGTTTTGAGTTGTTATTTAAAAGAATTCATGGAGTCAGCTGATCTAATTAATTTCGGTAGGTCATTCCAGAGTCTGGGCGCTATATAGCTGAAGGCCCTGTCACCCATGGAGTGTAGATTAGTGTGGGACACAACAAGATTGCCAGAATCAGAGGACCTTGGTGGGTGGACAGGCACAAAGTGATGGAGAAGGTCACTGATGTAGTTTGGTACAAGGTCGTTTAAGGTTTTGTAGGTTATTAGTAAAATTTTATATTCAATTCTGTAAGACACAGGGAGCCAGTGAAGACGGAGCAGGATGGGTGTGATGTGCTCGGTGCTGCTGGTCCATGTAAGGACTCTTGCAGGTGAGTTTTAAATAAGCTGGAGCTGTGATATTAGATTAGAAGGGGCACCTGCCAGTAGGGAATTACAATAATCGATGTGGGATGTGATAAAAGCATGGACAAGTTTCTCAGCATTACAACAGGAGAGGAAGGAGCAAACATGTTATATGTTATGGAGGTGAAAGTAAGAATGTTTCTTAATGTGATTTTTGTGGGTGGAATAAGAAAGGGAGGAATCAAAAATGACACCAAAATTCTTTCCAGTAAAGGCAGGTCTAGATTGACTAGGAAGGTGCTCATTTTATTAAGTTGCACTTTAGTTCCAATTTGCAGGAGTTCAGTTTTGTTGCAATTTAATTTTAAAGAGTTCTGCTCCATCCAGGTTTTAGTTTCAATGAGGCAAGTTGTGAGCTGAGAAAGCTCTGATGAAGTTCCACTGTTAACATCAAAATAGAGTATATCATCTGCATAAAAATGATAACCCAGTCCAAAGCTACAAATAATATGGCCAAGGGAAAGTATATAAATACAGAAGAGAAGAGGGCCGAGGACAGAGCCCTGTGGAACTTTTTGTATGACTGGTGCTGTGCTGGACCTGCTGTTGCCAAGACTAACAAACTCTTTCTTGCCTATTAGTCAGATAGCACATGAACCACTGGAGGGCAGTGCCAGAGATACCTAGCATGTTCTCCATTCTGGACAGTAGAATGTCATGTCTGACAGTGTCAAATGCTGCACTGAGGTCTAACAGAATTAATATTCTGGTTTGTCCAGAGTCTGCTGCCATAAGCAAATCATTGGTTACCCATAGCAGGGCAGTTTCACAGCTGTGCTCTGCTCTGAGACCACACTGAAAGGGTTCTATCAAATTATTAGAAGTTAAGTAGTTGGTGAGATGGGAAGCTACAGCACGCTCAAGAACTTTTGGCAGGGAAGGTAAGTGGGAAATAGGCAGACAATTGTTAAGATTGTCAGCATCAAGATCAGAATTTTTTACATTGGGGTTACAGAAATGATTTTAAAGGTGAGCGTCACAAAGCCAGTGTCAGGGGATGAGTTTATTATTGTTGTAATAGTCAGAATTATGGCATGAAGGCAGGATTTAAGTAGTGTGGTGGGGATGGGGTCCAGTACACAAGTAGTCAGCCTCATGTTACAAAGCAGGTTATTAACAAACGCAGATGTGACTGATGAGAACTTAGAAAAGGAGCTGGATGGAGTGGGAAAACAGGGAGAGATATCAACAAATGATGTATTTATGCTAGTTGAATTATTTAGATCTTTAATTTTGTTAAGGAAAATGTGGAGGAATTTCTCACAAACTTCTGTAGAAGAAATAGTTGGGCCAGCTGCGGGTTGGAGTAGTTTATGAAGGAATATCTTACATGTTAATTGCCACATATAGCTTATTATTGATTGACTTACCAGGAAGGGACAAAAAGCACTTTTTGTTGTGTTTATATTTTTTGAACACATTAATCAACTGGACTTTCCTTTATATCACATTGGATTAAAAATACAATTACAAGGGGTTTTGGGAAAGAGCAAAATTTTCCATTAAAATAATTTTCAACATTAAATGGAATCTAAGCATAATACATTCAAAGATATAAAAAAGAATATATTGAGAAAATTGTTGTTTCTCAAAGAAATTTGTCTGTCCACATTCAGAACAAGGTTGAGCAGTCTTTATTTTCCTGTCATTGGATAGCAGGCCATTCTGTGGTAATGTAATTTATCTCATGTAAACATGGTACTTTGCACTTGACCTAGTCACTCAGCTCAGAAAAGAATTAATAATACTTAATAACCACAGTCAGAAAAAGAAATTTCTCATCCCTCTGCAATTACATTTAGGTAACCCTAGAGCACTGGTTTAATTTTAAAGTACATTGACTGATTTTATTGTTCAATAAGTGAAAAAATATAAAACAGTTATTCCTATGAGTATTTTTTTTTTTATTTTGGTGCCAGTGGGTAAACATTATTCAAAGGTTCTAACAATCTATACTAATAAAAGGCAAAGCTCTTACTGACTGACTAACTGACTGACTGACTCACTCATTCATCACTAATTCTCCAACTTCCCGTGGAGGTAGAAGGCTGAAATTTGGCAGGCTCATTCCTTAGAGCTTACTTACAAAATTTAAGCAGGTTTCATTTAGAAATTCTACATGTAACGGTCATAACGGTCGACAACATCCGCCATGTTAAACTTTCTTATTTATGGCCCCATCTTCACAAAATTTGGTAGGCGGCTTCCCTGTGCTAACTGAAACCGACGTATGGACTTATTTCGGTGGTATAAGAGTGAAATGCTTAAGCCCTTCACCTATGGTTCTGCATGTGAGTTGATGGCTGCCACTGAATTGTTCGGGTGTAGCTTTCAAGTGTACCGAAATGGCCAAATATTTTACACCTTTGGACAACCGCCAATGCCTCTTAAACATCTTAGATTCACAGGTGATGATTTGAGTAGTGAACACTTTGAGATTTGAGACAAGATTGCTTTTCACATGGCCATGCATGCTCAAGAGTAATCTCAGTGCATTGTGCCCTGAGATAATCTGACCTAACGGAAGCATGTAGATTGAGAATAACAGCGGACCCAGGATAGAGCCTTGTGGAACACCATATTGGATATCATGTGTCTTTGAGTTAACAAAGAATTTTCTCCCTGACAGGTATGGTGCATCCGGAAAGTATTCACAGTGCATCACTTTTTTGTTATGCTACAGCCTTATTACAAAATGGATTAAATTCATTTTTTTCCTCAGAATTCTACACACAACACCCCATAATGACAACGTAAAAAAGTTTACTTGAGATTTTTAGTAATTCTTTTCCTCAGAATTCTACACACAACACCCCATAATGACAACATAAAAAAGTTTACTTGAGATTTTTGCAAATTTATTAAAAATAAAAAAATTGAGAAAAAAAAAGAATTTAATCCATTTTGGAATAAGGCTGTAACATAACAAAATGTGGAAAAACTGATGCGCTGTGAATACTTTCCGGATGCACTGTAGAATTCAAACCAATTTAAGACACTGCCAGAGAGGCCCACCCATTGACTAAGAGGATTTCTAAGAATATTGTGATCAATGGTGTCAAATGCGGCACTCAGATCTAAGAGGATGAGAACAGATAAATGGCCTCTGTCTGCATTCACCCGCAAATCATTTACTACTTTAACGAGTGCAGTTTCTGTGCTGTGATTTGTTATAAAACCTGACTGAAATTTATCAAGAATAGCATTTTTATTGAGGTTGGTCATTTAACTGCATAATGACTGCCTTCTCCAGAATTTTACTTAAGAAAGGCAGGTTGGAGATGGGTCTAAAATTTTCAAGAGCCGAGGGGTCAAGATTATGTTTCTTAAGTAGGGGTTTAACTACAGCAGTCTTAAGACAGTCTGGGAAGACCCCCGTATCTAATGATGAATTTACTATGTCAAGAACATTATCAATTAGCATGCCCGATACTTCTTTGAAATAATTTTTTGGTATTGGGTCAACGACGCATGTAGAGGGTTTTAATTGAGATATTATTTTTTGTAAATAAGGTAAATCTATCCTAGTGAAAGAGTTTAATTTGTTTATAACGGAATGCTGGGGTTAAGGAGGATCCTTAGTGTTGGGAAGATATACTATGTTATTTCTAATATCATTAATTTTTTGGTTGAAAAATACAGCGATAGCCTTACAGGTTTTACTGGAAGTACTTAGGAGGCATTCCTTTGAGTTACCAGGGTTTAGCAGACGATCAATCGCCGAGAATAAGACTCTAAGATTACTAGCATTGTTATTTATAATCTTAGAGAAAATTTTCCACAACAACCATATACATATTTCTGAGTTATAGCATCGTAATTATTTGAAGAAAAAAAAAAAAAAATCTTGCAGCTCGATGACCTGATTATAACTAAATCACAAGCAGATCTATATTTCATATAGATGAAAACAGAAGAAGGAAATTTATTATTTATGTAATATAATATTAGGAAGCAAATAATGTCTAATGGAAAAATACTATAACTATATAGTAGTTATAAAGGTAACTATAAAGGTATCATACAAAAATATTAGAGACTCAAAAATTTTAGATATAACTATCCAGATGCAATATTAAATACAATTAAAATGAGAAAATATGACTTATACATTTAGCAATTAGAAAAAGACTGTTTTAATTTTGGGTTAACTGTTTATAATTTACAGTCTTATACATAATTTTATCTGAGTGATAAAAAGGTGTCTAAGCAGGTGAAATATTTTCTTTGTGTTAAAGAATATTACATGGAAATGGGCAATTTCCATGGTATAGGGAAACATTAAGACATGAATATCAGTGTGGGAAAACATGTTTTACAGGAATAAGAAGGACAAAGTTCAGTGCACTAAGAAAAAGCTGAATACATGGAAAACATGTTTTAAGATCATTGCAAATGGAAAGATGGCACAGCTGAGAATCATTCAAAAGCATAAAGTCTGGTAATTAATGTAGTTCAGAACAGCTTACAATGAAACGGATTGAGTAAAACCTTGTTCATAAAAAAAGGAAATGAAAGGCGCTCATAAGTAAACAACACAGAAATATTAATCGATGGAAAGAACTTGCAAGAATCAATGTATTAAATTGAAGGTAAAAAAAAGGTAGAAACGGACATGTTAGTGTTGTCTTTTGAGAGGTGAAAATTATACACTATTACAATAAAGCAAATACATGAAATAGATACATATACTTTTTTCTGAATCTTCCTCACTGAAGGTGTCCTTGAATTGTGACTGTAGTTATAATACAACATCTTTATGTGTAACTGATCTGCTCTGATGTATTTAGTCTCTTGAATCTTCAGAATATAAATGACCATTTTTCTTCAGCAAATGCCAGTTTAGTTGCATAGCATACACTCTCCTGTCTAACCTGGGTTTGCCTTTGCACAGAATGCTGTCACAGCAGGCTCTAACTCCGTAAGAACAGTTGTGAATTATAGGTAGCTGGTTGCAACAATGAATGAAAGACTTTTCTAGTTTAGTAAATGGATAGTTTAATTTTTAAATATTAAAAAAAAAACATAACCCACTCTACAATTCACTATACACACCCTAAATAAAAACGTAAAATTCAATTGTATAGAAAGCATGTTATTTTGAGAAGGATGTAGAAAAATGTGTCTGCTCACTAGGCAAGACAGTTTATTTGATTTTCACATGCACATTCCATAACTTTGCAGATAGTAATCTGAAAAAGGTTAGCATTGTTGCTGCCGAGATATCATAATTTTTAATGCATTGCAGCAGGATTAGTCAAGAGTCCAAGCTGTAATACAGTCTGAAAACATAAGCACCAGTTCACTGCTGTATAGTCAAACACAGTTTGAGAAACTATTATAACTGGATTCTCTGTTTCAAAAGAACAGCATTGTTATACTATAAGGTAATGTGAAAGCACTGACATGAAATATTTCACAGGCCTGAGATCTGTGGGTATCTTTAAAAAAATCTTCATGAATTATTTGACAGCGACAGTTTAAATGGTTTACATGTGCTTCTTTTTCAGCAAGCAGTGACAAATGGTGGTGTAGTTTCAAGCAATAGGCCATAAATAAAATTAATGCTCAATATTTTACAGTCCTTTCTAAAACTGAGATCCCAAGACATCCTTCTTTTATAATGTGTAATGGGCACTTTGTGCTAAAAAAATAGTATGTTTTTGGAATGCTATATATATCTGCAATTACTATATTAATTAGAACATGCATGTTATAAATGAAAAGAACACAATTAGTCCAACAGGCTTATGTTATTAGAAAACAAAAAAGAGTAATAAGGAATATGTTCATTATTTTAGTCCCTTATTGATTAATGAAAGAGGCGTGCCATTCATGGCAAGTTATTTTTCTCTGCTGAAATCTTATAACTTGAATTGTTTTACAAGTTTATCGCGTGAAACATAATTAAATAGTATATTAAGATAGTCTTATTTACATTTTAAAAAGTAAATTTTTGAATAATTAAAAAAATATTGTACTTAAGGAATAAATACTGTTCATAATTTAACTCCAATATGCTATCACATTATATCACATTGCTGAAAAGTCATGCCATGATTTGAGTAAAGTTATTTGCAGATATTCCATGATTCATCTTCTTCAAATCCACAGCCCACATTTATTCAGAAAATAAATTATATATCAGTTAATTACTCTATCCATCCATCTTCACACCTGCTTGATCTAGTTATAGTGTCATAGAGGGCAGTATTTACAGTATTTCAGGAACATCATGTAGAAGGCAGGAATCAGCTTTGGTTGGGGTGCCAGTTTGATTAATTCATGAGAACTTTAAAAGTTGCAATGTTTCCCTTGATAGCAATTAATATGTGCTTTTTGTAATGCAATGTTAATGGAAAACTACACAATACACATTGAATGGTGCAAATTAGACAGGTTACTGTATGCAGTGTTTTGTTAATTTGAGCTTTACGATTATCTTCTTATATTATTTCTGTAAAATATAAACATTTAATTTTGTAGACTGATATTTAATATTTATCATTTCAATGTATATCCTAGGCCTGCTTATGTAAATAACTTATATAAAGACAAGTTTAGAAGTCAGTAGCACAGTGGTATTGTGTTAATTTTGTGGTTATTAAGATGGTCACCACTTGTTGTTTGTTTTCTCCAGCTAACTTGGTATAATTTCACATTCAAAGATATTGAATGGCATGTGTAAATTGGTTCAGGCACAGGGTGAATAAATGTTGGTTTGTGCATGAATATACCCTTTGACAGACAACCACACAGTCTTAAGTTAATTTCTGACTTACAGTATACTTGGTGATGGTAAATTAGGTTCTGGATCCACACAAACACATGCTAGACAAAGTAGATTAATACAACAGAAGGAAAAGATCAGGGTCTCCTGCACCGACCATGCCAGACTCAATTTATGACATTTAGTATATTAAAATCACTGTATATATTTTTGTTCATTTTTGTTCATTTTTTTCTTAGCCATTAACTGCGTAATTATCATACTCTTCAGGAGGTACAACAAGACTTCTGTATTGTCCTGTGGCATAAGTCCCACCCTTTCTACAAGCAGGTTAGACCAAACTATCATTAACCTTCTGTCTAACATTCATTAAGTTGAAGTGCTTGCACAGCAATTGTGTAGCAGCTGCATTTGCAGATTACACTGCATCGACTGATGTCTCTAATACCGCAACCCATTTTGAGGCCAAGAGACTGCAGAGTTGGTGTCTAGAGTTTAATATTTAACTAAATATAAGGAAAGAAAAACTCAATTGCTTTAGAAGGAATGTGTACCTGATATATCCACTGGTTCTCAGTTGGGTTGAGAATTATATGGAATTTTAGATTTAATTTGATATTTAAGAAAAATCAATATGCAAAAGCTGACATCACCATGTTCTGCAGTTTGATCAGATTTTCCACAAAAATGAAATGCACCTTAAACCCTAATGGAAAATATGGATATTATTAAATGTTTTTATTCTAAATGACAAAAAAACAGAGATGTGCTTTGGTTTGTCTGATCTTACCTATGCTCCTGCAAGTAACCTTGGCTCTCTGACAACCTACTGTAAAATGTCAGTGTGATTTTTGATAATGCCCTCAGTTTCAACAAACAAATGAGCTCCACTCTTAAAGCCTGTTTCTATCACCTCAGGGTATTAACTAAAGTCAAGCCTTTTATTTCTGTAGATGATTTTCAAAAAATAATTCATGGCTTTTTCTCTTCTCAGCTTGACCAGTCGTCTCTTCTAACAGGCACACAAAATTTTAGCTTCTCCTTCTTGACTTCCTGTTCGCTACAGGACTGAATTTAAAATTGTATTGTTTGTTTTTAAGTCTCTGAATGGCTTAGCCCCTTCTTATCTTACTGACCTCTTGCACCTTTACTCTCACTCACGATCACTTGCTGTAGATCTTCTAACTAGAAGTACAGTATTTGGTTGTGCAGAGGTACAAACTTAAGCTCAGAGGGGACTGTGCCTTTGCAGCAGCTGTCTCTAAAGTTTGGAATAGTCTACCCTTTTATATTAGGTATGCACCAACTTTGGTCACTTTTAATTCCAGTCTGAAAATCTTTTTTTCCTTAGACTTTTAAACTTACATGGGAATAATGTTTTTTTTAATTTGTGGTATATATTTTGATATATTTATTTATACATTTATTGGTGCATTTATGGAAACTGTACAGCATTTTGGTCAACTGCTGTCATTTTAAATGTACTCTCTATATACAATTGACCTGACTTAACTTACAAGTAACTTAACTTGTGCCCTAAAATGCTTGTATTTTTGTCAGTGGAATAATAACTACAGTAACCCGTAGGTAATTCACACCAAAAGTGAAACATTGACACATTTTCAAAAAATAACTTATATCTAAATACATATTTTGAATCATTAAAAATGATGTAAATCATAAAACAATATATGTATAATATCGATATGCACATACTGTATAATTAAGATCTGTGATTGGTTCAGAAACGTATGAAGAGCTTTGCCTTTTCTTATATTAAACAGTCAAAGACAGAGAACATTGTTTATTGGCTGGCAGACACAGATTGCATTTTGAAAAAATACAGTAAAAAGTTGGTTTTTCATATTATTATTGTGAAAATGTATACCATGTTTTGGACTCTGTATGGTAAACATGTAAATACATGCCTTATGGTGCTGATCTTCATTATTTAAAGTGTTTTAAGAATATAATAGCTGAAATACCCAGCGTTGCCTAGGAGGGTTTTTTTTTTTTTTAATTTTTTGAGAAAAATATATAAAAAAATTTCAAAAATAAAAATAAATTAAGAAACAATGAAGACTCACTAATGTGCTTGTCTTGCGGTTTTGTATGTATGTTATCATTCAGTTGACGCTCAGAACCAGCCAACTCTACTGTATTTAATTTCAAAAGCAACAGGGGCACGGTAGTGCTGAAACATAAAGAATGTTGATAGTCACATCCAGTTCGCCCTCTGGTGGTCGTTCTGAGTGTCAACTGGATGATAACATGCATACAAAACTGCAAGATCACCCCCTACCTTACCCAGAAGGGGGTGGTTTAGGGTTGATTTCACCCAACAGTATTTTTAGTTGACCAATGAGAACATGTGTACCAAGTTTCATGAAAACCGCTCCAGCCGTTCGGAAGTGATACTCGAACATACATACTGTGACAGTAGGGGGCGCTATCGCTCCCTTGAACCCTCCACTCCACACTACTCATAAATCAACACAATACTCCAATAATAATCAATCCTCCACTCCTAGACATGTTGCCCTCCTACCACTCAGCTCAGCTCGCCGTCTGGGAGCTCCCATAGTTCTTTTATAGTTCTTGACCCGGAAGTGTTTCTCATCCTTCAGTCCATAATTCCTTATCACTTCCAGGTCAGATAAAAGTCCTTTTTTCTAACCCTGGAAGTAGATTCCTCCTTCCGTTCATATGACTTGGAAGTACTTCCGGGGCATAGGGCAAATAACACTCTCCAAGCCTTGCTATAGTGGCTCCTGGTGGCTCCCATGGTATCCAGCAGGGCTGTCCATAAAAACTACAATGTCCATGAGGCTCTGCTGGAATTCGGAGACCTTCCATGCCACTGTGAGGGGTCCCTCTGGCGGCCTGGGGGTATTGGCTGGGATACAAAGCCGGCCATGGACCACAATACATACACACACACACACATACATTGACTTTTATATATATTGATTAAGAAATATGGAATTTAGCATTTTGGTTCAAAATAATCACAATATTATTTAAGTTTGTATATCCTAGCCCATCAGGATAGACTGTGGTTTTAAGTACCAAGCAGTTTTGTTCTGGACTGCAACTTGAAAAAAATCAACATGTCAGCTGAAAGGGCCAGCAACATACCTGTCTGTTAAGGGGTCAGAGAAGCATTAATATTTCCCATCATGATGTGCAAAATTGCTGCCCATGTCACAAAGAAAGTATGCTGAACTTCTCATTGGTAGCTCAGCATGTAAGACACAATGTAGAAAATGACAGTAAGCTGTGGGATGAGTGATGGAGTGTGGAGTGTTATTTTGAATGTCTAGAAAGGAATGGTACCCCATCTGGGGCTGGCTTCTGCTACAGCATGTGTGGGAATCTTGCAATAATTGAATGAAGAAAATGACTCAACAGATGGATGATTTTTGCATGTAGTACAAATTAAGCTTGTTGTATTTTCTAGGGTTAGCACAATCTTATCTAGTTATATAAAACAGAATTTTCATCCTCCAAAAGATGACTCCACAGGTGTACCACAATGATCAATTTTTATATGGGGTTAGCACTTTCTCCTCATGTAGGAGTTGGGTTTCTTCTGTACACTTTGCAGTTTCTCCCTCATCCCAGAGGTTAGCAGGTTAGCTTAATTTTATGACTGAGTGTGCTTACACCTTGTCTTGGGTCGGTTTCTTTCTTAAGTCTGATGTTATCAAGAGAGGCAGTGGTCCATGTTGATCCTCTGTTTGAATAAACAAGTTCCCTATAATGCATGAATGATTGAAGACTGAGCTGTGTCTTCTTCTGACCATCAATTGGTAGCAAATTTAGCAACACTAAATTTATCACAGAACAATAATCCTGAAATAGGTTTTACCACTAGTTTCAACAAGGTTTTTTTTAATGTCTTGCAGTTCTTTTTAACACATCTTTAAATAACACCTAGTTATCAGAAGTACCACATAGCAGAAATTTACTGACGAATCAAATCAGACAGCTTTTGTTGTAAATTCCTGATCCCTCTCTCAACACTAACACAACACAGTTACAAAACAAATGGGAATATAATTAATAGGGTCATCATACCATAGCAGATAAAAGGTAATCTAAAGTAAAGCTAAATTGCAGGGGGAATACTTGAGACTGCAAATGTTCTGGCATTAAGTCAGAATTACAAATCCAATGAACTGAACATAAATCATCAATTATTGACAGTAACTGATGAAAGATGGGACAAAAGGATCAGCATAAACACAGTCCAGAAGAAGTCATTTTAGGTGATAGAGTGACTTTAAAATCTAGTAGACAGAGGCCAGAGCTCTATGGTTCTGTAAATTATTGTCAGTAATGCAGCACAACTGGAAGTATGTTGTGGCAGTGCAGGTGAAAACAGCTGCCGCTCATTAATGTGAAGTGGCACATTAGTACAGTAGAAATGTGTGCTGAATGTACAAGTGGAACACAGTAAGCTCAATGCAACCAAAAGTAACATTGACATTTGTGCCCAACAGCACATACATAAAGCCTTCCCTTTCACTCTTAGAAAAACCTCACTATCTATGCTTATGCTATAATATTGTCACAAGTCTTGTCCAATTACTATATGTATGCATTTACTGATGGAAAGGTTTTTCCCTTTCTTACAGTAGCGTCTGTATGAACATTTGGAGTTAATTATCCAAGTGCATGCAGTTAGTCAATTAAACAAGTATCATGTACATGTATTTCCACCATCATCTCACAAGCTATTCCACTAACTGAAAAAGTAACCAAGCAAAAATTTTATGAAAGACCAGGAGACACCGGAAGACAAAAAGAGAAATGTCAAGTACCAGAAAAGCTAACCCAAAAGTCAAAGCAGAAAAATCTGAGTTTAATTCTTATACCAGGAGTCACAAAAGAAATGCATGTAAACTCACTATGTTTATCCCATCTTGAATAACTGGGAAATGCACATGGTCACCTTTATATGGTTATGCCATTGTTGTATCCCATGACTCACGGTGAATGTTCAAAGGATAACATTGTCATGGCAATGTACCATGGAAAAAAAATAAAATCCCAAAATGGCAATGAACATGATGTTAAAAATGAATCACTTTTAAAGGAAGCTTTCTTGCACAAAATAAACAGTAAAAGTCATTTCCTTGATTCAGATAACCCTCCCAAAAACTGTATGGATAATTTTTATGTCTTAAAGGACAGCCACAAAAATTAACACAAAGATGCCAATTATAACAGCAATAAGCTAATTTTATTATAAAAGTCACATTTTAGTAGTATGGAAATAGTTTTCAAAAGCAGTGACTATCTAAATATAGTTTTATATTCATACTGTACCAAACTTTCTGCTATTTGAGGTTGTCATCTAATGTTTCCTAACCCTTAGGTCAATGCCTCCTATGTTTTCTTATCGAAAAGAGTTAATAAATGAATCTTTAGTTTTTTTTTTATTTGATGGATAGGTAAGTGGGTGGATATTACAGTTGTTGGCCTTGCACTATATTGGGTTTATGCTAATAACTGTTACAGGAGTGTCTTCCTAATACCATACTTGTGATCTAAAACAAAACTTTTTTTGTTCATATTGTAAATATCTAAAAAACATCCTTTAAATTCAAAATACACATAATGGGTCTTATACATCATTTCAAATACATTTCAACAAGTTTGTTAATTAACCAGCCAAATGAGGAACAGTCAATGTTTTATGTAATGTAAATTTTTTAAAAATTGTGCATACATGTCCTAAAGTAACAGAGTCACAATTAAAAATTGTCTTTGTCAGTTCCATGTTGCCAGAGCCAAGGCCTATCTGGTAGCAATGTTAATAAGGTAGGAAAAAACCCTGGATGGGTGCCATTCCACCACATGTGCCTTTTTCATATTGACTAAAGAAGTAAAGTAACTCCTCCTTCTTTCTCAGGCTGGATCTGTTTGGTGACTGTTATTCAGTTTGATTAAGAAGTACAGTTTTAAGACATTTAAATATAATATATTTTATGACTAAATGGGCACTTTTCCAAAAAGCATAAAACACTTCCTGGTAAGTCTTCTATAAGATGGAAGCAAGTTCTACATGGATTCCTTTATTAACTAGTAGATATAGTAGCCAATGAGTATGGTAAAACAGGCTGCTTTTGACAACACCCTCAGGGAGCACTAGATGGCAGTGAACTCTTGCGACACTCACTACTATAGTACAAAGGATTTTGGGTGCATTTAAAAACAAACCACAAGTTACTGTCAGACTGGTTGGATATCCTCAACCCCAATGACTACAACTTTGATTCTTAAAAAATGGCTGACTGGCTTTCTAATTGAGTACAGAGATTTGCAATTCATGATTTTGGAAAACATATTCAACATGTTTTTTACAAAAAGAGATAACTAATCTAAACTTTAGTGTGTAAAAGTAAAAAAAATAAAACTATATTTTATGCAATGCCGGCGGTAATAATTAATAGGGTCATTATTGTCTTACATTCCAATGCTTCTGAATCTTTTGAATTTGAATAACTGCTAATGAGCCACTTTGTAAGAAATTGCCACTTTAATAAAAAAAAAAAACATTGAATATATGATGATTATCGTTGATTAATTAATTAGTATGTTTGATTAATCTTTGTGCATGCATAGACTATGACAAATGTGTTCTGAGATTTTTTTTTAGGTAAGGAAGAAAGAAATTTTGAGGTAAAATAATTATTTTCACTTAATCTACAGACGGGCAGCATGGTGGTGCTGCTGCCTTGCAATATGGAGACTAGGGTTTGCATGTCAGGTGCTCTCAGCATGGAGTTTGCATGTTCTTTCCATGTCTGTGTGGTTTTCCTCCAGGTGTTCTGATTTCCTTCCACAGTCCAAAGATATGCAAGTTAGATGGATTGGAGACGCTGAGTTGGCTCTAGTGTGTGGCTAGATTGTGTGTGTGTGTGTGTGTTTGCCCTGCGATGGACTAGTGCTCTGTCCAGAGTTTGTTCCTGCCTTGCAACCTGTGGAAGGCTCCAGCAACCCCCAAAACCTTGTTCAGGACAAAGCGGTTTAAAAAATGACTGTCTAATCTACACTCAACTAATCATGCAGAGAGGATCATTGGAGACATACAGTATAGAACTTAGCAATTAAAGATTGCATGACCATGTTCAAGCTTACATTTAAACTGGCTAACATCTACATCAGGACATTTTTGAGAGAATGACTTAGTTAATTCATAATCATTACAGACAGATGAGACTTCATCCATCAAATTTTGGAGTAGAAACCTGAAACCTATTCTAAAATCTCAAATAAAGCTGGACCAAACTTTACACAAAGTAAATTTAGATTATCCAACCTAACAGATATGTCTTTGGGATTTGTAGAAAATCCCTGTAGTAACTAAAGACACCTGATGCTGGCATGTGAACAACATCTCAACTCCACACATGTAGTGAATATAAATCAATGTGTTTTTCTCTAAACTGGAAATTGTGATTCCATCCATCCATCCATTATCCAACCCGCTATATCCTATCTACAGGGTCACAGGGGTCTACTGGAGCCAGTTGCAGCCAATACAGGGCGCAAGGCAGGAAACAAACCCCGGGCAGGGCGCCAGCCCACCGCAGAAATCGTGATTCCATATACTGTATAACATTAAATAAAAACATAACCTCTCAAATGTAAAATAGCAGAAACAGTAGGTATTTAGAAAAGATATTTAGAAGTCTTATTAACTTTACAGTAATTACTCAATCATCATTTGATAAAGAATTTACATTGCTAAATATTTTTTTTTTTTTTTGCAAGTATATCGGGTTTTCACCCACATTTAAAAAACATGCAGTCTGCCTGTGTAAGTCGAGGTGCTCCGAAGTGGATTGGCAATCCATCCAGATTTGGTTTCTGCTTTGTGCCTGACGCTGTTTTGAGAGGCAACGACTTTTGTAGCTCTCAACTAGATTAAGAAGGTTATGGAAATGGGTGGACAGATGGTTTTTCATTGCTGTGTGGATATCTGTCTTAATAGCAACTGATCTGTGGCATGGACTATGTACGAAATGCTTGATGTATATAATTAATATATAATCACTTATTGATTGCATAGCAGAAATCAAATCCTGGTTTTCTTCAAATTTTCTTAAATTAAATACTGACAAAATGGAGGTTCTCCTAATTGGTACAAAATCAATATTATCCAAAACTGATCATGTTTCATTTGTTATTGATAATTCCTGTGTCTCCCCTTCCCCACAGGTTAAGAGTCTGGGTGTCATCCTTGACAGTACTTTATCCTTTCATTCCCACATCAATAACATCTCCCGGTTTGCATATTTACACCTGTGTAACATTAATCGTATTCGCCCCTCACTCACTCCCCACACCACTGCTATCCTTGTTCATAGCCTTGTCACTTCTCGTCTGGATTATTGCAGTTCTCTTTTCTTTGGTCTTTCTCGCAAATCTCTTTATAAGCTTCAACTGGTCCAGAATTCAGCTGCCTGCATCATTACTAGAACCCCCTCTATTCACCATATCACTCCTGTTTTGCAAAAGCTTCATTGGTTTCCAGTTAGTTCCGAATTCAATTCAAAATTCTCCTACTAATTTTTAGGGCTATACACAGCCTTGCCCCTCTATATCTGTCTGACCTCCTCCATGTTGCCATTCCCTCCTGTACCTTTAGATCCTCTTCATCCATCCACTTGACTGTCCCCTTTGCTCGTCTTACCACTATGGGGAGCAGATCATTCAGTTGCTCTGTTCCCCAGCTCTGGAACTCACTACCACCTGAGCTTAGAAATATTGAATCATTTTCACTTTTTAAATTTAAACTTAAAACTCATTTGTTTAAGACTGCTTTTTCTCTTTGATTACAATTGCTCTGTCTGATTTTAACTTTTATATTTTACTTTTGTTTATATTCTGTGTTTTGTCTATTGTTCAGTGTCCTTGAGTGTTTAGAAAGGCGCCTACAAATAAATGAAATGTATTATTATTATTATTATGATGGAGTAAGCACATCCCTATCCCTATATTAAGGTTTAACTGCTGTCAAAGGTTGAATAAATTAACTAGCTGATCACAGGGTTTTCAGAAATTAATTGTGATTAATATGAAATTGTGATTAATATCTGAAACTTGCTTAATTCATTTAAGAGTTGTGAGTGACCAGAACAGATTACAGATCTATCCGGCATGAGATAAGAACCAACTCTTGATGAGGCATCAGTCCAACAGTAGAATCACTCATAAACACATCCAGGCTCACAATGGATTGGAATGTGTGAGGAAAACATACACTGCCATAGGGAGAACATGCAAATGGACATAGGATTCTAACCTAGAACCTTAAATTCATGAGGTAAAAATGCTGAATACTGTACTACCATTTAACACAACATTAATCGCTTTTTTATTTTTGCAAGCAAATAACTAAGTATGATGTTTGTTTCAAAGGTAAAGGTGGAAGAAGAGCAATTAATGAAGAATACTAAAATAGTTAAATTAATGTTCCATAATGACATGCATGTGAAGAGGGTAGTTTAAGTATCTGGGTTCTATACTGGAGAGTAGTATGAATGAGTTTGAATTAGTTTGTAGTATTTTTTTCTGTATCATTGTCATTTTTTATAGCCAGCTGTTAAGGAGACTGAAAAGTTTAGCCATCTTTCCATGTAATCCTGCTAAAATACTAAACACATCACTTAGAGAGCATGTTGACTTTCTCATTTGTCTTAGTGTGTGGTAGTAGCTGCTCATTGGCAAGACAAGTATGCTGTGGGAAATAATCAGTCTGCTTTCTATGGACAGCTTGGGGCTTCTAGAACTGTTTAGACTTGAGCCAAAACTGCAAGCACCAACAATCACAGGGGAGTTATACATACTGCGGGAACATCTGTTTGCAGATTCTTCCTTTTGGGATGACAAGCTTTACAGTACAGGACTCTCAAATTGAGAATGAAAGGGGAGAGAAGTATTTTATCTTCTTTGAGATACAATGGTTTTAGCAAGTTGTTATGGACAGTCCAATTATTAGATTGCTATATTTGGCATATTTCCATTTGACACTTAACAATGGACACTACCTTTATGTATCTATTACACAATTACAACACCTTAATAAAACTTAAAAAATGCTCTGTTAATATTTATAAGAACTACAAACCACAAATAACCATTTAAAATAAGGGCTACTCAATTCCTTCTATATAACAGGGCCTTAACAAACGTTTTGTGTTATATGGAAGAGACTAACAGAAATAACCTGTAAGCTTTTAAAGTTCCTAGTGTTTCCATTTTTTATTATGTCTTTCATTAAAAGATATGTATTACTGAATGTGTGTGTCCTTTGATAATCAAATAAACAAAATAAATTTCCACTTGTAGACAATAATGGCCATTTAATCTTATCTAGTTAAAAATGAACTTATCAAGTATTTTAATTCAACACAGATTTTTCTAGTGAATATAGTGATTTATCTTAAATATTTTGTTTGTAGCAATGGAAAGAGACAAGTGGACAGCAGTGACCTTACCCTGAGAGGAAAAGACAACATTATGATATGCTAAAGTAAAGGAGAAATTTGTTTTCTTTTCAGGGTGAAGAATCTTTTTTGATGGCTTGGTTCAGAATTTTGGGATTGCTTTGTACCTTTTTCATCACTATAGATAAATACTTTGTTGCGTGAAATAAGCTGTGAGAAATACGTTGTTGTGTAATTGCCTTCAAGGAGAGGAAAAGGAATCTGCTTCTCTCTTTTTCTTCAAGAAAAGTGCTGACATTGCAGTTCATGTGACCTTGAATTATCTTTTAGAGAGACCTAACAGCTAAAAAAATCCCTGAAGCAGATAATTTTAAATTACACTGATATAGTACTTATTTCCATTGTTAAACAGAGCAACAAGTTGAAACAGTCAGTGTATTTCCCTAGTTCAAAACCAGCTTCTGAAATGTATTATAAACTTATTGATTAAATTACTAAAATTGCATAATCTGTACTTATTAAGATTTGCAACATGTCAGACAAGATTTAAGTAAGACAGGCACAAAATTTGAAATCAGGATGTTGGATCCATGAATCATCAGCAGTAACCACTATGGTAACATGCAACCTTAACATGCTAATAACTAGCACATTCAGAAGATAAATGACTATATTAGATAAACTTTATTTAATCCCAAGGGGAAATTCAGATGAACACAGCAGCAGAAACAAGGAATATAGACTCATAGGACAAATAATACAATCAATCAATCAATACGTAATGTATATTGTACAGAAACTGAACAATGAGCTTAAATAGTATCAGCATTTAATTTTGGGCACTGGGAAGAAGCACTACATTGCCTGATAGTAGTACTCAGAAATGTTCCCCAGAGGTGTTTCATAGCACCCTGTGGTTGAATGAGCTTGTGGCTAAAAGTGCTCTAAGACAGCACCACCTGAAAGGGTGTTTCTTCATTTTGCCGCCATCCACTTTTTCACAACACCTTCCAGTGTCTCCAGGGTTATCCATGTGATAGAACAGGTTCTCCTGAGAAGTTTGTTCATTTATTGTGCAGATAGAACATTTCCAGCAGCTTTCTGCATATATCAAAATAGTTTCCTTACGAAGTATAGTCTGCTTTGGTTCTGCATGGTGTTCACTATAGATATGTGCTACAGTCATGGCCGAAATTATCGGCACCCCTGGAATTTTCCCAGAAAATGCACCATTTCTCCCAGAAAATTGTTGCAATTACAAATGTTTTGGTATACACATGTTTCCTTTATGTGCATTAGAACAACACAAAAAAACGGAGAAAAAAAAAGCCAAATCTGACATCATGTCACACAGAACTCCAAAAATGGGCCGGACAAAATTATTGGCACCCTCATCTTAATATTTGGTTGCACGCCCTTTGGAAAAAATAACTGATAATTTTGGTCATGACTGTATATAAAATATTGTTCATCTTGGTATTTGTTTTAGCAGGCACTTTCAAATATTGCCCTTTCCCATAATTCATAGGAGGTGGGGAAAGCTCAGGACCATTTATAGTGAGACATCTTCCAGGTGTCATGTTGTCTTGAGGAGGTAAGTAATTAAAATAATGCCGACCAGAAGAAAGACCTAGACAAATCTACAGTAGATCAAAGTTCTAATCAAAATGACTGTTCTATCTATTGTCAAAGCAGTAATGCTATCCAGAATTATTAAATCAAAAAAATCAAACTAAAGGGGTTGATAACAGTCTTCTTTAATCAAGCCACACACTATGGACGAGAATTTGTGTGCTATGATCCACAATCTCAGATAACCAGGAAGCGCAGAGAATCAGCCTTTAACTGCATTGCGTTGCATTTGTTACACTTTTTCTTTAAGGGAATTTGTCAGCAAAGTTCAATTTTTGTTGAGATAATGTGAATATATGCATGATGTACAATGTTCTCAAATTTCAAAGCTTCCCACTGAAAAACAATGCTGCATTTTCAGACTCATCTGTTTTAAACCACAGAAACATCCTGAGTGACTTCAATTACAGATTAGCTTCAAATTTACCTTAAGTGAGGTTACTGCAGAATTGTGTGCAGTACAGAACTATCCATTGGCTAGTGGTTCATATACTGCCCATAGAAGTGCCATAATGCGCACACCTTAGTTACAGCAGCTCACATCTTATGTACCTTGAAATCGTAGCGAGCAAGTGACATGATCTCTGTGAATGCACAAGTAAAAAAAAGCAACCAACTTAACTTAAGGATAAATGAATGAAACAGACAAAAAGCTCCCTAACTATGGCTGGGTGACACCTTAAGGATATGATGAATAAAAGTGTACTGAAGATTTCTGTTATGTTACAAACAAGCTCATAGCTGTACTGTCTTCAAATCAAAATGATTTAATATTTCTGACCCTATCTGTCATCCATCATGGTCGGATGCAACAAGTTTAGAAAGACACTTCAAAACAGATTTTAAATTTCCATTCAGTACTTCTTTGAAAAATATATGCATAACAAATGTAAATTACAATTAGCCATAAACTCTCCACAGTCTATAACTAATAATAGCCAGGGCTGGTGTATTAAATAATGCACTCCTCTATTCTTGCTAGGCATAAGACAGTACACTTAATCCACGTAAAATACATATTGCAATATGGGTTTAACAATACAATACTCCCGGAACACAATGTACTATATCCCTGAAACAACAAACAAAATAGTAAAAAAAAATAAGTACTATATATTATTTTAGGAACACAATTAAACAATTAGATTTAAAATAATACATAAGACATGCATTTAAATAATACAAATGTATAAATTCTCCACCTGTTCTCTTTGACATTCCCAAAATATTTTTATCCCATTTTGCAATTGGAATATTGAATGAGAAACTAAATCAAACTGTTTTGCTCATTCTGTTCACTTCTCTAAATACTTTGGCACATTCAACCTATGTCCTACTAGCTAAAAGGTGTCTGCCCTTTTTAATTAAGCACATGCTTTGCAATTTAAGAACACTTACAATTTTTTTATCACTTGCATTATACAATCTAATGTCTACGAAACCTATTTTTGGCAATGCAAGATGTTAAAATCTGTTTTAAATTACATTATAATGTAAAATAGTATTATAAAACACATTTATGTACTCTGATAATACATGTTATTAAATTTTATTATCACTGGTATTTTGTAGTATTACTCTTTGTTACAAAAATACTAAAAATAAACAAAATTGCTGCAACTAATTCTTTATTGAAGTGACTAGAATGTTTAAAAATACTTCAAACCTTCAAAACAGTCTAACACACCTGAAGGTCAACATTTTCTTACTTGTTAATAATCCAAAATAATCCATATTCTTTAGAAATTGTATACTGGTAGTGATTCCTTTTCATTGAAGGCTCAACTAAAAACTCTATTAATATTAGAGGAAAAAAAAACAAAAGTGTGAAATATTTTTGTGTAGCCTAAAGCTAGGAAGTATTGAGAGCTCAACACATTAGCCAGGACTTGTAAGACTTATCACAAAGCTCTTAGTGGGCCAATTCTGCTTGGACACACAACATCATTACTTCACAATAGCTTTATAAAGTTTCTGATTAACGTAACATTTCAGGAGCATGCTGGCTATGCAATAAAATGGAATACTGAAGAATTTACAGCAATACTGATCGTTGAAGCTTGCACTTACTGTATCTGTGTTTAGTAAAGTTCACTTGTTCCACTATTTTCTAAACGTGCTTTTCATGTACAGCATTGCAGTAACCCAAAGCTTTTTCCACAAGTGATTGAGCGCAAGGAAGGAGCTAGTCTTTCACAATGGTGTCTTGCAAGGTTAAGTCACAAGAATATCTAAAAAAGTGGTTTTGAGCTGCCTTTCAACTTCCCAACATCTCAGACTGTGGAAGGCAGGGTCCATGGAGGAATCTCAGTTGAAGACAAGCAGAAAAATTACCTTTTGTAAAGAATGTTCTGCAGGTGAGAATTGGTAGTTGAGTTACATTTTGTTTTTACATTACTGTAAAACTTTCCAGGCACATTTTATTCTATAGCTTCATTTGAAATTAACTTGAAAAATGCTTTTATTTTTAAAAACTGGACTGTGCCAAAGCAGCATATTTTTCACTGGATACTACTTCTCACCGTCACCAGTCTTGTCCTAACATAAAGACAATAGGATAGCTCTGGTTTGCCAAATTGAATAAAAAGAAAATATAAATCATACTGCAAAGGCGATTTTCAGCAGATTGTTTTATGTTGAAAGACTTCTTTAAAAAAAGAATTGCCTTTGCCAAAAGCAAACATTGTTAATGCAAAGTCAAAAACACTAGTAACAGAAAGCAAAGAGCATAAAATAGCATTGTGGGATAAGGTTTAGAGAAAAGGAAAATAATCAAAGTTCAAAACTAAGGGCAAGGTGTTTCGTGAGCAGGGTAGCCATTAAATCAGATTAAAACAATTATATAACCTGTGCAGAGATGATTTTTTACAGTTTAAACAAACCTTAAATAAAAACACGTTATCTCCCCTCCCTTTCCTGTCAGCAAGCATTTCATTTGGTAACTCCCCTGCTTAAGGGGGTATCCACTTTATTTATTGTAAAATATCATCATAAAAATGACAATGAGTTGGATTCATTTAATGTGTAGTGCATAAAAGACAAACATCCAAGAGGAGACACTTTGTGGGAAACACATGCCATTTAAGTAGTTAAAATTCAAAACACATCAAGTTCACCCACTTCATATGGTACAGTTAACATTACTTCTTTTGTCTAGACTCAAGATTTATAATTTGTTGACATATCTTGGTAACACCCCAACACATACAGTACATGCATTTCTCTACTGTCTAAGCTTTGACAATTAAATATGGGCAACAGACTAAGTCTGCTAAACTGACAAAGTCATAAGTTATTGGGTAAAAGTAATGGAAAAAAATCACCATCAGAATCAACAGCATTTATCTTTTTGCTTTTCTGGGTGAGGGTCATGATAGCAACATACTGAAATAGGATGTCCAGACCTTACTATTCCTGGGAAATTTCCCCAGAACCTCCTAAAAAATACCCAGGCATTCTCAGGCCTTTTGAAACATATAATCTCTCCAAGATGTGCTTGTTTTTTGTTTTTTTTTTATTTTATTAATTTTATTACAATCCATACATAGCAATCAAGTTTTTACAAAAAAAAGAATTAAGAACAGATCGATCCCCACGGTGTAAAATTTAAGGTTTATAAACATACCTAAATTAATAAATTCTCTGTGCTTTATAAACTTATTTTTAAAATATTACTGATTAGATCCTGCCATGTTTTGAAAAAAGTCTGTACAGATCCTCTAACTGAGTATTTGAGTTTTTCCAATTTCAAATAATATAACACATCAGTTTCCCACTGACTTGAAAGAGGAGAGTTTGGGTTCTTCCAGTTTATCAGAATAAGTCTGCGTGCCAAGAGTGTAGTGAATGCAATCACAATTTGTTTGTCCTTCTCCACTTTAAGCCCCTCTGGAAGAACCCCAAACACAGCTGTTAATGGGTTAGGAGGGATTGAGACACCAAGGTCTGAGAGGTAATTAAAAATTTTTGTCCAGAATAATGTTAATTTGGTGCAGGCCCAGAACATGTGACCCAGTGAGGCTGGGGCTTGGTTGCAACGTTCGCAGGTTGGATCATGCCCTGGAAACATTTTGGAGAGTTTTAGTCGAGACAGATGTGCTCGATATATAATTTTGAGTTGTATAATTGTATGCTTTGCTCATATGGAGCTCGAGTGAATTCTCTGCATTGCTACTTTCCACTCCTTTTCTGATATATTAATTGAGAGATCTTTTTCCCAGTGTCCCCTTGGATCTTTGAAAGGAAGGGATTGTAAAATGATTTTAGATGTGCTTGTTCTACTCCCAGAATGTTGCCAGTGGGTCATGCCTTGTATTTCTTTCATGGGAGTCACCTAGGGAACATCGTAAGAAAATGCCAAGTACACCTTAAATGGCAATTCTCAATATAGAAAGATACTCTGAAGTCCTCCTGTTTTATTGTGTACAGGTTCAATTGTCTCCAGGGATCATAATATTCAGAAACAGTGAAATAATCTCAGATATAAATTAGTTAATTCCTATGCCAACATCATCACACTTGCCTGCAAATCACCCTGGTGTGCACTGGAGATGAGGCCAAGAGGACAGCATCTACAAAGAGCAAAAATCCTAACCTTAGGAAACCTTCCAGACTTCAGCTGTCCCTTTATACCTCTTTTCAAGAAAAACAAAAGAGGAGACAAAACTCCTTAGTGGAGTCCAATGCCCACATTGAATGGTCTTGAGTGAATACTAGCTATGAAATCCACAAACATATTTTTGTAGCTCCTTCTGCAAGATTGCATGAGGTATGTGGTCATAATCTATCTCTGGGTCCAAAAGCTACATTTAGACAGGATTAGAAACTTCCATTACATTTTAAGCATCTGTATATAAGAACAAAAAATCAGTTCTCTGTTTTGTGGCCAGAACAGAATCCACATTACTCCTCTTGAATAAGAGTTTCAGCTGTGGGACAAGAATCTCCATTTCAGTACCTCACCATAGGCTTTTCCAGGGAGCATGAGAAGTGTAATAATCTCCATATCAACATCTGTCACAAAGATAGTCCCAACCCTCATCAAATGGTTCTGGCACAGCTTTGTTCAAAAACGGTGTATCCAGCAATTTTTCGAAATGCTTCTTCTAACTCTTGATGATATTACCAATCAAGTTCATTATCCCCAACCCTTGCTGAAAACACTTTGGAAAATGTCTCATCTACCTTTCTTTAGTTGTCAAATTGTTTGCCTGAACTTTTTGGGCCAGCTGCCACATTTTTTTGGCTTGCTAGTACCTCCCAGTCAAGTCTGTGTAACCTTCTGATAACCTTACATGGACATGATTTTATTACACCTGATTTTATTTTACCTGAGGGTGGCAAGGATCAGGTGCAGCATCAGTTGGGTGATAAGCAAGAGTAGGAAGAAAAGTTGTATTTTACAAAAGTCTATGGTACATTATTTCATTTGGCAGTTAGAGTGGTATAGTTTCTTAGAGGTCCATGAGACTTGCCGGCTTAATGTATACTAGGAATTTGCATGTTTCTCCTGTTTGTGTATTGGTGTTCTCAGAGTGCTTTGTTTTTCTACTTAAGTCTCCATTCTGCCCAAAATTTTTGCAGTATATTATTTTTCAGTACATTATTTTACACAAAGAAATAAATATTCAATGTAATGCAAATGATAAAAGTTCTCGCTTTTCTGTATTCATTGTTAGGTAAAAAGAACAGATACTGACATCTAATTGCAGGAGCAGAAACAAAGGTGTTGTGAAGCTATAATAAACAATTTTGAAAAATACATCAAACTTTAAATTCCATACATCTCTTTTTATTCTTCTAAAAAAGAGTACCAAAAACAAAAATAAGGAGATAGCCTAAGATATATAACATATGCAACAAGTCTAATCACTGAGGGATAAAAAACACGATAAAACTACAAATACAGTAAATACCTTTCCCTTCATAAATATAATTGTGGGGATATTCATTCATGGTATCTCTGCTTTACCTATCATCTTATCATTTCTTTGCCTACTACATTGCACTCAGTAAGCTCTTACAGAAAGAGCATGTTATATCTTAAGGTTTAATTCTAGAGTATTTTACTGAGCCACTTCTGGAGTCAGAGTCTAGTTCATCCAAGTCAAAGAACCCACTAAAGGGCTGCAGGAAACTCTTATGAATGGGACCGCTTTCCCATGATGTGCAAATCCCCTCACAAATGGGTTGGTTTAGAACCACCCACCCATTTGAATATGGGGAGAACATACTCAGCAGACAACAGCAAATAGACTCTCAAAAAAGGTGCAATCAATTTGAAGCTAACATACTAATTTTTTATTGCACTGCAGCAGAAAAGGATACATTTTCTTGACTAAAATACAGTTTGTAATATACACTATATTTTACATCTGCGTTCCTTTATTAAACCCCATTAGTGACTACAATTCAGATCACACATCCATGACATTCACGACTACTGGGTCATACAAAGCCTACCATAACATAAGTTCTACAGACGTCATCTCCATTGATATGGTGTCATCGACCTCAAAAGACCACCAGCAAACATGTAAGGCAACAAGGACAGATATCAGTGGGAAACCCTAGCCTTTTGATTTCTTGGCAGTGATCTTTCAACAGAGCAGTGCATGGTTCACTGCAAAAGTGAATTTCTGTCTTTTAAAGGATTTCAAAGTGCCTCCGCCACTTAGTGCCAGACTATCCAAATACCTCTATGCAGTAAAACAGGAAAAGCCCTTCCAAGCCTTCAGCTATTTAATTTGGGTATAAATGTCTGAAGAAATAAAAAGACTGAAAATTGTGGCATGGTGAGGCCAGGATTAAAGCATAATATTGTGTAGGGGCCCTCACAAGCACATTCTTCCTTTTTCATCTATCGATGTAAGCAATGTACCCAAAAATAAATTACTGTGTATAACATGGTAAAGTTTTCATAGCCAATCCAAAAATTTACATGGTAAAGGGGTTATAAGGGGTGCTATTTTTTCATTTAAAATTAAAGTGTTGTTAAATAAAAACAGATAATAACTAGGTAGACACAGTACTGCAATATAGATAATGTAGTACCTCTTCCATTTTAGGTAACTGACATGCATCCAATATGTACTCTTTAATTTGAGAGCCACCAGACACTCTTAGACAGAAGAGTTAGCAATTATTGAAAAGGCTTTGCATTTTCCTAACAATCTTTAAATCAGAATTGTGTACATTTTCATTAGCATGTTTACTTTTTAACTTTCAGAAAGTTGTAAGTCATTTGCTAACTACCAGTCCATATACCAGTGGTATTATCATTTAAAGTTAAATTTAAACTTATGTATTTGACTTTTATTTCCAGGCAACCAAAATGCTATGAATTTCTCTCCTGTTAAAACCTTAAATATATTGTAGTGTAACAATTAACATTACAATATACAATATATGACACCATTGCAACATTCTGCATATATGCATAATTTCATCACTATGCTTCTACTCAGTTAAATGTTGCCATGCAGTACATATTCGTTGGTATTTTCAATCAGGTTCATTTGCTGATAGCAAGAGTTTATTTTTTAAATTATACTTTCTTTCATCATTATGAAGACCATGCTTTGGATGATTAAGTTTTCTTTGATAATTCCATGTCAAGTTGACCAACTGTTGAAAATGTTCTTGTGTGAACAAGTGAGTGTGAACAAGTGAGTAATAAGCAGTTAATTTTGTGTTTCTTCTGCTTTGTAGAACTGATAAAGCCGGGAGTCATTTTAATAATAGAAAATAAGGTTGGGTGTTTTTTAAGCATTAGTTTTTGTATATTGTATTTACATCCTGTCATGTCTGTATTCTACCACCTTCAAAACACCTGTGACTGGAAACCAGCCAGATGGCTAAAGGTTTAATTAGGTAATCCAAAAGATATATATGGGAAGCTCCACATTTTTCTCCCAATATCTTTTCATCTTCAGTAGTATTCTAATTTAATTCTGCTTTCAGTTAACAACAGATGTTAATTCACCTTAAAGTATAGATTTTAATCTTTAAAAATTCTATGGCCATTTTTTTAATGATTGCACATGCAGTGATCTACAGCTTACAGTAGCTATGAAAGATTTAATAATAATAATAAACAATATATTCCTATGCTCAAGGTGCTTCACAGAGTCTCAGCAAGAACAGCAGGGTATATATAACATTGCATACAAATAATTTCTGCATATGAAAAGCATTAAATAGAATAAAAGACAATACTGTAAATCAAAGTAAAATACTAAATGCAATACTAGAGGAAAAGCCTGAACCAATAACATAATTGGTGATATAACACACTCATAAATTATCCTGGGCATTTGGACAAAGAGGTGAACTGAAAGAAGCGGTAGAATGTTAGGTTAAGTTAAAAGCCTTCCTGAACAGATCAGTTTTAAGTTAATTTAGAAAGGTCATTCCAAAGTCTGGGCGCTATACAGCTGAAGGCCCCGTTACCCACAGAGTACAGGATAGTATGGGGCACAACAAGATTGGACCTTTGTGGGTAAACAGGAGCATAGTGATGGAAAAGGTTACTGTTGTAGTCCAGTGCAAGACCATTTAAAGTTTTGTAGATTATTAAAATAATTTTAAATTCAATCCGATAAGACATACTGTAGGTAACAAGTGAAGGTGAAGCAGGATGAGTGGTATGTGCTCGCTGCTACTGGTTCGTGTAAGGAATCTTGCAGCAGAGTTTTGAAACAACTGGAGGTGTGATATACGATTTGAAGGGGGACCTGCCAGTAGGGAGATACAGTAGTCGATGCAGGATGTGATAAAAGCATGGACAATTTTCTCAGCTTTAGAAAAGAGGAGGAATGAGCAAACATTGGATATGTTATGGAGGTGGAAGTAAGAAAGTTTCTTAATGTGGTTTTTGTTGGGGGAACAACAAAGGGAGGAGACAAAAATGACACCAGGAATCCTTGCATTAGAAGAAGGCCTAATTAGATCACTGTCAAGAGTGATTGAAAAGGAGCTCATTTTCTTAAATTGCGCTTTACTGCCAACTTACAGAAGTTTAGTTTTGTTGTAATTTAATTTTAAAGAGTTATGGTCCTTATAGGTTTTAATTTCATTGAGGCAAAGTGTGAGCAGAGAAAGCTCTGATGAAGTTTCACTTCTGACGATGAAATAGAGTTGTGCATCATCTACATAGAAATGATAACGGAGTTCAAAGCTACGAATAATATGGTCAAAGGGAATCATATAAATAACAGAAAAGCAGAGGGCCAAGGACAGAGCCCTGTGGTACTTTTTGTATGAGTGGCATTGTGTTGGACTTGCTGTTGCTAAGACTAACAAACTCTTGCCTATCAGTCAGCTAGCACTTGAACCACTGGAGGGCAGTGCCAGAGATACCTAGCGTGTTTTCCATTCTGGGCAATAGAATTTTATGTCTGACAGTGTCAAATTCTGCACTGAGGTCTAACAGAATTAATATGCTGGTTTTTCCAGAGTCTGCTGTGATAAACAAATCATTAGTTACCTGAAACCAGAGTGAAAGGGTTCCATCAGTTTAAAAGAAGTTAAATAATTGGTGAGTTGGGAGGTTAAAACACCCTCAAAACTTTTTGACAGAAAAGTAAGAAATAGGCCGGAAATTAACAAGATCGTCAGTATCAAGACCACTTTTTAAAACTGGGGTTACAGAAGCCAATTTATAAAGTGGCTGGCACAAAGCCAGTGTCAAGGGATGTATTTATTATTGTTATAACAGTCGGGATTATTGCATGAAGGCAGGATTTAAGAAGTATTGGGGGGACAGGGTCCAGTACAGAGGTAGTTGGCCTAATCTTACAAAGCAAGTCATTAACAAGTGTAAATGTGATTAAGTGAAAATTTAGAAAAGGAGCTGGATGGAGTGGGAAGACAAGGAAAGATATTGGATGATGGATTTATGTTAGTTAAATTATTTAGATTTTTAATTTTAATACCTAAAAAGTGGAAAGGATGCTAAGGATAGAGCTGCCAGGCAAGAGGAAAAGAGGAAGGCCTAACAAAAGGTTTATGGATGTGGTAAGAGAGGACATACAAGTGATAGGTGTAACAGAGCAGGAGACAAAAAGATACGGAAAAAGATGATCCACTGTGGCGACCCCTAATGGGAGCAGCCGAAAGAATAGGAAGAAGATTACGTAAAAAGTGGAAGATTTCAGTGTAGGAGGTAATTTGGCCAGATGCAGGCTGAAGTAGTTTATTAACTACAGAGAACAAAACACTTGGGTTATCTTGGCCACTTTCTATTATTCTGCCATAATGTGTGTTCTTGGCTGTAGTTAGTGCATCCTGCAAGCCCTTTGATGGTCAGAGAAAGCCTGGGCAACATTCTCTCAAGGTGTCGGGCAGCTGCTTTCATAGACTATAATTTTGAGTTGTATCATGAAGCTGAATGCTTAAAGGAAACCTTATATTTCAAAGGACCTGTTTTATTTAGTGCTGAATGAAGGGCTAGAACTATAGTAGTCAACAAGACTATCTAGTGCGGATGGAGTAGGGGAAGACAAAAAAAGATCAAAAATGGATCCAGTAAGGATAGAGGGACAGATATTTTTATGGTTTGTGAAAGAAATTTGACATTTACGGGTAAGAGTAGGGAGAGGTAATGAGAAAGTGAAAAGTGCTACTTTATGATCAGAGTGTCCCAGATCACTGCTATAACAGATAAGCCAGATGTGCAGATCAGGTCTAATATGTGACCACCAGAGTGGATAGGAAAATTAACATGTTGCACCAAATCAAAACAGTCCATCAAGGACAATAATTCATTTCTCAGTTTACATGTAAGAATGTCAGTATGGATGTTGAAAGAATGACCGTCTGGGAAAGGAAACTTAAGTGGGGTAATAATTCAGCTGGAGTACTACATACATGATACTCACAAATACACAGCCTGAGTCAATGTTCACACTGCAACTACATATTATTGAGGGATATCCCAAATAAACTCTCCATACCTGTGGGCAAATGCAACCAGGAAAGTACCTCAGCTATGCTGTCTTTTATTTTGACCATTTATTTTTTTTGCAACAGAACTATTTACTGAAGGGGGCGGCACGGTGGTGCAGTGGTAGCGCTGCTGCCTCGCAGTTAGGAGACCTAGGTTCGCTTCCTGGTTCCTCCCTGCATGGAGCTTGCATGTTCTCCCCGTGTCTGCGTGGGTTTCCTCCGGGCACTCCGATTTCCTCCCACAGTCCAAAGACATGCCGGTTAGGTGGATTGGCGATTCTAAATTGACCCTAGTGTGTGCTTGGTGTGTTTGTGTGTGTCCTGCGGTGGGTTGGCACCCTGCCCAGGATTGGTTCCTGCCTTGTGCCTTGTGTTGGCTGGGATTGGCTCCAGCAGACCACCATGACCCTGTGTTCGGATTCAGCAGGTTGGAATATGGATGGATGGACTATTTACTGAAACCACTCACACTAATTACAGGGAATTTCTGTTCAGGCTAATTATAAAATTGGTAATACCCAATATCCTTTGACTGCCACTTTATTTAGGCAATAATTTTACATTTTTCCAAAAACAAAAACATGGGAGGTCTAATAAAGTAAGTGGCTATGAAAGTTCCATTTGGCAGTGGAGTAAGCAAAGACTTCAAGGACATAATTCCACTAAATCCCCAGATGGGTTTAAGGATCAGAAAATGAAATGCAAAAATAATGAAACTAAGGAAGGCCTGAAGAAAATGGAATGATTAAGGAAATGACAATAGTATATGCTGAAAAATTGTTGCACTTTATGCACTGTGGAACTAGCCCTGGACACAGACAGGCAGACATGTTGTTAATCACGACCACACGTTTATTTACAAGTCCAACTATTTACAAAGTGCCACACAACCCCAAGACTTCCCCAAAGTCCAGGCCTCTCACACACTCTCCCTTTCTCTTCAGGCCGCCTTCACTCTCTTTTCTCCTGCTTCTTCCTCTCCTACACTGACTCCAGCCCTGAATGAAGGGAGGCGGCCCCTTTTAAAAGCACCCGGATGTGCTTCAGGTGTGTTCCGGCAACCTCCCACCGACACGCTCCAGTGCGGCGGAAGTGCGGGCTGCATCCCCGGAAGCACTCCAGGTGTCCCTTCTCTTCTTCCCCCCAGTACTTCCAGGTGTGGCAGAAGTGCTGAGGTCCAGGATCTCCAAGGAACTGGGGTGCCCCCTGGCGGTGACCACAGGCCCCTACAGGGTTGAGCTTCAAAGTTCTGTACCCATGGTCCCCATAGCAACCATGGTGGCTGCCCCCACGTGGTCTGAGGTGGGCGTACGCCCTCTTCCTGTCCTCCAAGGCATCCTGGCTGGGTCATCAGCCCAGGCATCTGCCACATTTTGGCAGTGATGAATATGAACTATGAATTGGTATATAAAGACATCAACTAATCAGAAAGAACTTCTGGATATCAAATTTCCACCTTTTATCAACAAGGGAGGTACTTTACTGTAATTTCAGAAGATGAATCTAATGTAGTAACCCCAAAATACATAGTTATCACAATATTTTAAAAATAAGGATGAAAATACTAAAAAAAGCAATATACATTTAAGATCTGTTCTTGTTTTCATACAGTTTCAGTAATAATAGATTTGCCAATATATAGCTCTTACGATAAGAAGTCTAGTGTGTAACTCCTAAATTCTAAGACAGAACATACAGGCCAACCATAAATGCAAAAAGCAAAATTACACTGTTAAGTATAGGTAGGAACTAGATGTACATGAAAGTTAAATCTACAGTTTGTGTGGAGAGATGCAAATCAGTAGAAATATGGCTTCTACAATGTTAAATGCAAATGCTAAAAGCATTTAGTGAAATATAGGTATAGGGATCTAAGGGTCTTTGACTTTGTGCTGTTTTTCGCCATCTAAGTACTCTTTTTGTTTTTATTGTTAAGTGGGTGGCAGACAAGGCTTACATCTCAAATCTTTATACGAGCAAGGGATTTTTGTTGTATTTTGGTTAAATAAATAAACACATTTTTGTGGGAGCAGTTTAGAGGATTCTAAGCAGTGTTTCTTAAATTATGGGTCATGGACATGTTCGTGATGGGTCACCATATAATTTTGTATTAAAATTAGCTAATGTGAAATCCATGTTGAGTAATGTGCCACTTATTATTTAGTGTACTGTTTATTGTGGCAGCGTGTGAAAAAATGCCATTGATGCATCACAGAGAGCTTTCATTTCTGTGCTGTGAAAATATAATAAGCATTCCCCACCTCCCATCTTACAACCAATTAATATCAACTAAGAAGACTGAAAGCAAAGACACTTATAAGAAAAGAAAAGAAAGAAGTAATTTACACAGATTACGTGACGTAAAGGTACTGCAACACTGCATTCAAATGTAGAAATTAAAATAACAGATGCAGGACACATGTGTGATGATTTTCTGGGTATTATGGGTGGGAATATGTAAAGAGAGAGAGCTATGGCAGTGTTGGTGCTTCACTGCATGTTCACCTTTATGGCATACATTGAATTCAAAGGAGGGTAGATATTCAGCCCAATGTTAGTCATTAGACTTAGATTTATTCTTTTACCTGTATAAAATAAAAGTAACACATACATTTTAAAGAAATAATTTAACTTCCTTCCCAATTAAATGTTAAAGAAACAGGGGTATGTTAAACTATTTGTAAACTCATTTAGAAAATTATATTGTTGGTGATACTTATTTGAAAAACACTATTTTAAAAAATGCTATTTAAGGTAAGGTAAATTAGCTGCATCAATAGTTAATTTTTGAATTACTCTATTCCTTAACTGGCGCCATGAGACAAATGACTAAGTGAAGTGACCTTTAAAAATGTCCTTTCAAAAAACATTATATCCTTGCACTACACTTCAAAAATTTCTTTTGCTTAGTTTTTCTAAAGCTTTCACTAAGCATTTCCTCTGGCAGTGATATATCTCGGGAATCTATTCCTGTTTTGAATGGTAATAATTGTTTTAGGTTCATGCCCCAGGTGCTTGCATATTCTCCCCATGCCTACTTGTTTTTTCTCCAGGTGCTCCAATTTCCTCCTGCTGTCCGAAGTCATGCTGGTTAGTTGGATTAGCAATGCTAAACTGGCCCAGGTGTGTGGGTGTGTGTGTGTTCACCCTGTGATGGGACAGAACTCTGTCCAAAGATTGTTTCTTCTGTTGGTTTCTGGGATAGGATCCAGGTGTTCTGAGACACTGCTCTGAGTAAGCAGGTTTAGAAAAATGGATAAATGGAGTACTGTTTTAACAATACTTTTGTTTCCACCATTTCTCTTTTAGTAATATTCATGTGATAAATAAGATGGAAAGGAATAAAAAACATTTACTTTTTATTATATTGTTATTTGTCTCTTTACAGCTTTGCTATCATTATGATAATAATCCTATTCTTGGGCCCCAGTATGGTACTTATTTTTTGTCTGGGTCGTCAGATTAAAATGTTTAAGAACCTCTGATTTAAAGTTTGGCCAACATCAGTTTATTAACTAATCAGAGATCTCTGTCAATTCAAGAAAGCACTCAAGGTTATGTTTTAGGTTCAGGATTTGGCTTTAGGCATTATAGCGTTCCAGATGATGAATCCGATTCTCCTTTTGTTTAGATAACTTGATTTAGAGAGGGAAATCTGCCTTTAAACAGATTCTAAGTTTCTTATGAGACAGATTACCTCACCTCTGCAACTCAAGAGAAATAATAATCTAGAAATCAACAAGCAGTAATATTATTATTTTGTTTTTATCCCCAGTGTGCTAAATCGTGAGAACAACAGGGTGTAACTTGGACAGAGGTGCTATTTGGCTGAAGCCTGAGGAATAGTGTGTAATAGTTTAGTCAGCAGAAGATATTACTGCATTGTGAAACATAATCATGCAAAATGGGTGGCTTCTGAAAATTTAATCAAAGGTAGATAAAGGCTCATTGCAGTATGAACAATAAGCAAAACTGTAATAAAAAGTTTACAAGAGCTTATGATGTTTTAGATAGAATTAGTGTTTGCATGACATTGGAGGATTAAAGGCACCGATTTTATCTGTAGCCAAGTGCATAAAGAGAAAACACTGTAGTGTCAGGCTTAGTTGATGTTACAATTAAAAATGTTTTCTAACATTTTAAACAATAAAATTGTAAGTAATATTTAATGTATTCTAAATCCTAAATCACATATTAAAATGAATGCAAATTCTTTCCATTAATCAATATTCATTACAAACTAGGGAAATTACTAAGGCTTGGGAGGTGACAAACTGTGTACAAGTATAGTACTGATTACATTTAATAGAATCTTGTATTACACTTAAAACAAGTCACTTTAAATTTATATCAGTCTTAAGAACAATTTCTAAAACCATAATGTCAATAATTTATATATTCAAATATATACAGGTATGTGTGAAATTAGAATAGTTATGTTAATTTTGCCAATATTATTTCATATCTAAAAGTGCCCCATATAAGGCACTGTTGCTCTGTAAGGATTGTTTTACTCCCAATGCTGTGCCCCACAACCCTGAACTGCACTGAGTGAGTTCAGGATAATTTTAATTGCACTTTAGAATGCCCATGTAAATGAAGACTGATTTTTAATTTAATTTATTCATCTGTGGTAATGGCTACTTAAACAAAATTTCTGTGTTTATAATATAGAGACAAACACAAAAGGCCAAGTTCAGTAATTTATTCTAGATTATTGCCATTAAATACAGTTGATATAACTGATGATCACTGTTATGCTACCTTGGAAGATGGTTGATTGTAACCTTTAGTTTAAGAAAAACGTTGAATTAAATATTTAGTTACTGAAATTATATATTAGATACAAATATTCTATGTTACTTTCTTGTGTGGTTGGCACAGTGGTTAGCATAGATGCTTGACTACTCCAGAGTACCAGTTTTGAATCCCAACATGGTCAATATATGTGTGAAGCCTGCATGTTTTATGATTGTCTGCATTTGTTCACCAGGTACTTTAATATTAATCCCCATTCCAAAGGCAAGAGTTTTACATTAAATGGTAATTTGGCAGTGTGAGTGATTGTGATTGGGAGTGTATCTACAGTATGAGGGCATTTTGGGGTGGAGGCATAAGCACTAGGTATAGTATTCCTGATTTGGAATAAACAGATTCAGAAAGGCAATTTTCTTTTGTGTATGGTACTGAATAACATAAGACAAATATTACTTCTTTGTTTTCATATAACATTTTTGAACCTCACATTTACTTTATGAGGACAAATCAAAACATAAAGGCAATTTGAAAATTACACAGTAACAGCAATGGATTGAAGCTGACATGATACAGCATGTTTGCAATGGTTTATAGGTAGTTCAGACACACACAGCACAACCCTCTGCCTTTAGTCTAGTTGAAGCCAAGGTCAAATAAACACTAATGCAAGATTGCACCATTGTTGATTAACGTGTCATAGCGAGACTTTTTTGGGGAATTTCTTTCTTTGCTTTAGTGATATGTGTTATCCTCAACTGAATTGCCTCCTAGTCAAAAATGCTTCATACCCGTCTTATAAACAAACTAAAATAAAGGCAATAAACTGTTTCCAAATATCTGCACCTCTGTATTAAACATCTAATATTTAATTGTCTTTACAAGAAAGATGAATGTTTAGTGCCAATTTGGGTCACAGAGATCCTCTGGGTGAGCTCTTCTTTTATGAGGAGAATGTGGCACAAACACTGAAGTAAAGTGAACCCAAGAAAAGGTGTAGAAGGGCTGTCAGCAGCCGACAGTGGTCATGGTGGTCAAGGGGCCCAGCCATCCTGAATTTTTTCAAACTACAGTAGTATAATGTGTCAGCAAGCACATCATGAATGTATATAGTTAATTACAGTAGTTTACCTTTATTGTCCACCATTTGGAAATGTGCAATGATCCAGTCAGCAACATAAAAGGATGCATCACTACATACAAGGCATGCAATAAAATGCAAAATAATTACATATTCTGCTTGTATTTGTTTTAAATGTAAAATTTGGAAGCAATTATTTAGCCTCCTTGGCATTAAACCTGACTGTCTCTTGGGCTCAGAATTCTATGTAATTACAGTTAAGCCCAAGTCAGTGTAATGTAATTATCAATTTTATAGTATTAATCCTGAATAACTCTTTGGACAGTGTTCTCCTGCCTTCTAGTGGATGAAATAACATCATGTTGCAAAAAATCATAAATATTCCTATACATTTGCCATTCTAAAGTAACTCATCAATATTTATGAGTGGGTGTGGTGTAGCGGGTCCACAGCTCAAACCAAAAAAGGCCACTTTTTAAATAAACAGTCGCCGCACTCGCAGCTTAAAGAGAGGGCGTGGTATGTGTGGCCGGAGCAGTTCCTGGATGAATCGTGATGTGGACGGTCCTCACTTAAGTGAACAGGTGAGGAGTCGTCCGCATCCATAATTGTGGTCAGGATCTACTAATTGCCACACCTGATCCACGGCCCCATAATAAATAATAGAAGCGCAAGGAGGATGGGGAGAAGAGGAAGGAAAGTAGAGAGAGAAAAGAAGGGGAACGGAGGTTAATGGAGAAATAGGCAGCAGGAAGGAGAAAGCCGGTGCGGGAGAGTGAGAGCTGGCTCATGAAGGTTTAATGCAGGTGGTAGAAGAGCCCTGAATGAGTGTTTGGCCAACTCTTGGCGGGGGCAGATTGAAGCGGTCGTTCCAGTTGAGCAATTTTGAGGAGTTGTAGTGACCGGCAGAGGGGTCGACTGGTGAGGAGGCTTTGGGCATGATCCGCTGGGGAAGGGAACCCAAGTCTCGGTCCAGCTGGAGCCCGATGTAGCCGAGGATCGGAGGGTTACCAGACCAGAAAAGAAGGAGCTGCATTTGCTGGTAGGACAACTCCCCTGTTGCGGGGCCCGAATGGGAGAAACAGGGGAGCCGCCAGTAGAAGAACGCACTTGGCTTTAGTTTTAAAGAAAGACTGCTTCTAACCGTTATTTTAACCTTGGTTTTTAAAGGATTTTTCCTAGTGTATTTTTAACCTCCACGGATTCACCTGTTTTATTGGATTATTTATTTAATAACTTATTTGAAACATTGCACTATTTATTTGAACACTTTGATTTTGTTGATTTTTTTAATAAAAGCATTTTACACTTTTTGCACCATTCACTTGCTTCATGGTTGATGTCTTCACTGCCTAGCTCATCGGTGACATTACCAATGGTGTTGGGTTTAAGAGCTCCCAGAAGCTGGATGGGAGCATGGAACAGAACCAGCATCGTCACAGTGGGCAAAGCCTTCAACCAAAACAAAATCGAATGTAAATGAGAAACTGTAAAGCCAGTTTTAGAACAAACTGAACCTTTAGTTGAATGAAGCGATAATGAAGATAATATGAATTGGTCATTAGACATTGACACAGCTAGTGAATATAATGTATACAGCACTGTACTACCAAACCATCACGGTATGCCTGCTGAATTTGGTCACCTGAGGGTTTACCATGGTGCAAATTGATGTGTGGTAAAAAGCCAAAATTATTGTGATCAAGTAGAAAGACAAGAATGCCATTAACCTCCTAATCATTATTCACAAAGCAACAACTGTTGTTTGTGTCACAGCGAATGTGATTGTCACTAAGACATGCTGTGGTAGACTACAACAGAAGAGTCACGTTAATCATACAGATCAGGCACTGTCATTCTATAGCAAGAGAACAAATGTAAGATAAGTGCGTAAAGAAACATGCTTCTACTGTTCCAACTGCTGTGCTTAAGGTGACACTTTCAAAACATCAATTGAGGACCATTGGCTGCACTTGTGCAACATTCTTTTTAAAACAAATGATAAACTGTTTTGTCTTCCTCTCTTCCTAAATATGTGCCACATTACTGAATGTGTCGATCATTGTTTTATTATCTGCAGAACTGACAGCTAAACAACTGTTGTCAGAACCTCTGAAGCTATTAGTATAGATAGAGAAGAGTATAGGGCTGACCACTGTGTTTTGTGTAGCTTCTATAGATGTTTAATAGACTGTAGAAGTATAATTATCAACCTTAACAAACTGTTCCCTGTTAAGGAGAAGGGCATATTCTCATAAAGGAGTGTGCTTTCTCCAATGTATATAACTGGCTTGAGGAACAGTCATGACTGCATCCTCCACTAAATTGTTCTGTCTGTATACAAACTGTAATGGATCCAAAGAGAAGCCAACCCGTAAAGTAAGGTGAGCAAGAAGCAGGCCGCTCCACAGGTTTTGCCAAGAGTGATGTAAGGGCAACTAGATGATAATTATTTAATTCAGTAGGACAATTATTTTTTGGGATTGGCCAGATTTTAAACCTCTTCCAAAGCTTTAGCACTGTGTTTTCTTCAAAGGAGCAATTGAAACACTGAAACAAGATTCCCGAGAACTCTCCACCACATCCTTTAAGAACATTCCCTTTAATTACATCACTTTCCTGAAGATTTGTAAGTCTTCAACTTCCTCAGAATGTCTCTCACCTCTATTTCAGTGAAAGGAACTGGGCCAGTGCTTCCCTGGAGCTGTGATTACAGCTGTGTTATATCATCAACCTGGCAGTAGAATTTATTCAGATCATTCATATATACTATAAAGATGACAAGACTACCTTGACATGTTTCTATTTGGAACATGTGATGAACACTCATAATATAATGCACCTGTAATGTATAGACTACTGCAAAATAAGGAACAATGTTATTTTTGACTGCCTTTTCTCAAGCTATATTCGTGAACTGCAGGTTTACATTGCATAAAATAAGATTTATTTCATGACATAAAGCTGATAGGGATATAATCTGACTAGAAAACCATATATCCATTGATCCATCCTGTGCTGTGTCCATTGTTTAGCCTACTGGTGGTTGTTGTAATGGTGTAGGAAATTATTTCATATCTCACATTAAGTCCCTTGATACTAATAGAGTGTCAGTTAAATATTACAGCCTAGCAAAGCATTATTACTGACCGCATGCATCCCTTTATGGCCACAGTCATGCCATTTTGAATTGGATGGATACTAAGAGCAGGATAATGTAGTGTCTCAAAGAACATACCTTCTTAATGTGGTTCCACAGATTTGATTTGTGTTTACTTCAATGACTCAGATATCAATCCAGTAGAGCTCCCATGAGATGAGGTAGAACAGATTTTCAGCTTTACTGTGTGGTCAAAAACTCTGCTGAAGTGTGTGATGCTATTGAGTTGCCATGTACCGGAATCCCAGAGGAATGTTTCCAGGACCTTTTTTCTATTTAATAAGGTCACATCTGAGTGAATGATATCTAGGGGTAATTTACATGTAATGAAGGGAACCATGAAAAAATATAAAAAAACAAACATCAGAAAAGGTAGCCAATTAGAGCTTACAATTCTTTTGAGAGTGTGCAGAGTTCTTGTCTTCAAGTCAATGAGAGGTGAGAAGGATAGTAAGGAATCCCATTCGTTCTTCTTATTGATTTGACCAAGGACTTTGAAAGTATGAAGTGCTTAAATCAAATGTAAGACATGCATCCACAAAATGTCTTTCCTGTACGTCCCTGGGTTTTATTATTCTTTCACTGACAAGGATAATCCTAAAGGGAAACTTTGACACTTTAAAATCTCAGTCAGTGGATGCACAGAGGAGAAGGTGGAAAATGAGAAAAGAGAATTCTACAAAGGCACCACTGAGATTCCTTCAGAAGCATAGGTATTATTGCCTACAGCATTCCATTTCCAAAAAGTTGGCAGAAATCTGAAGCAAGAAACCTGCCAATGCACGTTGCTTTAACATTTGAATAAACAGTAACCTTGTGCATTATGAATGAAAGTTTGGAAGGTATGTAAATGAAAAGAGCATTTGTGATAATCTGCCTGAAGCCTGTCAGCATCAGCCAAGGCAGCCTAAGAAAAATAGCTTATCTATCTGAAGAGTCACATTTCTGGCTAAACACTTCCCCGAGCTATATTTTAAACGACACAGTACATACACACACATAAATATATATAAACAAGTGTGTGAGTGTGTGCGTTTGGTGCATATATTTACTTTTTGATTTGACATCCTTTGGCCACCCACTTGTCTCAGTGCCTTAAAGTAATCTAGAGGAGAAGGTTAATTGACATCTGAAACCATGCTTTCACAGCCTATCACTCACAGGGTCGAAAAAAAAGAGTATAACGTGAAAAGTTACAAGAGACAAGGCTTACCATCAGGATGATTGCGTGAGTTGTGCAATTTTCTGCAGCTTGCTAACAATAAATGCCATTTAGCTGTCATGTGTTAATCATAAGAGCTTTAAGAAATACATTGCTTTACATCTGTAGTAACACTAATGCTATGAAGAATTTTCTTACAGGAATATATCTCTATTTTGAGAAATACAAGAATAATAAAAATGGTTCAAATATATTTATTTTTTGTTGCATTTGGTAGTTTCCAATTTTATATGAGTGAGAGTAATGACTTAGCATTTATCTGCATTTGTGTTAATGACAGACATATGTAGCAACATTTAGTCATCATATGGTTCTGATATCAATAGACAACAATACATAATCTTTGTTTTCACAGATGAAAATCTAGCATCATATCTGAAATACATTCCCAATTAAGCATAAATATTTGGAATGTAGTATTAATTGTATATTTGGTTGAACTGTGTCACGCTTATTGTAATGTGATTTATAAAAAACATACAATAAAAAAAGAACTGCATTTGCTAATATGTAATACATTTATTGTACCAGCAGGAAGATTATAGCATAATATTCATAAACCCATTTGTTCCAGTTCAGATTCACAGAGGTTCAAAGTCTAACCCAGCAGCACTGGGCACAAAACAGGAACATGACGATGAACATTGAAGCGCCCACTCACACAAATAAAGGGCAGTTTGAAAATACTAATAATTTAGCTTGCACATCTTTAGGAATGTGTGAGGAAAATCCACACAGACACTAGAAGAACATAACAACTCCACACAAGACCCTGGATACTGAATCCATGATGTAGAAGAGATACGCAGAGCATCTTTATGCAACATTGTCAGTTTTTTCAATATAAAACAAAATCCTTAAGGAAAACTATACTTCAGCAAAATATATTTTTATAAATAAGAGAGGATCGGTCAGTCCATCAAATGTTTTTGGTTAGCTGTTAGGTAAATTGTCTGAATAACAGATTCTCATCCCTTTTTCGTGAAAACATGATTCCGTGGCTTCCATTTTAAATGTACTTTCCCTTACTTTCCATCAATATCACGGAGCAGCCGATTTAGTTTTAAACAATAAAGTACTATTAAGAATTACTTCTCCATGTATACTTCTTTGATCAAGACTAATAATAACAATTCTCAGAGCATCTCAGAGATGGACATTCCCTTTAGTAAATGAGTAATGCCCTTGTATGCTAATTAGTAAGGAGATGCTTAAATTGCTGTGAACTTCAGTCCTTTTATTATTCATTTTATTTGAAGAAAACAGTATTCCATAGCTCGAGTCTAACTTATACAACAAAGAAAATAACATTACATACAATGAAGTCAAACTCAACACACCCAAATTCATCCCCCACCTGAAAGAAAGAGAGGAGAATCAACAGCAAGAGCAAATCTTTAAAAACAACAAAGAAGGGAAAACACCCTTCTCCCTAATATATTATTAATTGAGGCCAATAAGATCTTAGCCCAACAAATCCACAATCAGGAAGGCCACAATGCAATAACAATAATTACAAAATGTAATCAATAAAAGATTTTAAGTTGAATGACTGAATGCTTTGCACACATAGAGCTGGAGTGTATTCTATGCATACAGTAGATGCCTTTCACTCCTTTTCTGAGATGTTAAGAGAAAGGTCCTTTTCCCAGTTTGCCCTGGGACCTTTTAAAGGAAGGGAATTTAAAATTTTCTTCTATATTATTGAGTTGCTGTCTGAGACTGATCAATATTTCCTTTGGAACAGAAACGGGTGGGAGGTAAGGAAAATTGGGTTATTTTTAGCAAAGTTTCTGATTTGAAAATAGTGGAAAAAATTTGTTGATGGGAAATTACGTTTGAAGCATAATTGTTCACAAGATGCAAAGATATTATCTATATACAATTCTCTAAGGGTTTTAATCTCGGACATTTTTCAAACATTAAATACTGTGTAGGTTTAAAAGGGTAGAAAAAGGTGCAGAGGCACAACAGATAAAAGTTTCTCTGCCTCAAAGTGCTTCCTTTCTTAGTTCCATATTATGAATAATAGATGGACAATTGGATTATTAGTATATAGATGATAACTTGTATTTACTGGGGCACAATTACGGGTAACTAAAGAAGATTTTATTTGAATTGCAGACAAGGCTTGTGTATATTCATCAATTTGTGTCAATTTATAGCATGTATCTTTTCCATTCAGTAATAAAAGTGAAAGTTAGATTGTCCCGTGCCTCCTCCCAAATAAATTAGGTTATAAATTAGTCTGACTTCTTATAGAATGACATGTTAATGCATACGGGGATGCTCTGAAATAGAAAAAGAAACTTGGGATGGATTTTCATCTTAACTGTATTGAATCTCCCTGCTAATGTGAGATGGAGGGTAGACCAACTGTTCAAATCTTATTTAATTTTTTCATGCTGATAACAAAATCCTGTTGAAAAAGATCTTTATATTTACTTGTGATGTTTCTATCTATCCATTTTCCAACCCACTGAATCCGAACACAGGGTCACAGGGGTCTGCTGGAGCCAATCCCAGCCAAAACAGGGCACAAGGCAGGAACCAATCCCGGGCAGGGTGCCAACCCACCGCAGGACACACACACACACCCCCACACTAGGGTCAATTTAGAATCACCAATCCACCTAACCTGCATGTCTTTGGACTGTGGGAGGAAACTGGAGCGCCTGGAGGAAACCCACCCAGATGTCCAGTTTAATATTGTATGCTAGAAAGTTCACTGGAAAAACCACACTTTTATTCAAATTAATTTTGAGTCCAGATATCTTTTGAAAATCTGCTAGTACATTAAGGACTACTGGCACGGAGGTTTTCGGGTCTAATATATACAGTACCATATCATCTGCATAAAATGATATTTTCTGTTTAGTCCTCCTCTAGTACTTCCCTTTATCTCTGATGCATTTTGAAAGTGTATGGCCAATGAGAAATGCAAAATAAATGGTGAAAGGGGGCATCTTTGTTGAGTACCACGTTCTAGTTTTGAAGAGGTTTCAAATAATGTTGTTAATAAACAGAGTCTTCTGGACTGGTACAAAGTAGTTTTATCCATGCACATATAGTATGTTTGGGCCAAACCCAAACTCAAGCAATGTGGTGAATAGTTACAGTAGCCCAATTCAGCCATGTCAAATTATTTTTCTGCGTCCAAAGATAATAAGATCTTTGGTGTGTTAGATGTTATGGGCAAGGATATTACATTAAACAAAAGTTGATGTTTAGACTTAAGTGTCTGCCTTTAATAAATCTGGTTTGGTCCTGTGATATTATAGAAGGAAGCACTTTCTCAGTCCTTGCAACTAAAACCTTGGAAAGTATCTTTACATCATTAATCAAAAGTGAAATAGATCTGTTTGATGCACATTGTATTAAGTCCTTCTTTTTCTTTGGAAAGACATTAATTAATGCTTGGCGAAAAGGTTTGCGGTAGAATTTTTTTGTCGCTAGGTTCAATAAACATTGCTAATAAGAGCTAACTTATTTGAAACTTTTTATAACATTCCACTTGGTAGCCATCAGGACCTACTGCTTTCCCACATTGGAGTGAGTTTATAATGTCCAGTAGTTCTGAGAGTGCCAGAGGTTTGTACGATTCATCTACACTAAAAGTATCTAGCTGAGGTATTTCTAATGCATCAGAAACTCATTAGATTGTGTCTTCTTTAAGCTGAGCAGGATATATGGACTTATAGTACTCTCTAAATGTGTGGGTTATATCTTTATGGTCAATAATTTTATCTCCATTTGTGTTGGTAATTTCTGATACTGCGTTACAAACCTTTTGCTTGTGGAAGCTAAGATCTCAGTAGCCTTCTCTCCATGTTTATAGTAATGATGTGGTGATTTAAAGATAAGCTGTTCCATTTCTTTTGTTGTCAACACATTAAATTGCAAAACCTGTCTTTCCTTATTAAGTGCCTCATTTGGAGACATGGTATATTCTTGATCTATTCTGGTAATAACGCTAATTAACTCACACCTTTTTGGTTTCCAATTTATATTTGTGGGAATGATATGGAATAATCTGTCCTCTTAAAAAGCTTTCAGAGTTTCCTAGGGTATTCCTGCAGATACCTCTGAAGATGCATTTGTCTGTAAAAAATAATGAATTTGTTTTGAGATGAATTTTGAACAGTTCTCATCAATTAATGACAGGGGCCATTATAATTTTATGAGTGTTGATATTAGGAATAGAAGCAAATCCATTTTGGATGAAATCATTTTCATTCAAATTAGGTGTGAAGATATTTATCAAGATTACTTTAGATTTAATTAAATTACCTATCACTATGACCTATTGCGCTTTAGGATCAGATACATCTGACCCTACATCATACATAAGTACATCTGATACTACAAGTTAGATTTTTTTATGTATTAAGGTTCCCACATCTCTGGTTTTCTTTGTAAACCTGGAGTGAAAGGTTTGGCCAATCTAATCTCTTTGCAACTGAAACTGCTTCTTACTTAATAAGTGAGTCTCTTGTAAAATACTATCTTGGCATTTAGGCCTGTTAGGTGAGAAAATACTTTTTTCTCTTTACATCAAAATTAAGACCTTTAACATTTCAGTTCACAAGGTTCACTGTCTGGTCAGAGATACTGCTTCTGGACTTTTTAGGACATTTTGTAATCTTTAGTAAAGGTAGTTCATAAATTAACCTTGGTGTCATATTACTGTTATGTATCATGGCTAATGAGACTATTATTATATTGGCACTTGCAATAGTTGGGGTAAAGAAAAAAGTTATATAAGAATTAACTTGCTCTCTTTTCTCCCCAATTTTCTTCCCCAACTAAGGCATGAGCTTATTCAATGCAGCAGGAACACTCAGTAAAACTGAATAAAAAAAAAAAATAAAGGGACGGTGAAATACGAAGAAGGCAGATTCACCAGCATTTGTGTGTCAGCTTTTATCCCTCCAGATTAGAGAATGTCCAGTTTGATCTGGCCCTTACATACAACGGACGGTGCATGTACCCAAAACATTACATTTATATGTTACTTACATAAAAGCCAGATCGAATGTTGTTTACCCATTTACCTTTATTTATTTACTTACTTCCTACAGTCACAAGTAGAGTGCAGAGCTTCCCATATACAAAGTACAGCGATGGCAAAAGTGCATTTTTTGATCCGATGTAGAACCATCGTCATGATTTGAGTTTACCTCTGTTCTAGCGCGTCTGTGAATACAGCGTTGTCAAATGCGTGGGGAGAGTTGGGATCGTGAACGCGGCTGAGAGAATAAAACTGAATAAAAAAAACAAACAAAGCTAACCTTTACAAGTATCATAAATTACACCAGCTGTTACAGACTGGAGTCAAATGTATGTTTTTATTCTAAAATAGTAAGAATACGAGCAGCTCACTTCTCAAAACGGACTCATCTGGGATCGAACACATGAAGCTTTGATTACCAGTCAACATTTGCTACTGTTGCGCCACCGAAGCTGTTGTAGCAACTGTGTGTCAATGTCGCACCCTAACTCGGGTGCTTTTTCTGCAGTTATATTTTTGAATGGAAATGCATTTGTTCTGTTATATTTGTACCTTTTGTGAAAGTGTTTCTTTGATATTTGGAATTCAGGCTTCACACATTATACACTTCATGTCTACATTTTGTCAATTATTACTAAAACATTAAAAACATTTCTGTTTTAACAATGTGTTTACATAGATCGTTGTAGACACAGAACACACATGAAATGAAAGTGTTCCAAAATAACGATTTAGTATTTTTAAAAGGTGTCATTTTGCTTGACTTCTCACTCTATACAACTCTAAGCAACTGACATGCAGGTAAAAAGACTTGAGCTGAGAAAACTATGCGAGGTGGGGGATGTGATAGCAGGCTGCTTACTGTTTGCTGCTTATCAGCTCATTTAAAGGAACAAAGACGCTGATGGAGAGGTTCAAAGCATTTTAAGGTGGGACGGATCTACAGGTTTTTTCGTAGGCTCTGGTAATTCTAGCGTTAAGGCAAATGTTGCATTACAGGTAGACCAAGTTGCAAGCAGAAGCATTAGTGGACACAATATGACTTGTTCATATTTCGGATGATATTGGGATCAGTCTTTTTTCTTCAGGAAAACTAAAAATGTAGAATTGGCCATCAGTAATCACTTTCAATTTGGCTGGAAACAAAAAGGCTGGCTCTGGCTTCAGCTTTGTGCAAGCATTGTTTAATGATTAAGAATGCAGCTTGTTTGGCAGTTATTGAAAGGGAGAAATTTGGAAAAATAAAAATGCAGTTATTTTTAAATATAATTTCTACTTTTTGTCTGAAAATCAACATCAAAGTTTTCAAATCAGATAATCAGGCTTCTTGGTTGTAAGGCATTTGAACCATCTATGTAATAAGCCATTGAAATTTCAGTGTCCATTTTAAAGTCCTCACAGATAATTTTAGAAAATAATTCAACTTTGAATTTAACTGTGTTTGGACTTTTACTATTTTCAAGGAGACCTTCAATTCTGATGTTGCAGCTTCTATATCTATCTTCCAATGCAGTTAATTTATCACTTTGCATTCAGATTCGACAGCAGTTGTTTTTTTTTTGCCAGTGGCAATTGTTCAACTTCTTCAATACGAGTCATAAATATTTGCTTAACTTCTTGTAGGTGATCACTCGAGTACTCTTATTTTATTCTCAATTTTGCTCAAATTTTCTGTGTGTTACACATAGGTGAATTATTTTTATTTTATTTTATTTTTTTGTTTTGTTTTTTTTAGTTTGCAAACTCCACAGAGAAATATGAATGAAAGTTATATGGAAAATGAAAGATAAGATTTTAAAGCAATGCCATAAAATAGAAATTAGATCAACTGGAGATAAGAGTGACATATTGATTTTTGAAACTGGTTGGAATAAAATCTGCAGGCACAGAGGTACCTAGAGCTGAATTTAAAAACAGATGGTTTAGATGTTTTTAACATTTTGTTTGCTGCTGCCCTGGTGTCTGCTAGTAATAATATTTTGTCTTGTTGATTAATATATAAATATATTTCAAGAACAAATACTAAACTCAAGTGTGCAAAACAAAAATAGTTTATTATTTAGTGGGTACCATATTTGACAGTAATTAGTACTGCTGCCTCACAACTTCAAAGACCTGGGTTTGAATCTCTCTGTGGACATATCTGTGTGAAGTTTGCATTTTCCCCTATGTCTACATGGGTTTTTAGCTGTTTTTGTCATAACTTCCAAATATATGCAACCCTAAATTGACCCCTTATTAGTTAACTAGGGGCACATACAAGAGTGTGACCTGTAATAGATTATCGTACTGTCCAGGGATGGTTCCTGCCTTTGTACCTGATGCGCCTTGAGTAGGTTATGGCTATTCACAATCCCCCAAGTGGGTGTGATATGGGTTTTATTTGATTATGTAGTATCATATAAATATAAATGGCCCAGATGAGTTTTCAGTTAAAGTTTATCACAATCCCAGTGCTGTTAAGAAAGTTAACGGACACAGTGAATGTTATATACATTACTGGACTTTGTTTTTCTAATCAAAAGGTCTATGATTTGCTTAGATTAACATAAATAGAAAGTACATCATTTGGTTTACTGTAACAATACAACTATTCATGATAACCCACCAAAAAAGTGATAAAAGGTTATCGGTAATTAACTATGCCTCATTCTCAATTTTTGTTTAGTCATAATTTTTTCAGTTATGTTTGCACCTATTTACTTGAAAGTATGTTATTAAGTGCAAATGTTGTGTGAGAGCTAAACCGAGTGCATAGCACGTTCTGTAATAAGGACAAAGCATTTATACTTCTTGTTTATCCTGTGCAGTCAGAACAATATCAAATTGACTCTTAATTGGAAACAGAATGTTACTTTGTTCTAATAAGGTAAGTACAGTACCTGTATTTATGTTTGCAGTTCCTCCTATAAAAATTTATTTTCTGATAGGCATGTATAAAATCCAATATTAAGTGCAGGTATGCTTCTTAAATCCCCACTCATTGTAATCACATTAGTTTTTATATTTCTCCCAGTTTACTATATGACAAAATGTTTACGTATGCTCCACTTATAGTATCTAAAGCAAAAACTTTGTAGAAAGAGCAGATTTTTGAGATTTGTTTTACAGCAGCAGCTTCCTATGTCAGTGCTGGTGGCCCAATGTGATGGCAGGTTTTTTTGTCCTTTTAGTTTCCCTCTAATTTTTTACTTAGTTATTTTTTACTTGTATTCTGTTTTCAGAGAGGCTTAGCAGTGTGAAATTTACATTTGCAATACATTTTGAGATATTTGTAATTTTTTGTTATAGCATTTAACACTAGAATTCCCAATGCCTATGAAAATTTTCATTCTCCTTGAAAAGACTACTTTCCCAAACACACATGAGGAAAATCGTATGTCATTATTAGAGCAGCAACTGCCCACAGATAACTGCCTTTGCTTTGCAAATGTGTCAGCAGCACTGAACCTGCACTGACCCATCCCTCATTCAACCAGCCATTTGCTCCTCCTGACACTTCACTCTGTTTAGCACATACTGATGTTCGCTCATCCCTTGGCATATGCAATTTCTCACTCCCATTACAATAGCAATTGAAAGAGCAACAATTCTTTGGAACTAAGGGCTGGTGAGCACCAGCGTGATGTTACAATAAATTATAATTGACTAATGATTCATAATTCTGTGACATTTTCACATCAGGGTTATTTTGCTGTGAGGCAAAGAGAAAGAATAATATTTTTCCATTATTGTTTGGGAAATGATTACACTGAGCGGCTAAGAGAATCATAACAGGGTATAGGGAGTGTGTTTCTGGAGCTGGGCACATACAAGGGGTATTGTGTCTCTTCAGAGAATCCTTGGGTTTGACTTAGTATCGAACGAGCGGTTGGTCATGCAGTTCTGAATGAGGCACACCTGCATTGTGAGGGAGCATCAGTTATGGCACTATGACCATGTGGTGCAACTCTCCAAGGGCTGATCCTACTCATAGGATCCTCATTGTTGGGGTCCCAAGTGGCTGGACCAGGCCAAGGGGATGCCCACATAATGCTTCACTGCGGTAGATAGATGCTCATTTCTGGAGGGTGGGACTTGATTGTGTGTCTACCTGGTGGGCTGCCATCCGGGATCTCAAGCTGCTTCATCGCATGGTTGGTGCCGCAACACGTTGTACCAGTGCATGCTCCCCAACCTGACCTGACCTCTATATAAAATACGTCCAGAAGTTTCACATACCTGTTTATAGCATTGGAGACAAATGCAGTCAGACCATTCCTGGTGTTTCAGTGACATCTGAAGCTTTAGACAACATCAGTCATGTGGCAGTAACACTTCTACACAAGCTTCAATTCACTGCTTCGACAGTTAGCTTCATTAAAGTGATACAAGCTTCGAAGCCTTGTCGGATTCATAGATGGAATTTTTGCATCTCAGTCTGAATGATCTGAATTCAGTTTTTAAATGGTCACACCGTAAATACTGTTTTCACTTTGTGTAGCCTGGTGACCTATCTACAAATTCTTGCTTTGTGCCTGATTCTGCAAGGGTATAAATATTGTAAAAAATGTTTAGATCCTCCCACCTTTCAGGGTTGCAGGGGTTTCCCATATGCTAGTGGCTCACTTAAACATATCTACAAAATATAATATTAGGATAAAAAAACGTTAATAATTATACACACCTAAACCGACATAACATTCTGAAACCTACATAACTCAATTTAGGGCACGCACGCCTGTTCCAGTAACACGGAACACAGGAAACAGCTTCAGGGCGATAGACTATTGCAGGCACTATTTGCACAAGGACTATCTGGAACTGCCAGTTATCCTAACATGCATGCCTTTGTGAGAAAAAGAGAAGTACATAAAAGAAAAGTCATAAAGACAAAGGAAAAAGGTGCCAGCTCCACAGGTACAAATTCAAATGGACATTGTGCCACATTCCTACTTGTAAGCAAACATAAATAATTTATTAGTAAAAAAAGATCCATATCATTGAAGTAAAGTTTACATGCTAACCTAAGATTCAGTTAACAAAGCTAATCACAGTCACAGAAAAAACAGTCTACAGTCTTTTATCACAGGCAAAAGGTGGGTTCTGTTAATCCAGGGCAAACTGCCACAATCTCCTTTTTCAGCATTGTTCATCTTCATATGCAGAAGTCCACAACTGTACAAGTAATATTACTGTAGTAAAATAAAATGGTCTGGCATTGTCCTGTTAAGTGTTAAATCATAAGGTATGCAATCACTTATGTGTCTTCTTCCATACAAGGGAGCATTAGCCTAAATGTCAAATTGATGCCAAGTTCAACAACAGGATAGTGAGAAAAGAAGAGAGCCAACAGCAGTTCAGTGCTTGTCTAGCCTCTCCTTTTGAACAAATACCAAACAGAAATTGTTGCAATATAAACAGCCTAATCGCTAACTCTAATCAGGGTATGCTAGACTAAAGTAGGGAGTCTTCAGCCTGAACTTAAGTGCTAAGAACTATGAGGCATCTTTAGTCTATCAAGCTGATTATTGCACAGTATGATGACACTGTAGCTAAAGTCCAGCCAATAACATGTAAGAGTTCTTGAAATGAATAACACAAATGGCTAACTTATTGTAAAGTATCCTTTCAGCATTTACATATTGAACACATTGAAGACTGTTCAGGTTTATTCAGCAATTTCTGAAAGACGCAGTTGCCTGGGTATTTTTGTAGAATGGGTTAAGGAAAGAAAACAAAAGTTTATGTTTTTTTTTTTTACATTTTATTGATTTTATTGTAATTATTCCATACAAATAGATCATTTTTTTACAAAAAATAGGATTGAAAACAAATCAGCCCCCACCCCAGAGAAAGATAGCATGGCCAACGGGGTAAAACTTACAGCTTGTAAAAATACATAAATTGATGAGTTTAATTGGCGGATAAAGATAAATGGAGAAGAAAAATAAATGGAAAGAGTTACTTCCTCAGTGTTTTAAGAGCTTATTCTAAAATATTATTGATTAGATTCTGCCAGGTTTTGAAAAAGTTCTGCACAGATCCTCTAACTGTGAATTTTAACTTTTTCTAATTGCAAATAGTACAAAACATCAGTTACCCACTGATTTAAAAGAGGAGAGTTAGGATTCTTCCAGTTTAGCAAAATAAGTCTGCGTGCCAATAATGTAGTGAAGGCAATCACAGTTTGTTTGTCCTTCTCCGCTTTAAGCCCATCTGGAAGAACACCAAACACAGTTGTTAATGGGTTAGGAGGGACTGTGACAAAAAGGGTGTCAAGGCACTGAAAAACTTTTGTCCAGAATGATGTTAATTTGGTGCAGGCCCAAAACATGTGACCCAATGAGGCTGGGACTTGATTGCAGCGTTTGCAGGTTGGATCTTGCCCTGGAAACATTTTGGACAGTTTTAAGAGAGACAGATGTGCTCGATATATAATTTTGAATTGAATAATTGTATGCTTTGCTATTTTTTCCAGCATAGAGGAGGGTGCGAGATGAGGAAAATCAGGCAGGTTCTGTTTAAGAAAGTTTCTGATTTGAAGATAGTGAAAGAAATGTGTTGCTGGAAAGTTAAATTTGGAATGTAATTGTTCATAGGATGCAAAGATGTTGTCTATATAAAGCAACTCTGAGCAATTTAATCCCAAATGTTTTCCAGATATTAAAAACTGCATATGTTTGCGAGGGTTGAAAAAGGTGGTTCTCATGCAGAGGTGCCACAGATAAAAGCTTCTCCATCTTAAAATGCTTTCTACATTGGTTCCATATTCTGAGTGAGTGAAAACACAACTGGGGTATAAGTATATTGGCGATAACTTGCATTTATTGGGGAACAAAGCAGGGAATATAAAGAATTATTGCAGGATTTTATTTCTATTGTGGACCACGCCTGTGTATGTTCATCTATTTGTGTCTAGGTTTTTATAGCTTGTATGTTTGCTGCCCAGTAATAAAACTGAAAGTTAGGTAGAGCCGCAAGTCTGTCTTAGAGTTTTTTGCATTCGGAATTCGCAGCTGTAGCTTTTCCATCGGTGGTAGATGCCGAATGTTCCGCTGTTTCAATTCGAGTCGTGAATGTCTGCTTAATGTCTTCCAGACGATTGGCAATTTCTCTCAGTTTAGGCGCATTTTCCTGAATGTGTTCCTCAGTTTTTCCCAGCATACCTTTAAAGGTTGTATCAAAACAATTATATATACATTTTTCAAAGTCTTTATTATCCTGCTGCAGCTCCAGCTGCATTCTTTTACTCATTTTGCAGCTTCTCATTTGTCTTGAGCAAGCCATTTATTTCTTTCTTCATATTTTTCTGAATGTCTTTCTTAAGCTCACTTATGGCTGTGACCAATATTGCGATCACTTCCTTCATTTCAGACAAATTGCTTCTGCTTTCATGCTCCTTGGGTGAAGTGGCAACCCCAGTTATAGCCGATGCTTCCAACTCTCGAGTAGTAGATGAAAGCACAGACTGCAAGACCATTTCTAGTTTCAAGTGATCTTGTGGAATCAGCGACCTATCGTGACCTGCATCACTTGCACCTTTGCTCCCATTTTCTGGAGATGATGTAGTGAAGTGGGCTCCTGAAAAGTCTGTGCTTTTGCCTGCCTGTTCCAGGTCAATCTCTGAAAGGCCGTACCTTGCACTTGGGCTTGATGTCTGTCTAGACATGGGTGTAACATTAAGTTTCCTTTCCATTTCTTTCTGACCCCCTTTCTTGTTACTCATGTTTATAAACTGTAGTAGAAAATCCTCCGGTTGGGTAAATACAGGATACCTCGGGATAATAGGAAATAAGAGAGAAAATAAAGCCGCTGCTAACGGAGCTCCGCTTCAGATGTCCATCTCCCTTAACGGACGAGACCAACTATTATTTTTTAAATAGTGACCCTGTTATTATTGCTAGCTTCTCCATCTGTCATCCACATTGCCTATGAATTTCTTTGCTCTTGTTTTCAAGGATTTGTTAATTTTTGGTCCAACTGGATTCCAGAATTGTAGTACCAACTTGCTGGGTTATTACCATGACTGAATGGTCTAAGTTCAAAGAAGACAGTTCATTGTGCTTGAATTATGAAGAAAAGCAGACAAAGCAGGAGTTATACAACAACCCTTTGCGTTAGGCTGCACTAAACCTTTTGATGAAGCCTCGCCCAACACCCAAAGCAAAAGCACAGAGTTCTCTTTTTTGTATTGCAGTAGAGGGAAGGAGTATGCAGTGTTGCCTAAGTACGTAAAATTAAGCTCTGGTCATTTTCTCTGCTAGCCTGGCTTCAGTCTGTTCAGATGTTTCACTTGAAAAATAAAAAAACAGGGGAACCACCCTCATTTTCGGTTCCAAAGTACTCTATAGAGAGCAACTATGCAAAATTTAGTCCAGATCAATAAAAGAGGGTATGATTGTATAAAGAACATACAGACAAACATTCTATTACATATTGTTGAAACCAGGGGTGCTTCAGCTGCCCCAACCCCGGCACAGCATACATTTATTTACACATCTCCCTCGCTCCCCACAACAGTACAGTACATCAACAATACAGTCCCTTCTTCTTCCTTTTCTACCTCTTTGTCATTCCACCTGGACTCCTCCTCTGGCAAGCTTCATCCTCTTCCACCTGACGTTAGCTCTCTGAATGGAGTGAGATGGTTCCTTTTAAGCAAGCCCAGGAAGTGTTCCAGGTAGCTCGTTAATAAAACCTAGAATCACTCCCAGGTATGTTGAAAGCCCAAAGTAGGGCTCTGAAGCTCCCCCTAGTGGCCCCTCACGGAACCCAACAGGGCTGTCCCAAACTCTAACTCGCAGTGTGCTCTGCAGGAATCCATGGTGTCACAGATACCCAGGAAGGCTGCCCTCTGGCTTCCCCGGGGACAGTAGTCCCGTTTATCCAGCTGGCATCATGCCAGGTAATGCCCGTGGCAACCCATCAATATATATATATATATATAAACTACTCAAAAAAATTAAAGGAACACTTTGAAAACACATCAGATCTCAATGGGTAAAAATTCATGCTGGATATCTATACTGATATGTATTGGGTAATGTGTTAGGAACGAAAGGATGCCACATCGTTTGATGCAAATGAAAATGATCATCCTACAGAGGGCTAAATTCAAAGACCCCCCGAAAATCAAAGTGAAAAAATGATAATGGCAGGCTAGTCCATTTTGACAAAATTACATTGCAGCAACTCAAAATCATACTCAGTATTTTGTATGGCTCCCACATGCTTGTATGCATGCCTGACAATGTCGGGGCATGCTCCTAATGAGACGACAGATGGTGTTGTGGGGGATCTCCTCCCAGATCTGGACCAGGGCATCACTGAGCTCCTGGACAGTCTGAGGTGCAAACTGGTGATGTTGGATGGACCAAAACATAAATGTCCCAGAGGTGATCTATTGGATTTAGTTCAGGCAAGCGTGGGGGCCAGTCAATGGTATCAGTTCTTTCATCCTCCAAAAACTGCCTGCATACTCTCGCCACACGAGGCCAGGCATTGTCATGCATCAGGAGGAACCCAGGACCCACTGAACCAGCATAGGGCATACATTTTGAAATATACTATAATGGTAGACTCACATAAGTTAAATGTGTTATTTGAAACTTATAGAGATGATAAGTCACAATCCTTTCAGGTTATGCTGCAACCTGGGACAAATTTCAGAAAGCATCAGAACATTGAGAAAACTGATTTCAGAACAACTTATACTACTTGTTTGATCTGTATCATTTTCCATTGTGATGAATAACTTTTGTGCCATTTTGTTTGTTGTGCTGTATTTCTTACCAGGTTTTGTTAGATTTCTGATTATTACTATACTGCAAGACATTTTAAGTAAACTTCCCTTTATGGATCCATTATTCTTGCCTTGTAACTCATGTTGCATGTTTCTCCTTGTAGACATCTATGTTGTTTTGCATATTATTTTGTTACTTGTGTTGTTTGTGCAGTCATAATCATGATTATAAAATTTGACTAACAAAACCTTTTAAACATCAGAGCATATATTCAGAATTTGACTTTTAGCCTATTGAATACTGAGCTACTACCATCAATTACACTCAGGCAGCACAACTGACAGGAGTCAGCTAAGAATAACTGGAAAATGAGAGCTAGGAAATGGCAACAAAAAAGAAACATCCAGATAAAAGCAGAACCCAGATGCAACTGACCTCTTCTGCCCAGCTAACATGCAAACTCTCAATAATAAACAAGATGACATTCAAGCAAGACTGGCTACATGGAGCAACAACATAAACTTCTGTGTTTTTTGTTTCTCTGAAATGTGACTGCTGAGACACCAGAAGTTGAAATATAGCCAGAAAACTTTACTGTCTTTCGTGGGGTTCAGACTGAAATGTCAGGGAAAAGCAAAGGAAATGAGTTTTATTGCAAAATTTTAGCAACCTGCCGCATACATTTTGAAATATACTATAATGGTAGACTCATGTGAGTTAAATGTACTATTTAAAGTTATAGACATGATAAGTCACAAGCCTTTCAGGCTATGTTGCAACCTGGGACAAATTTCAAAGAGCAAGGGGTGCTAATACTCTGGATCACTGCTACACCTCATTTAGAAATATTTACAGCCTGGTGCTGTGCCATCATCTTGGAGTGTCCAAGCACCTGCCAGTACACATAATTCTAGCTTTTGCAAACTGCAAACATCAGAAGTGTGTGAATGGTTGTCTGAATATGAAAAAAATACAGATTTTCCAAAATTGCAGCTTGGTACAGGATGTTTTTAGAAATAGTGTGGTGGAGAAAAAAAAATTGAGTTGATTTTTTTCTGGTTTCTTTTGATAATTTATCATTAAGGCCCAGCTCTTTGGCCGGCTCTTTCTTCCTATTGTGGTGTATGGCCAGCCGTTTATCCCGGCCAATACCCCCAAGCCGCCAGGTGGAGCTCTCCCTGCAGCATGGAGGTGCCCCGAAGACCAGCAGGGCATCATGGACACTGGAGTCTGTATCCACAGCCCTGCTGGATACCATGGGGGCCGCTAGGAGACGCCGCAGGGAGGAATGATGCTTATTTACCCGGAAGTATGTCCGATGGACAAGGGAAATGACGTGCTTCCAGGATGAAGAAAAGGACTTTTTATCTGATAAGGAATCACATGGACTGGGGATTGGAACACTTCCGGGTCAGGGACTATAAAAGGACTGTGACAGCTTCCAGACGGCGAGCTGAGCTGGGTGGAAGGGTGGCAACGCGTCTGGGAGTGGAGGATTGTTTATTGAGTATTGTATTTGTGTAATTTGATGAGTATTGTGGAGAGGAGGGTGCTTTGTGCACTGTGCTGTATTAATAAAGTCTACTTTTGGACTTTTATCTGGTGTCTGGCGTATTGGACAAGGGTTCAAGGGAGCGATAGCACCCACTATCTGTCACACTATGCAAATGGTTTATGCCTGAGGCAAACAAAACTTTTTTGCTTTATTTTTTTCTTAAGGACTCATATAAAAATCAATGAGTTGTTGGCATAAATGTAAATATATATACTGTATATATATATATATATATATATATCATTTTTAATGTAGGTAGATCATTTTGACCTGGTCATCTTAAAAGTAGCTCGCAAGCTGAAAAAGTGTGGGTACCCCTGACTTAACCATAGTTACATATGGCAGCTTACACCAGGTTTCCCTTTTTCTTGCAACAGGTCTCTTTCAGAGAAGTTCCTGGACTTGCTCAGGCCAGTGGTGAAATATACTACTTACCAGCATGGTTCTGGGCTAGAGTCTTCTCAAAGCGAGCAATGCCTAGTTTAACTCCCATAGGTCATGTGAATTCTCACCAGATGGAGTCCGTCAAAAATTAAACACCCGATAATGAAAATATTGCAGTCATGAAAGTGTGTAACTTGTGGTATGATAGCATAATAAGTTTATCATTAACCACTCTGACAGAAGCAAAATGATTAACTTCTTTGACAAGTTACAGAGAAGATTTCATTGACAGTTTCTTCATTTAGTACATTTTCATGACATGGATGTTATAGCAGAGTCATATTCTTAACTGTAAATGACTTGAAAATCACTTTCTGTTGTGATGTTTTATTAATGATTTAAAAGACTGTTGTGCGTTTTCTTAGTGCCATGTTATGTGAAGAAGAGAAAGTCTCTATTTAAATCCAATAGGATACATTATAATTTATGAGCACATTGTTATTTCTTCATATACAATGCTGCTGTTAAAACAATTATGACAGTCCAACATTCTCTCATACTGAGGTAATCGTGAGCTATCAAGTAATGTAACATGCACAAGTGTAGGAAGTAAGAGGAAACCAGAATACCCAAGTTAAACCCATTAACACAAATATAATGTGCCAACTCTCACCTGACTATGACAAGGGACAAGGAATTGAATCAATGGCTTTGGAATTGTAAAGCAGCATGCTAAATATTGCACCACTGTGCCTTGTTGAATGTGGCTCCTATGGATATATACATTTTCTAGGGTATGCATTTAGGAACATAATTGCAACCCACATTTTTATTAATTGCTCTTCTGTCTACTCATGTCATGAAAACGATGAATTATAAGGTGTTAACTACAAGGAATGATTTCCTTATAGTATGTTACATTTATTAATTCTTCTTTGTACCTAACAACTCCACCAACTTACTAACCCTGTATACATTTCCAAATAAAGACTCAGAAATAATAAAAAAATAATTCTTGGGTTCTCTAAATCCTGCATGTTCATATGATTCTCATTTCTCTTATTTCTCAAGTCTTGGGGATATTTTAATTTTTCTACTAAAGGTTTTGAATTAAGCAGTTTACCTTTTAACAACCACTTGTTTCCCTTATACAACAAGTTTGAAAAAATTCAGGGGATGAAATAAAAATAGATATTTTTTAAATAAATTTTGACACTTGCAGATAGTATCTGTGGCCTAAGTACATTTTAAATTACACCCTTAGGAAACAAATCTCATTTCTTGTTGGAAACTTTATTTGATCAAAATTTGTCTAGAAACTAAAGTAGCTGAAGGTATTTAACCTGTGCCTCCCAAAATATAATAAACAATGAAGCGGGCAAAAGAAAAAATTATTTAATCCTCTGTCTAGCTGGCCTGTGAAATTCATGTGCCACTTTAATTTAGAATACGGGGCTCCTTGTAACACACATCTACAATTACTCTTTGTTTAGAAATGAAATACATTTGTGTGAAACTTACCCTTAAGCATCTTCCATCTATAACCCAATGTTTTCATTAAAGATATTGAAGCAAACTTTTTCATCTCCCACTTCTGTCCTTCATTCTGTAATTTCAAAAATCAATCTTCACTCACAGCTCAAACCCTGTAATTCTTAAATTGGTGCAGTACTTCTGGCAGTAGCTAGTTATGAACAGAAAGGCTAGTCTCTATGATATAATCATGATTACTACACTAAGAACAGCTTTTCAAAAGAAGCCATCTAAATGGCCTGCTCTTTACTTTGTGAGCACTGCAAACTTCTCTTCTTTTAATTTTATACTTCAGACTAAGGTTGTGAATTTTATAAGAATACTGTTTTATATCCATTGTAGGAAATTAATGGGTACCCTGGCTGGGAAATGGGTTGGTTTACTACCTGGATGGGAGGCCAGGATGGAACAAATGTTGAATTAGCCAGAGGATCGAAAAAGAAGCCTCTGTGACCAGCCGGAGTAAAAAAATGGAGGGACCATCAGAAGCCGGAGTTGGTTTGGGATCCTTACCTGAATAGGACGCTCATAATGTAGAAGGTCAGGGGAGAGCAGTAATTCCTGGGTATTGTCTCACCCCATACGCTAGATGGCACCAACCCTGGCGGCAGCACTGGACCCCCAGCAGGGCTGCACTACTGGACCACAATTCCTGACATTTCCTGCAGGTGTCTAAGCAGGTACCAATATCCAACTACTAGCTAATTTATTTTTTATTTTCAAATCAGAACTTTAATAACAACTGTGGTGGGCTGCCCGGGATTTGTTTCCTGCCTTGCGCCTTGTGTTGGCTGGGATTGGCTCCAGCAGACCCCCATGACCCTGTAGTTAGGATATAGCAGTTTGGATAATGGATGGATGAATGGATGGCATTTTAATAACAACAGGCCTCTACCTTTTCCATGTTGTTTAATAAAAAAAGATCTTGTAAGGTCTGTGAGTTTTCCTAATATTAGCCTCAATGATCAATGCATAAAACCAGTAAACAACAGAATGAGAACAGGTGAAATTAGAACATTTAATAATAATAATAATAATAATAATTCTTTACATTTATATAATAGATGAGTCTAAATTGTCCTATGTGTGGGTGTATATGTGAGTGTGTCATACAATGAACTGGCACCCACTCTAGGGTTGATTTCCACCTTGGTTCCAGTTCTGCCATGATAGGCTTCTGCCCCGTACTTCCCTGATCTGGACGATATTGTGAGAATGCAGTTGAGCAGACATCAACAAGCTATGTTAGACAGAATTATCTTTTATGATCAAAAAAGATTTATATGCTTTAAGGCTCAATATGATTTAATGAAACTTTTAAGATTGTCCAGAACGATTGAGTTCAGATTTTTGATCAGAGACTTAAATTTCATTTCCCTGCAAATAATTTATGTCCTATGAAAGTAAAAATACAACATTGTGAATCAACATATAGTCAACTCAGTTTAAAATGAATCAAACATTGGCTTCTTTGTTTTAGGGATGTTGCCAAATAAAAATCTTATATTAAATGACTATTTTTTATGTGCTACTGTAAACACAACCTTATTGTTTTACTGTAGGCTGATAATGCACAGCTGTACATGAAGATTAATTTCAGGTAAACAGCTGCAATTAGCAAGACCACTATTTCCTTAAATGACATCATCTACATTTTATTAAAATAAACTGGGCTTTTGTAGCTTTATAGTTGTGGTGGTCTTTGGGCTCCCACATCCTGGCTACTGCTATGACACCATTCAATTATTTACTTTGCTTTTTCAGAGTGTGATCTTGCTTCTCCACTTAGGAGGATGAGATAAAATATAAAATACTATTGCCATTATTAGCTTTCAATTGGATTATTGAAGTTGTTACCTTAGTTTTCCTTTTTTAAAAAGTATGATAAAATAAACATTCAACTGGCCTGATCACATCTGAAGGACCTGCAACTCAGTTATACATCTCTGTAACAGAATATTTCAGTCCCTTTCAAAAGATACTTAATTGAATTCAGCCCATAGTACGTGACAGCTGAGTTCTTCAGAAACTGACAATTTCATTATGTCATATGACATATGCTAATTCAGCTATGTGACACTTATATTTTAGGACTCATTCTCTTTATACCATCAAGCTCCTTCAGTGACCAAATAACAAAATAGTCTGTGAACACACTGCATCTGGTTTCTAATACCTAATCAAATCAATGTGTCTTTTTTTCATATCTCATCCTGGAATCTTTCCAGTCGATTTATGCAATCTTTCCAGTCTTTTTTCACTAAACATAATTTGGTATGTCTGAAAAGGTTGTTTGCTGTGTAGAACACTATTTAATAATATACATTTTCCATAGTGTTATTTAAGATAAAAATGGATTGATTGATTGATTGATAACTTTGTGTTAGATGTGCTTTCTCTTTAAGACAGCCCATTTCGTGACATAGCTCCATTATTTTATTCAAACAGGGCAATGCTACCTGTTCTGTTCCTCCTCCTTCCAATTTTGCCCAGTGTGATTTCTTGTACTGACAAGCTGAGAATTTTTTTGGCTTGGTGGGAGAAGCGGGGGCGGTGGGTTGTGAAAGGACGACATTTGGGAAGGGGGGGTTGGGGGGGTTTGCTACAGGGCTGTCTTGTTAAGTTATTGAAGGGTCAAACAGAGCATTCAATTTATAACAACATAATACGTAGCATGTATTTACATTGTTAAACACTATTAATATACTTTTATGTTGAAATGTATTATGAAGCTTTCAAAGCCACCTACTTGTTGGGATGAAACCGTGTTGAACTGGTTATAGCTGTGTAAGGAAAGCATCTGGAAGTTGAGAGAGTGACTGGAGATTCATGTTGCTGCTTGCTTACAAGGGAGAAGGAGGTGTGTTTGAGTGCAGTGGAAGTCTTTGATTTACCTTTATCACCAGGGTTTTTGTCTTGACTGCAAGCAAATACCAGTTTCCATCCAGATAACAGAAAAGATGGCTACAGAGAGAAAGAGTCCTGAGAGTGAGACGCTACATGGGGAATTATTAACCCTTTAATTATGTTCTACTTTCTTTTTGCTCACGTAACTTTGAAGTGAGAAACTAATGCACCTCCACTGACAGCTTCCTGGTGTCAGTAGAAAATAAAACATTGAAAAAGGCAGGCAGCACTGAGCTGCTAGTCAGGGCTTGATTCAGACTCTGTTAATCTCATAATCAAGAGGCAATGCAGGGCAATTGTTTCCACAGGCACATCACCTTCTGAGGAAAGCACTAAGTGCTCCGGATGTTCTGATTAGTTGTTAATATCTAGAGGGTATTATATTAGTTTACTTAGTAACATTACTTTAACATGTTGTGTTTTTTTCTATGCTGTATATTTTATTATTTAAGCAGTGATGCAGAAGTAACTGCTTAATTAGCTAGTGCAAAATTATCACACAATCCTCGGTATAGTCAGGCAGTCTCAGTAACAAATTTGGGCCCAATATTAGACTGCACAATAACTAAATATGTGTATAACTTTGTGAAAACCTGTGGATTTGAAAATGAATACAATTTGTGTGTGTGTATATATGGCTGTGGCACATCTGTCCCTGAATTGTATATATAATTGTATATATATATACATAGTATCTATCTATCTATACTGTATATGGGCATATATATATATATATATATATATATGTATATATATATATATATATATATATATATATATATATATATATATATATATATATATATATACATACATAGAGCACCTATAATGCATACAGTATGCCAATATGTCACGTGACATAGCATTCTCAGATCTGCCTAATTCAATTTACATAATAAATCAGATATTTAACAAAAGTAAACAAAGAAGATTTTTTACTAACTTGTTTATTATTTGTATACTAAAGATTTATTATTTTACATTACAAACAATATGCTAGTTTTTGACAATATAAAAAGTTTGTATTTTTGTTTAAAACTGAGCAGTTTAAGTTGTTTTTTTGGTTTTTTTTTTACAGAAAAAATGTATGCCTTTTATTTTACTATACCTTACAGATCATTGGATCTTCTGGATGTTAATGTTAATACTCTTTTTTGCAATATGTTAAAATGTAAATTAATATAACTGAAACTAATTAAGTAATATTATTATACCAGTTATGAATTACATGTTGAAGCAACCAACACCTCATGGTAGGTAGGACTTATTATTATTATCCATCCATTTTCCAACCCACTGAATCCGAACACAGGGTCACAGGGGTCTGCTGGAGCCAATCCCAGCCAACACAGGGTACAAGGCAGGAACCAATCCCAGGCAGGTGCCAACCCACCGCAGGACAAACACAAACACACCCACAACAAACTAGGGCCAATTTAGAATTGCCATTCCACCTAACCTGCATGTCTTTGGACTGGGGGAGGAAACCGGAGCGCCCAGAGGAAACCCACGCAAACACGGGGAGAACATGCAAACTCCACGCGAGGCAGCATCGCTACCACTGCGCCACCGTGCCGCCCACTTATTATTATTATTATTTGAAATATTATTATGATTATTATTTGAAATATTATTATTGTTATCATCATTATATACTTGCTATGCATTAAAATAGTCAGTTTGTGTCAGAGTTCCAAATGTCACTTTTGCCAGGCACAGCTTTTCTAACACTTTCTTTAAAAGCCATTCATGTAAATTATTCTTGTCATATCCCCTATGGCTAAAATGTATGTTTATTAATGATGTGGTATTGGCAAAATGTATTTTTGAATGAATCATGTATAGACCGTGTGCCAAAGCTATTAATAACATTTCAGAATTGTCACAACTCTGACAAAGCAGGAAAATTAGCATGACCATTTACTTGGATTGAAGTGATATAATTCATAAAGGGAACATTCCTTTCAAACTCAGGGCAGTAATTATAAAATAAGACATTTTAAGTTTAAATTATGTAACAGCAATGAAAACATTGATATTCCCAATGCATAAACAAGAGAAAAATCTAAGGTGTAATTCACCCCTATATAGTGAAATTACAATTTTACTTGCAATATATAATATCACAGCACAAAAAGCAGTACTTTTTATTCAGACCAATCTTGTTTGAGGTCAAACTAGTAATTTCATCAGTGCTTTCTTTGTGTAAGTATTGCAGTTTGTTTACCATATTTTATTTATCCATACTTGTGTTTACTAAAATTCTTTTTGTATCAAAACTACTCGAGGTTAACATACTTCTGTAACCATCCATCCATCAATCCATTATCCAACCTGCTGAATCCGAACACAGGGTCACAGGGGTCTGCCGGAGCCAATCCCAGCCAACACAGGGCACAAGGCAGGAACTAATCCTGGGCAGGGTGCCAACCCACCGCAGGACACACACAAACACACCCACACACCAAGCACACACTAGGGCCAATTTAGAGTCGCCAATCCACCTAACCTGCATGTCTTTGGACTGTGGGAGGAAACCGGAGTACCCGGAGGAAACCCACGCAGACACGGGGAGAACATGCAAACTCCACGCCGGGAGGACCTGGGAAGCGAACCTGGGTCTCCTAACTGCGAGGCATACTTCTGTAACTTTAAAGTAAATATACATTACTATTTTGAACATAATAAAACAGGGAAATAGAGCTAAACACCAGAAAAAAAATATTTGGGGTAAAATACATCCTGTGTATCTTTTGTTGAAAAATTATCTAAGTAAATTGTTTTGGATTTAATAAGAAGTCTGTCTCAAACATCTTTTGTATGAAAATGTACTATATAAATAAATGTTGTTATTGTTGTAACCTAAAACACTATAGAATTTCCAGAGAAAACCTGCATTGCCCACTGGTATAATGTATTCATATACACACACACACGTATGCACACACAGATATAATCACCCAAAATACAGAAGAAAGAAATTGGGTGACCCCATTTAATCACAAACTCAAAAGTATAGCCTATAATTGCCTACGATAAGACTTCTGTTACATATGGTCATGTAGGAACTCCGTCCTATAAAAGGCTCAGGTCTGAATAAGACAACTTCTTCTGGGGAGTCCCTGTTTAAAGTAGCCCAACCAAAATGGGAAGGGACTTCTCTGGGCACCATTCCCCCTCTCATTCCTGAATGGTATCACTTACCTCAACTGAGTCCCCCAAATATCATTTCAAGCCCCCCACCCATGCAGATGTTCTTGACAGTTATGTGGAGTATTTTAAAATACCCTTATGTTTATTTAATATAGACAGGTGCCTTTTAGCTTGCAAGATGCAGTTTGAATTCAGCCAAGGTAATTTAGAGTAGGGTGGCATGGTGGCGCAGTGATAGCGCTGCTGCCTCGCAGTTAGGAGACCCGGGTTCGCTTCCTGGGTCCTCCCTGTGTGGAGTTTGCATGTTCTCCCTGTGTCTGCGTGGGTTTCCTCCCACAGTCCAAAGACATGCTGGTTAGGTGGATTGGCGATTCTAAATTGGCCCTAGTGTGTGTTTGTTTGTGTCCTGCAGTGGGTTGGCACCCTGCCCAGGATTGGTTCCTGCCTTGTTTGCTGGGATTGGCTCCAGCAGACCCCCGTGACCCTGTGTTTGGATTCAGCAGGTTGGAAAGTGAATAATTTAGAGTAGTGATATACAGGAGGAGTGATACTGCTAAGTTTTGTTTTGCAAAGTTAGGAGAATTGGCAAAACTAAAGTGTGTGTGTGTATGTGTATTCAGCTTGTGTTGGACTGATGTCTTGTCCCAGTGTTGTTCTTGCCTTGCACCTAATGATTGCCTAGATAGGCTTCAGTTGCCCAACAACCCTGCAATGAATAAATGAATTCAATGTCCTGTTATACTGTACACTTTATTGTTCTTAAACAATGCTTCCTATGTGTTTTAGTGCTTAAAAGCTAATCATTTCCAAAAACCGTTTAGTTATTGTTCAGGTTCAGAAGATGCTGTTTTGCAAAGCCTGTACACCAGTATCTACTGTATATGAATCAAATGTGTTTTATCCCATGCCTATTAATTAATCGTTTAATATGGCAGCCCTGCTATCGGGTATACTGTTACATGTTGGATTTTTAGGAATATCATTACATCATGTCCCTGACTATTTTGTTCTGGAGCTGGGACTGTATATATATATATACACAAATACTGTATACTTGCAAAATAAGCTTTGTGAGCGAAAGAAAAGGTGGAGAACTAATAGATGCCAAAAGTTGGAAGCATCAAAAGTAAAAGAATGAAGAGGAATGAAGAATTCCTGAGTGTTCCCTAATTTTAACTCAGTCCCATTTAAGTCCAAGAAAGACTAACTCCTTCTTTGTACCACTTGGTTTTATATTGCAAGTTCCCATCACTTATATGCGGGAGTCTGGAAGTGAGGTCACTTGACATCCAAATGACATACCTCTGAACTGTGGAAAGAAAAGATGGTGCATCTGCAAGAATGCCCCTGTCATCCTGGAAGTGGAATTTCTTATCTATCTGGAGGCACCATTGGTGCCTCCTATTTGCAAATTTGTGACATATAAATATACTCTGTGTGTGTGTGTATCTATACTAATAAAAGGCAAAGCCCTCACTCACTCACTCACTCACTCACTCACTCACTCACTCACTCACTCACTCACTCACTCACTCACTCATCACTAATTCTCCAACTTCCCGTGTAGGTAGAAGGCTGAAATTTGGCAGGCTTATTCCTTACAGCTTACTTACAAAAGTTAAGCAGGTTTCATTTCGAAATTCTACACGTAACAGTCATGACGGTCGATAACGGTCATGTTGAACTTTCTTATTTATGGCTCCATCTTCACGAAATTTGGTCCCTGCGCTAACCGAAACCGATGTACGTACTTATTTCGATGGTATGATGCCACTGTCGGCCGCCATATTGAACTTTCCAACTTCCCATGTAGGTAGAAGGCTGACCCCATCTTCGCGAAATTTGGTCGGTGGCTTCCCTGCGCTAACCAAAACCGATGTACGTACTTATTTCAGTGGTATGATGCCACTGCCGTCCGCCATATTGAAGTTTCCAATGTCACTAATTCTCCAACTTCCCGTGTAGGTAGAAGGCTGAAATTTGGCAGGCTCATTCCTTACAGCTGACTTACAAAAGTTAAGAAGGTTTCATTTCAAAATTCTACGCGTAACGGTCATAACGGTCAACAACGTCTGCCATGTTGAACTTTCTTATTCATGGCCCCATCTTCACGAAATTTGGTAGGCGGCTTCCCTGCGCTAACCGAAACCAATGTACGTACTTATTTCGGTGGTATGACGCCACTGTCAGCCCCCATATTGAACTTTCCAATGTCACTAATTCTCCAACTTCCCGTGCAGGTAGAAGGCTGAAATTTGGTACTTATTTCGGTGGTATGATGCCACTGTCGGCCGCCATATTGAACTTTTCAACGGTCTTTGTTACTTATGGGTCCATCTCCAAGAAATTTGGTATGCGGGTTCCCAATGCTAACTGAATCCTACTTACGTACATAGATGGTCCATAGCCTGCAGCTCGGTCACCATGTGAGGCGGCATTGGGTCATCCGTCGGTCCAGTCTCTACATTCTCTTCCTTGCTTCTCCACCGGATTCACGTCTCCATGCTGATAACTACAGCCTTTTTATTTAATCCACGGCTTCTACGCTGTTTTATTGTTCATTTATTAAGATTATAGTTATTGTGTAGGTATTTTAGACTTACTTTACATTGTTCAGGTACCCATTTCCTTTATCATTCCAACCGTACCCCCATTAACATGTCTATCGAGGTGATCACCATTGATCAAAGAACTGTCACTTACCGAGTGGTTTCCATGCCTGGAGATGGCACCTACCTTTTCCATTCTCTTTGTTACATATTGCACGGCCAACATTGAGGAACATTGTGTCTTATGTATTGAATGACTGGGACAGGTTCAAGGTGTGGACTGATGACGGTACAGGAGATAATTATTCTACACAGGAGCACTAGAAGAGTGAGATGCTTAAGCTCTTCACCTATGCATCTGCATGTGAGTTGATGGCTGCCGGTGAATTGTTCGGTTGTCGCTTTCAAGTATACCGAAATGGCCAAATATTTTACACCTTTTGACAACCGCCAATGCCCCTTAAACATCTTAGATTGACAGGTGACTATTTCAGTAGTGGACACTTTGATGTTTATGAATGTTTAAACTCTCAAAAGCTGGATGTGAAGTTATTGATTAAACCGGTTGTATACTTACAACGCTTGACAGATGCCGAATGTCACTTCAACACAAGTCCTACAAATACTGTCGTAATTGAAACAAACCATGAAACTCAAGCAGCAATCCAAGCTGTGAGATTTGAAACAAGATTACTGTTCACATGGCCAACTGTACGTTGCATGCTCAAGAGTAAGCTCAGCGCACAGCTTGGTCATATTACAACCGGAGCGCCGAACTCACAATGTCGTATACAAAGAGATCCTTAACAAATAATTATTGGTATATTTTCCCTCAGTTTAAAAAGGTTTAATTTTCTTCTTAATAAAAATTTTAAGGCAGTACTTTGCCACTGCGAAGCGCGGGTATTTTGCTAGTATACATATATATCTACAATTAGGTCCATAAATATTTGGACAGAGACAACTTTTTTCTAATTTTGGTTCTGTACAATACTACAATGAATTTTAAATGAAACAACTCAGATGCAGTTGAAGTGCAGACTTTCAGCTTTAATTCAACTTTAATTCAGTGGGTTGAACAAAAAGATTGCATATAGATATATATATATATATATATGTATATATATATATATATATATTGTGAACGGAACCCGGGCACAGACAGGCAGACATGTTGTTTTTCACCACCACACGTTTATTTACACTATTTACAAGTTATTAAAGTGCACACACAATGCCTTTCTTTGGGCTGCCTCCACACTTGCTTCTCCTGCTTTGTCCTTCTTCCACCCGACTCCAGCCCCAAATGAAGGGAGGCAGCCCCTTTTATTATCACCTGTATGTGCTCCAGGTGGGTTCTGGCAATCCTCCAAGGACACACCCCCGTGTGGCGGAAGTGCCGGCTGCATCGCTGGAAGCACTCCGGGTGTCCCTGCTCTTCTTCCCCCCAGCACTTCCTGGTGCTGAGGTCCAGGCCTCCAAAGGCATGGGGGCGCCCCCTGGCTGTGACCACGGGCCCCTACAGGGTGGAGCTTCAAAGCTCTGTACCCGTGGCCCCCAAAGGAACAAGGGCAGTCACTCCTAGATGGTCTTGGGAAGGCGCAAGCCCTCCTCCGGTCCTCCTGGGCGTCCCGGCCGGGTCGCCACCCCAGCCACCTCTGACAATATCTATACTAATAAAAGGCAAAGCCCTCACTGACTGACTGACTGACTCGCTCATCACTAATTCTCCAACTTCCTGTGTAGGTAGAAGGCTGAAATTTGGCAGGCTCATTCCTTACAGCTTACTTACAAAAGTTAGTCAGGTTTCATTTTGAAATTCTACACGTAATGGTCATAACTGGAACCTATTTACGTACATATATGCGGCCATAGCCTGCAGCTCGATTGCCGTGTGAGGTGGATTTGCGTCCCTCATCGTCACACCTCCCACATAATTGAATGCCTGCCCATATAAGGCCGTCCATCAGCAGCAATCCAATAGACACGCTGCCGCTAAATATTCGTGGGTGAAGGACTGTGCTTATGCAAATGAAGATGAGATGGTCAGGGATAGACTAATGTTTGGCACAAACTCAGCGAAAGTGCAAAAGAAAGAGCTCCAAAGAGTGCTGAACAAAAAACGCATTACACAATTGAGAAGGCAGCAAAACAATATGAAGCGAGTGATGCATACAAGCATATTCATAAGTGCAGCTACTGCGGAAACAAAGCACGGTGTAAAACGTAAGTTTAAATTAAGTTTATAGACACGCTGGCATTCGTCATGCCGACAACGAATACGATATTCACGAGATACAAGTTTAATGAGAAGACACAGGGTATAAACAAGACTTTTAATCACTTTGTAACGGAGTTAAAATTGCTGTAATGGAGTTAAAATTGCTGATGAGGGATTGTGCTTATGCAAACGAAGATGAGATGGTCAGGTGTAGAATAATGTTTGGCACAAACTCAACAAAAGTGTGAGAGAAACTTTTAAGTGCCGGGTCTGAGCTAACATTAAATAAAGCCGTGAACATCGCAAGATCGCACGAGATAGCACAAGCACAGCTGAGAACCTTTGATGCATGTACTCCGAGCGACTCTCATGAACTGACTTTGCAGGACTGGGAAAGGTAAACCCGTGCATGCAGTGTGTGATGTCTCACATAAAGAGGAAGATGAGCTGCTTATTGATGCAGTAGGAAAGGAGCAACCCTCTGATGCTGAACAAGCCTTTGTAGACATATCAATAGGAAAGCAAGGTGTAAAGCTTAAGTTTAAATTACGTTCATATGCTACCGCTAAATATTCGCAAGCAAATCCACACCTTAATACCGGGAATGCCTGTTAAACATCTTAGATTCACGAGTAAAGATTTGGGTAGTGATCACTTCAATGATTGAAACCTGTTCAAAAAACGCATTACACAATTGAGAAAGCAGCAAAAGAATATGAAGCGAGTGACGCATTCAAGCATATTCATAACTGCAGCTACTGCGGAAACAAAGCACGGTGTAAACCTTAAGTTTAAATTAAGTTCATTGACAGGCTGCCGCTGGCGTTTGTCATGCCTACGACGAATACAATATTCGTGAGATACAAGTTTAATGAGAAGACGCAGGGTATAAACAAGACTTTTGATCACTTTGTAACGAAGTTAAAATTGCTGTAACGGAGTTAAAATTGCAAACGAATAGGAAAGCAAGGTGTAAAGCTTAACTTTAAATTAGGCTCATAGACACGCTGCCGCTGGCATTTGTCATGCCTAAGACGAATACGATATTCGCAAGAGACACGTTTAATGAGAGGACGCAGGGTATAAACAAGACTTTTCATCACTTTGTAACAGATTTAAAATTGCTGGTGAAGGACTGTGCTTATGCAAACGAAGATGAGATGGCCAGGGATAGAATAGTGTTTGGCACAAACTCAGCAAAAGTGCGAGAGAAACTTTTAAGTGCCGGGTCTGAGCTAACATTAAATAAAGCCGCGGACATCGAAAGATCACACGAGATAGCACAAGCACAGCTGAGAACCTTCGATGCATGTGCTCACGTGAACTGACTTTGCAGGACTTGGAAAGGTAAACCCGTGCATGCAGTGTGTGATGTCTCAGATAAAGAGAAAGACGAGCTGCTTATTGATGAAGTAGGAAAGGAACAACCCTCTGACGCTGAACAAGCCTTTGTAGACATATCAATAGGAAAGCAAGGTGTAAAGCTTAAGTTTAAATTAAGTTCATAGACACGCTGCCGCTAAATATTCACAAGCAAATCCACAACTACCAATTTGGGTAGTGAACACTTCGATGAATGAAACCTGTTATCTTTACAGCGGTTGACAAACATGGAATATAACTTGAACACAACACATCCTCCAAATACGAACCTGATTGAAAAAAATAATGATAATCAAATCCTTGATGCCAGCAACACTCATAACAGTGACAAAACAATTACATTGACAATCATGTTACGTTTCCTTTTCTTTTTCATAACTTCTTTAACACGCTACTTCTCCGCTGCGAAGCGCGGGTATTTTGCTAGTATATATACTGTGTATATGGCATTTGTAGTCTGAATCACAATCTGATTGTATGGGTGGTTACCTACCAGGTAATGCTCGTGGTTGGTCTGCGAGCCTGCAAATATCTGCCGGTTCCCTCTTTCATTAAACCATATACAGTGTGTATATATATATATATATATATATATATATATATATATATATATATATATATATATATATATATATATATATATATATATATATATATACACACATATATATACTATTTTTACAAAGGTTGTTATATTTAATTATAGAAGGGCACATATTTTCCAAAATCCAAAATATTATATTTTATTTCCTGAAAAATTTGAAACAGTAGAATAAAAGAGATAAAACACAATGCTTATTTAACTAGAGTCAAAAGAGGTGTTTGGCATCTTCCTATCAAACCACTTCTAAACCACACAGTTTGGCCAGAACAGGGTGTGAAGTAAGAATTTCTTTTTTCAAACACACACACACACAGAAGCACATGAAGAAAGAATCTGGAGAGTGCAAAACATCAGAGATGAATAAACAAAACAACCCGTAGCTCCCACAGTAGCAAATTAAACAGGATGTTGCTTATCCAACACCAAGGTCACAAAGTCATTTACCCTGTTCACATAACATTCCAGTAGTTAGGCACAGAGTCACTTCTCACTCAAAGTCTTCTCTCTCTCTTTTGTCATCAAACTCATCAAACAGGAGTTTCCATTGTGCACTCGCACCAAGCCTTCCCGCTAACCATAAACTCAGTAGTCAGTGCACAAACTGTCCTTTAGGAGAGACCAAGATCTAAAGACAGTGTGTCTCTCCTACACAGAGATGTAAAAAGGTGATGTGTCTGATTAGCAGACTTATGAAAAAAGCAGTGCATCCCATCCTTTAGAAAAACAATACTGCACCAAAACTAATAACAACAACAACAACATTTATTTATATAGCACATTTTCATACAAACAGTAGCTCAAAGTGCTTTACATAATAAAGAATAGAAAAATAAAAGACACAATAAGAAAACAAAAATAAATAAAACATTAATTAACATCGAATAAGAGTAAGGTCCAATGGCCAGGGGGGACAGAAAAAACAAAATAAAAACTCCAGACGGCTGGAGAAAAAAATAAAATCTGTAGGGATTCCAGACCATTAGACTGCCCAGTCCCCTCTGGGCATTCTACCTAACAAAAATGAAACAGTCCTCTTTGGATTTAGGGTTCTCACGGAAGGGCTTGATGAAGATGGTCACGTAGAGTTCTGCCTTTTAATCCATCCATCATTGTTGGAGCATCATGAAGCTTTGAGTAGGTGGAGGTGGCGCAGGCCACCACCACAAAGAAACCGGAAAAAGAAACAGAAAAGAGAGTAGGGGTCAGTACGGATTTTAGAGCCACCATGAATAGTTAATATGATGAATTGAACATATAGAGTATCAGGATTAAGTTAAATTGAAGTTATAGAAAGGCCATGTTAAAGTAATGTGTTTTCAGAAGTGTTTTAAAGTGCTCTACTGTATTAGCCTGGTGAATTCCTATTGGCAGGCTATTCCAGATTTTAGGTGCATAGCAGCAGAAGGCCGCCTCACCACTTCTTTTAAGCTTTGTTCTTGGAATTCTAAGGAGACACTCATTTGAGGATCTGAGGTTACAATTTTAAATATAAGGTGTCAGACATTCCGATATATACGATGGGGCAAGATTATTTAAGGCTTTATAAACCATAAGCAGAATTTTAAAGTCAATCCTGAATGACACAGGTAATCAGTGTAGTGACATTAAAACTGGAGAAATGTGTTCGGATTTTCTTTTCCTAGTTAGGATTCTAGCAGCTGCATTCTGCACTCGTTGCAAACGATTTATGTCTTTTTTGGGTAGTCCTGAGAGGAGTGCGTTACAGTAACCTAGTCGACTGAAAACAAACGCGTGAACTAATTTCTCATTTGAACCTAATACATTTGAATAGTCAAGTAATCATCAATAAAATGCAGGGCTAATATCACTCATAAACTAGTATAATAATAAGACATAACTTATAAAATTGCACTGTATATATAACAATTCCTAGTCTTCATATGCTCTTCTGTACGGAAGCATATTACTGCCACGACATAATAAAAAAAATATGCTCACTATCACGTTATAACGTGAAAATATTACATTATAACGTGAAAACATCACGTTAAAACGAGAAATCGTATCATGTGATAACGTGAAAATACAAGATTATAACGTGAAAACATCACGTTAAAACGACAAATAGTATCACGTTAAAGCGTGATACTATTTCACGATAATCGTGATAAAGTTTCATGTTATAACATGAAACTTTTTTGGTTATCCAGTGAGGAGTGCACGTCTGCAAATGAAACGGTCAGATGGCTCATTTACACGACTTGATCAAATTCTACTTTATGCTTGGGGTCAGACATGGAGAGATTCTGCTCCTGCTGACTAAGGTGGATGGTTTTGTAATAAGTATGCGTACACTGAGAAGAATTTTAAAAGACATGGGGCTTTACAGAAGAAAGAATCAGTCCGACATTTTGGAGGTAGCATCATTTCTCATTGACCAGCTGGAAGGGCACGGAAGCGATTCATCCAGTACTGCTCGTGATGTCGTCTCAAAAAGGCCCACCAGCTTTTGATTCGCTGATTGTGATTACTGGATCCAGTAATGTAACAGTTACTGTCCTGGCCAGTACTCCATCGTAAGAATCTCTGCATCTCTGCCAGTGTGACATTCTCTGCTCCCAGATCTGCACGAATTCTGGCAGCTGTCCCCATCCTCATTTCCACTTCTGCTATGAAATAACCAGCGATGATCTTGGGATCACTGTTTGTTGAATAAGCATGAAGCCATATCATGAGCCTTGAAAAACCATCAATCGCTCCATTTATACATATTCCAAACGGCTTTAGTTTGTCATAAGAGTCAACATGCCACATAAAATTAGGTCCAGGATTAATGTACACGCGTCGCATCAGTCGATTCCTCCGTCTTTGCTCAACACCACGGGGGTCTAGAAACTTTATTAAATGCCTCACCGTGGTTTGGGTCACAACATGCCCAGCTTGAATGCAGCTGAGATGGTGTAGCTTGTAAAATGTCGAACTGATTCTTTCTTCTGTAAAGCCCCATGTCTTTTAAAATTCTTCTCAGTGTACGCATACTTATTACAAAACCATCCACCTTAGTCAGCAGGAGCAGAATCTCTCCATGTCTGACCCCAAGCATAAAGTAGAATTTGATCAAGTCGTGTAAATGAGCCATCTGACCGTTTCATTTGCAGACGTGCACTCCTCACTGGATAACCAAAAAAGTTTCACGTTATAACATGAAACTTTATCACGTAATTACATGAAATAGTATCACGTTTTAACGTGATACTATTTGTCGATATGTTTTCTATAATCTTATATTTTCCGTCACATGATACGATTTCGTTTTAACGTGATGTTTTCACGTGATAATGTAATTTTTCACGATAGCATAAATTACTTCAGATTTTTTTAAATCATGCAAATCTCTTGAAACCTAGATAAGGCTTTTATCAAAGTGCTTATAACCATGTCAAAAGATTTAGCTTGCCTGGTAAATTTCAGAAATACAACTACAGAACATCCATCCATCCATCCATTTTCTAACCCGCTGAATCCGAATACAGGGTCACGGGGGTCTGCTGGAGCCAATCCCAGCCAACACTGGGCACAAGGCAGGAACCAATCCTGGGCAGGGTGCCAACCCACCACAGGACACACACAAACACACCAACACACCAAGCACACACTAGGGCCAATTTAGAATCGCCAATCCACCCAACCTGCATGTCTTTGGACTGTGGGAGGAAACCGGAGTGCCCGGAGGAAAGCCACGCAGACACGGGGAGAACATGCAAACTCCACGCAGGGAGGACCCGGGAAGCGAACCCGGGTCTCCTAACTGCGAGGCACTACAGAACATGCAACCCTTTTATTTTGTTTTAATTTATGTAATCCCTTTTACACTCTTTTTAGCAATAAAAAAACCACCATGTGATAAACATTTTGCTCTTCTGTCCTGTCTTTTCCCCAACAGAGTTCATCAGTAGGAATCTATTTTTGATAACCTATTTTATTTATATGAAGCAAAGTTTTCTGCAAAATATTTTTCTGCTACATGCTGCTGGGATGTGTTCTAGAATCAGCAACCCTGACCTTAATTGAGAAGGTTCAGTAATGCAGGGATGTATGGATTATCATTGATATAACACTTTAAGTCAGTGTTTTAAAGTGTTAAACTTTAAAAATAGAGCATAGGTTACTCCAAGTGTAGTTTCAAAATCAGTTTACTTTAAAATTGAGTTCTTCACAATAGAATGGCTCATACCTGAAAAGTGCACTATGCAGAAATTTCAGTTACTACAGAAAAAGGGTTCTCTCTTAAACATCAGATGCAATTCACAGTGGATAAAAATAAAACACTGACGGCCCCTAGCCATTGAAGAAACTTAGTGTTATAAATGCATAGCCATGTGTTTAAGTCACACATGAACAGTAAATTCATAATTTCGTCTGATGCTGATATAGATTTTTTTTTAATGAAAATTAAATTCATAGTTGCACAGTTCTAGAGTCCTGGGATTAAATCCTACAGTTGTTGTCTGAGTGAAACTTGCTCCTTCTCTCTATTTTTTATTCCCTACCCTAAAGATGCATATGTTAGAATAACTGGCCTCATGTGGGTGTGTGCATGGATAGGCTCTGCAATATTCTACTTGTATTGTTCCATCAGATCTTGGTTTGTATAAAAAGTGAGTCTGAATTTAAGAATGTTATTTTATAGCTATTCCATAATATTTTGGACTGACACTCTGCCTAGGGTTGGTTTCTGTCTTACATTCAGTGTTTCCAGAATAGTCAGTGAGCCTGTCATACTGTAGATAAATTGGGTTCAGTAATGGATTGTACATATTCCTACCTATACCAATAATTCATGATGATGACCAGTGGTAAGAAAGCATAAACTTTAGGTAATCTCAGCTGTTTGTTTATGTCAAACCTATTTAAAAAGTGAAATTATTTAGGATTGGTATTATCAGACATTATCAGAATTAAATCAGACATTAGACAAACAAATTTGTAGGAGTCATGTAATGTAATAATTTGAGAGGATGTGAATTATTAAATATAAAGCAAACTTCTATTAAAAATGATTTGTTTTTTTACTTATTTGGTTTTTCAAGTGTTTGTGGAATCCTTTGAAATTTTTTGGAAGTCTGCCTAACACCGCATGATTTGCAATAGTACGTCAAGTGAAAGAAAGTGCGTGAGTAAATCAATGCATGTTCTAGGACTTGTTGTAGATTTATGTGACATCTCTCCATTAAAGTAATTGTACACAAAAAGTAACTTGATAGCCTGCACTTTCAGGCTGTTTAAAAATTTTACAGTAAACAACATCATTTGCATGTGTGTCAGAATATGTTCAGTTAACTTTATATTCAATATACTAACAGTAATAACAAACACTATACCAAGGTGTTTGTTTATACTTGTTAATTGAATAAATACAAGTTAAGCATTATTGGAATTTCCTCTTTATTTACAACAGCAAAATTAGACTTTTTAAAACCTTACCAGTCATTTAAAGACTATCTATCTATCTATCTATCTATCTATCTATCTATCTATCTATCTATCTATCTATCTATCTATCTATCTATCTATCTATCTAATAGTGCCTTTACTATCTATCTATCTATCTATCTATCTATCTATCTATCTATCTATCTATCTATCTCTAAAGGATGTCTTTTAACCTGAATAATGATCATGCTTAACCAGATTTCTCAATTAAATTAAAAAGTTGATTTACATTACTTAATCATCTTAGGTTTTTAATTTGTGTAAGCACAATATGACTTCTGGCTGTTGAAATCAGCTTGAACTCGTGAATATTGTTAAAGGTTGGGCAGTGCAAAATTCTTGGTATTGATCATTAACATATTAGTTCATTACCCCCAATATTAATTGCCATGCTCACAATGTTCAATCATGCACACCAATCATTGCACACCAGATTCCACACAAAATATGACAGTTGGAGACACTTGATCCAAAGTCAAGTTAAACACGTGCATTTCTTCAGCCTTTGTCTTCATCTACCTATTCTACCATTAATGTTTTATTGACAATGTCATGCTCCTTCAAAATATCTCTTGTAATGTAATTGGATTTCATGCCAATAAGACAAATCGTTCAGCAGGAAAATGATGTAAAAATGAACTTTTGAGCCAAGTGAATTATTTAAAGTTTCAGTTAAATTTGCAGTTTGAAATTCTGGAACACTGATGCTATTATCCAGCAAGTCCTGTTCTCTCAGAATAGATAAGGTTGAATTTGTTTAGTCTGTCAGAGTGGGACATGCCTGATCCCTCTAGATGATAAGTCTCTAGTATAATGTAGAGTCTTGGAATATTATTATTTAAGTTTGTACATTTTAGATTTGTTATTAATTGAAATCCATGAATAACAAAGGTCAATGTCATTCTAATTAGGTTGTTTTGAATTCTATTATCACTCTGTTCCAGGTTAGTTTATGTTTTGCACCCTATGCTGCTGGGATAAGCTTTGGCCCCTCTGACCCTTAACTAGATTAAGGATGGATGAATGGATTTCATTATATGTAGATGCTGAATTGTATAGTACTTAGTTTCACTCTGTTGTTTTTAGCCTTTGAAGTATCACTAAACCTATTTAAGAACAGTATGCTAAAGTGTAATGACAAGATGCACAGTTGTTTATATGCAACATTTATCAAGTAGGAGTATGACAAATCTTTTGCATCACAATGTTAACAGCTTTTTGTCAAAATGAGTCTCTCAGTTTTTTCAGTATTTCATTTCATGCTAACACTCTAAGGGAAATGCAAGCACCTTTAAGATAAAGACTATTTCAGCTGACAATACACTACATGGAGCAGATAGTGACAAATTGTTTAAAGCGTAGAAATTAGACAACTGCTACGCACCAAGTTTTTCAGCCGCCTTCTTCATTTTGCTTTCTTTTTGCTTCTAAGCATACAGCTCATATTGCTTTTTCTTGTGCAATCTGTTCTTTGTGGTTAAATAGATAGCAATGCTGTCTCTAAACATTGCCAATCCAATGGCTTTCATAAAACAAGAAAGAAATTCCACACATGCCATCATCGGCATGTTTTTTGTTTACCTGAAAGGCTTCATGTACTTTGATTGCTGTTTATGAACCATGCACCTTCCAAGTTATAGAGTATCCGAAGGACTGACAGCCGGTTCTTGGCACCACTACAGATTTTCCTCAGCTTTCATCTCTAATTGAATTGTGGGGGCGTGTTGATTTTCTTTAAGAATTTGAGACCCCTTTTTGGAAAGTGGATCACGCAAAGGTCACTGGTATTTAATCAGCAAATCCTCCTAAGCTATCTCTATATCTCAGCCGTACTTGTTTGAGATTACTTGAACTTTGTTGCATCATGCTTCAGATTCACTACTTTTTCTCTCCTGGTACTTCCTAGGTCAAAGAAAACATGCTAAATATAGAGGGTTTTTTTTTTGCCCACTTAGGATTTTATCATCATTTGGATCTAAAATGCAAAGTAATTATTATTGTAATACAAGTTCTGTTTTTGTACATAAATTATGCCTACACAGCTCTTATGACTGTGTGTTTCAATATATGTTTATACTGTTATAGGATGCCTTAGAGCTATATGATAAGCATCATATAAGGTAACAGTATATACAGCAAGGAATGCTTATATTTGAGAAGTCTGCGCTCAAACACATATACTTTGGAAATACATTAAACAGAATACAGGAAAATAACTGAAGCTCAAGCTAATAGAGACTTTAGACCATGTAGCTCTTTGGGTCTACCTATAACATGCGCTGTTTATATGCATTGTTTAAACCTTAATGGGGTAGTTGGCATACTTTTCTCAACTAAAACTCTTCAAATATCATTCTTCTACCACCAAATAAAGCATATTATTTTGTCACCAATATTCTCCTCATTCTTCACCTAACTCACAATATTCCTGAGCTAGTTTAATTGTTCTCCTGATGTGGGCAAGCATTTGTTCCGGAAAAATGTAAACAGTACGAAAAAGCTTTGCGCTACATACAATGAGCATGGCTGACTTTCACATGTAATTGACTGCAAAATGAATAATAACATAGCTACTCCTAAAGCATTGAATGTGTTCAGTTTAGCGTGAATAAGTAAGACTGACTTAACTGATTTTGAAAGTGACCTAGTAGTGGGTCCCAGCATGAATATATCATTAATTACAACCAACACTAAACATTTGGTGGGGATATGAAAAATATCACTTCTTCAGTTCTTGCTGATTCACATAAATAAAAAGGGTAGGAAAGAGGTAACTGCACAAGTTAATGCGATCAATCTGGCCTGGTGCCATCAGTGCAGTTATATAATAGTATGAGAAGTGTTTTCATGGCAGACTTTGAAACAGTGTTAGAATACCATAGCATATTAATTATTAAATGGATTTCTTTAGGGTGGCAATGCTTTTTATTTATTTTTAGTTGGGTAAGCTTGATACGAAAGCCCTATATTGGTTCTGAGACTATAACCTTGAATTCAGTGAACTTAGAATAGTGCAGTGATCTCCCCAGGCATTTTGCCTTCATCCTGTCAATAATCAATGATATGGTATGGAGATAAGGAATTGAGTATTTGGAGTATAGATTCAGCTACTGGATATTTTATAGTGAAAATGAACTTGCATCCATGTGCCAAATTAAAATTTTGTGTCAAGTCCATTTTGTAATTAGGCAAATAGGCACCAAATGCATTATTAAGTAGATACACCTAGTAAAGTGGCACTCAGTATAAGTATTGACATACAGACTGGAGTAATTAAAGGTTACCTAACTGACAGCATAAGAAAACACAGCCATCAACCAAGCCATGAGCAGAACTGGATTATAAAAAGTACAGATAAAACCATGTGTGCAGTATTGACAGACACTGGGAGAAGCTTGGGAATTATGTCACCAAGAATTGGAAAGAACGCACTGTAGAAACTAAAAACATACTGTAAGTGATGCTATAGTATAGTTAAAGCCAGGTAAAGGTGATTTCAAAAAGACCATACTTTAAGAATTGTTCAAGCAATTCCAATAATTGCCAAGTAGAGACCTAGAGTGAAAGATTCTTCTAGAAAGAGCTAAAAAAAACTAAATACATATTTGAGGAAGTGGACATACAGTATGGAATATGATAACTGTGCTTGGCCCAAGATAAAACTGTAGTGTATTGTGAACATACTGGAGTCTATTGATTCTTCATGAAGAATGACCACAGAAGATATATATATTATTGGTAATCAAGTATGTTATTTAATGCAGACACAGCTTTTAAGTTTCAAAAAGAGATTCTTCCCTTATTGATTACAATATAATGGAAAATAACGCTTATTAAGTACATTATACATGTGTTTTACTTTTGGAAGGAAACCAGCCATACAAGAGGATAATCACATTGAAACAAGTTCAAGTACCAGGACACAGTAACTCCATCCCAGTTAAATGTCATAACTGTGTTCAGACTGTGTGAGATTTTACAACTGCTGGAATTAAGTAGAGTTTGACTGAAAACTCTGAGTACAAAGCTTGTTCTCATTTTTGTGTTCTAACTGTCTGCTGTAACTACTACAGCATATTAAGTAGATTTGTCATTTAGAATACTTGAAAAATAATTGTCAGAGACTGCATCATACGGTGAAGAAAACACATGTACCAACAGACAAAAGGAAAGCAGAAACAAATGTACATACAGATGTGAAGAAAAATCTCCTCAAAATCCCTAGACTGTTTGCCTTAAAATGAGTTTTAGATATATTACTGTACAAAAATTAATACTGCTGTTATGTTTTTTTTTCACTTGTGTGAAAGTAGAATTAAAGTATTCTTAGACCTCATGATTCTTTCTTCACCTGAAAAGTGGGAGTTTGTCTTGCATTTAAGTTTTATATATTTTTTCATAACTTTTTTGTTTACCAAAAAGAATTACAGATAGATAGATAGATAGATAGATAGATAGATAGATAGATAGATAGATAGATAGATAGATAGATAGATAGATAGATAGATAGATAGATAGAACTTTATTTGTCCCCAGGGAGATATTTGGCATTAAAGCTAATACTTTAAACATGAATGAACCTTAAACAGTATTTTTGCCTCAAGGTTTTTTTTTAAGACTACATTATATTCAGACCTTTAAAAAATAAAAAAGAAATATTCTGTGGTTTGCTGTTCATATAAAACAGTGTAATTTTCAGGGCAAAGCACTGGCACTTTTATTAAACAGTCAGTTTGTCCCTTAATGTGATTCACTTGTGTAAAATGAATGGAAACAAAAAAGTTTGTCAGGTCATTCTCACATTGAAATGGGAAAGCCAAGATAACTCACATGATCAGGACACATTACTGTTGTTTAGAATGATTTTAAAATAGAGTTAGAAACAGGGATTAAAACCGCAGCCTTCTTCACTAAACTATATGGCGTTGTCTTATAAAACATGAAATAAGTCTTCACGGTTATTTACATTCAAGTGCTTGAAGAATGTAATTGTCACAAAGCAGTGGCATTCCTAGAAGAACTATGGAAGAAAACTGCTTAGATTATAATGGCATTAAAATCCTACTAAAAATATATAAAGAAAGTTTAGATTGGTGGCTTACTTTGTACATTTCAAAGTCTACCAACAGATAATAAAATTAAGAAGAAGGAGAAAAGACATCCACCATGCAAAACAAAGTATTTCATCTCACCACCTCAACATTTTCCTAAGGTTTAAAAATATATAATTTATTTCAATTTAAGCTTTATGCTTTAAAACATGATGATAAATGTGATTATAGTAATTTTGTTCCAAGTTCAGTGTACAAAGAAATTCTTACTTGCGTGTCTGTCCAACATGCAATAAGTTGCCACTCTTTGTTTCTGTGTAAATGTGCCCTGGAACAGACTTTCCGTGACCCTATAATTAAGAGGATTTAAAAAAATGTATAAATGAATCTTTCTGAAATAAAATGGAAAGAAAAAAAACAGTCTACATCTTCTTAAAATTAACCTCCGTAACCATGATCAGTAATAGAGTGTCTCCCATACTTCGATGGCGTTCTTTTATAAGTATTATGATAGCTACTGAAATGTCAACATGTGACCACAGGCTGTATCTTTTACTGCAGTTTAAGCATTCTAAACCTAATCTAGGCCCTTTCCTGCTAACTTGATGTGTCTCCTTTTTTGTCACTGTTAAAGCAGATTTTTTTTTTATTATAGCATTTTCTCTTCACTTAATAAAATTGGATACACTGATATAACTGTTGTAGAAAAGTTTCAAATTTTGCATAGTTTCATTAGTAAAGCCAAAAAACTGAATATAGTACCTTTCTTTTTTTAAAAGAAATGTCCGATTCTTGCAACACACTGTATGCCAGCCAGAATTGTTGGAATATAATGATACTGAATTTAATACCTATCTTCAAGATGCCACGGGTATCTTACTTCACCTAAAATCTCTGACAGGTTCTTTTGAGCTATTCAAGCTGAATGCTTACACTCTGACCAATTTTTTGATGTACCATGGAAAAGGGACTGAGACCCTTTCCCTCTGGTCACTGTTATTGCTGGTATTTGCCAAGTTTTCATTCTTAGTTTGTGTGTAACTTGTAACTGTATTTATATGATCATCAATCCAATTTAAAAAGAACATGTTTTCCATGCCTGGATATCATGGGTTTGAAAATGAATGGATGAACATATATTTTCTGTGTTTCCGAACTAAATGCAATTTTTAAGAATTTGCTTTTTGTTATGGACACTTGGGCCTGATTTCAAGCTACTTCACATAGAATGTTGACATTAATAGGATATAAGGATTAGAAATTGTAAATAACAATGTACACAGTACAATGTGTTTAACAAGACATACGAAATTAGTTTTTTAAAAGTCTAACCAAAGAGAAAATAAGTTTGTAATGATTTGGCACTCTCTTCACATGAGAGAATTATAGGTAACAATTTAGAATAGGTGCTACATAAGTTTATTTATTAGTCAGTTACTACTGTATAACAAAACCTTTTTAAGATTTACAAAGAACAGAGAAAAAAACTTCACAATACTGGTTACCTATAGTACATTTATTAGTCAGTTTATACTATGAAATACATTTTTAAGAAAGAATTTTATATAACTGTATATCAATAAATGACAAATAGATGAAGAAAAGAAAGAACTTAAAGCCCCTATTCCAAAGTGTTGGCTGTTACAGAATAATAAATAAATACATAAATAATTACTACCATATGTTATACAGTATATACAGTCAAGCTCTGTATTGGGTTAAATTTTGCATATGAAACTGGAATAATAAATATAAATATACAAATAAAATATAGTTCCAAATATCTCTTATTATATTTGATTTTGATTTAATATGAGGCAGCTAAACCACTGTTTTTCTCCACAATGTAATAGTGAGCACAAGATACAGTGTAAGCCAGCTGGAAATTCGCAATATTCTCTTTCCTAATTTTCCATTCAAGTGTAAATGTCAGAAAGGCTGGTATGAAAAAATCAAACATTCAATTGTGCAGAGAGGTTGGGAAATAATTCTACAATTATGACATGCAAGCCATAACTAGTTAACTATAATAGACTTTGTAGAAGGAGGGTGTTTTCAATAATACATATAATGTAAACGTTTCATAGAAAAATTGGAAGTCATGATTATGTAACAGCTTGTTAGAAAAAAATCATTCAAACATACACAAATTCTCTGCATAAACAAGTACAAATACATATCCTAAGTGTAGAATTCTAACATGGATCTAAGTACTGTATGCACCCTTAATTTCATGACAGTGATCTAAAACACCCTTTACTTTGGGAGTATAACTTAAAAAAAAAATCAGTTATCTCTTCATCCATCCATTCATCCATTCTTCCATTTTCTAACCCTCACATCCAGTTTAGGATTGTGGTGAGCTGGTGGTTATCTCAGTAACACAGAGCACAAGGCTGGGACAAACTTTAGACAGGGCACCAGTCTGTTACTAGGCACAACTACTTAGAGCTGTCAGATAACCTAATATTAACATCTGAGAGTTTAAAACTGGAGGAAAAGGCACGTGGAAATTGGGAGAATGTGCAAACTCAAACACAGGATTTTGGATCCATGTGACAGAAAAAGAAAGCATCTATTGCCCCATTTTATTGTGGTGTATGGAAGTAAAGCAGCAAAGAAACTTGAAACGTGAGCTGCCTGAGAAACAGATATTTTGACACTATACAATATGGGAAACACATGCATACCTGAGGCTATGCTATTTTTTCAGCATTGAATTAATGAAAGTAAATAATGTATTAAATATTTCACAATGATGGATTTTACTTTTTACAGATTCAATCCACTATTTATGCTAGGTGTTCTAAGTAAAATTTCCTGTTTTAAAATGTGCATTCTATAAATGTGACAATACTATTAATACTACTAAAATAAAATTTATAATCAACAGCCGACCTGTTTGAAGCCTGTGTACCTTTTATGGATAGCTCAGCTGGAATGGGATATCCATCCATCCATTATCCAACCCGCTGTATCCTAATACAGGGTCACGGGGGTCTGCTGGAGCTTATCCCAGCCAACACAGGGTGCAAGGCAGGAACAAATCCCAGGCCGGAATGGGAGATCGGTTTTTAATTTTAGGCTCACCTCTCATTGATTTTCTTACACAGTTACTTTCTTTTGTTTGAATACATATGTGTTAAAGTCGTAACACAAAACTTGGAAAAAAAACATACCATTTGGGTATTAATTCTTTAGCTTTCAAACTAATTGTCAGGTCAACATTTCCTAATGAATATGTTTCTGATTAGTTTTTGCTTGACTGAGCATCCTGCTCAGGTGTTCTTAGACACATTTCAGAGGAATTTAGTCTATAAACTACTTCACAGCAGTCATAATAATGGTGGCGAAAGAGGATTTATCAGGCAGCTTTATCTTCATTAAATAAATACACTGTGTTTGAAAGCCAACTTCAACATGTCTATTTTGCACTGTGGATTAGAGCATTAAATGTTTAGATGAGAAATATGTGTTATATGAATACATCATTTTTTTATAGGCCTTGTGTCATGCGGTTTGAAAAATATGTGATTTTAGACTGGAATACTGAATCACAGGGTTTTCTGGATTGTTCTTTCTTTCTTTATCTAATTTTAGGGGTGGTCTTTTCCTGAAACAACTTGCCATACCACAAACTATCTTACCTCTAGTGTCTCCGTAGAGGCCTCTTTGTTTGCAAAGTATTGTCACTATGCAGGAACTACAAAGTTGATAGTAAATTGATAGTAATACACACTTCCTAGAAGAGTGCTAGAGATGAGATACCAGGATATCTGATGATAGATAAAAGCTTATACTTATTTTGAGTTTCAGGAATGGGGGTATCACTATGAACTGTTTTGCTCCTTGCAGTTTTCTCTTTTACCTTTTATCAGTTTCAACCACAGACAATTAGTCACACAATATACCACCACAAATTGTAATCACTCATGATAAAGATATGCCAGTTTATACAATATTTTAAAGTTTCCTACAAATAAAAAAATACAAATTGTCACCTAATGTTGGGAACAGAAAATATTAACTTGCAACCAAAGGGAACTTAGAATAAGTCATTTATAACATATAGTAATCTCCAACTAGCTTAATGCAGTTCAGTCTTAGGGACTGAAGCCTATTGTGGCAGCATCAGGTGAAAAGTAGTAGCCAGCTTTGGACAGGGCACAAATCAACTTTGGGACTATCTGATGCCCATGCACACACACATACAGGGTCAGTTTAGAAAGGCCAGATGTATTTGGGGAAAACAGAAAACTGGAGTATCTGGCAGAAAAACCTACACAAATGCATAGTACAATTTTTAGGAACATTTTACACACTGTTTAGGAAATTATTTTCACAATTTCTTATTGGTAAATTTGTTAAATCTCCCTTGAAGTTGTCTGGTCTTTCAATTCCTGATGAGGGTCAGGTAAGGACTTTGACTATTCCTGTCAAGAACACTCACTCCAATGTAGCTTTTGATTTTGGTCCTGTTACAAGGTCAGCTTTTTTCACAGCTTCAACTTTTTAGCAGGCTGAAACATGTTTCTTTTTAACTTGTAGTCACTACTTAAAAGTAGTCTGGTGTTATGTAGTGCACTAGAAGTATGCACCACACACAAGACTTAAATTTTTAACAAGTCCAGTTCTTGATACCCTTTATTTAGCTCCAGCGAATGGATTCTAGGGTGATTTGAAAGTAACTGTTGCCTTGTTTAGATGGCATCAAGAATAATCTAACAGAAAAAAGGAAAATGTATTTTGTTACTCGATATTATTGGGCTGCAGTGGGCTGGCGCCCTTCCCGGGGTTTTTTCCTGCCTTGCACCCTGTGTTGGCTGGGATTAGCTCCAGCAGACCCCCGTGACCCTGTAGTTGGGATATAGCAGATTGGATAATGGATGGATGGGTATTACTGGGGTATTTGATAGTTCAGCTGCAATAAAATAGCCAATAGTCATCAACTCCTAATTATAAAATAAAACTTTTGTGATATAGGGAAAAGTGAAATTAAGTAATGAAGTTAATGAGGCTATTCAGGTTTTTGTTATTGTAGGTAAGAGTGTGGGTGTAAGGAAAACAAGGGAAATTTCTTTGGCACCTCACTATTTGAGCAACTGGAATTTTTAACACTTTGCATTAGATAATGGTTGAAGTACAGACTTTATATTCACAGACAATTCTTAGACTGGTACTCAGAAAATGTAACTTTCTATAAATGCACATGTCAATTTGTGCTATGATAAAGCTTCCATAATATTACAATTGACTAAAGGGATATAGGGCACAATTTACAGCTAGTTTCCACAAGCACACTCTCTGCACATTCAACACCTTAATCCTATGTTGTGAGCAATGTGCAGAACTCTTTGAGACTGTACAAATTCTTTACCTTTTTTATGTTAGATCAGTCATGCATAACCTTTTACTAAGAAAACATGAAAACTCAACCCATCAGAAGAACCTGCAGTGCAGTGAAAATTGTCAAACACGTGCTATATAAGTCCATTTTCAGCAATGGGTTACTTACTATTAACAAGGTACAACCAGCTGTTTGCATTCTACTACAGGATAGCAGCAGGCAATCATATGTACTGACAGAAATTAAAACACAGGCTTTGAATTAAGTAATACATATACTGTAGATGATCAGCTTATCATGCAGATCTCTCAAAATATTGCTTTTAAATCAAACATATCATATTGGGAAATCAGAGTCACTTGCCCTGGAACAAGTGTCTGCATAACATCATGCAAAAGATTAATGGAATAATATAAAGCATCATTACACAGAAGCCACCACATGAAAGAGGACAGAAGCAACACTATGTTCTCCTACAGGATTTTGTATTTGAAAATCAAGAAGACTGTAAATCTGTGGGTTAACCACCATAGTATTTATCCTGTTATTAATAGACTTGTCATCAATTGACCTGCCTTTCCATCCATCCATCCTCTTCCGCTTATCCGAGGTCGGGTCGCGGGGGTAGCAGCTTAAGCAGAGAAGCCCAGACTTCCCTCTTCCCGGCCACTTCTTCCAGCTCTTCCGGGAGAATCCCAAGGCATCCCAGGCCACCCGGGAGACATAGTTCCTCCAGCACGTCCAGGGTCTTCCCGGGCCTCCTCCCGGTTGGGCGTGCCGGAACACCTCACCAGGGAGGCGTCCAGGAGGCATCCTGATCAGATGCCCGAGCCACCTCATCTGACTCCTCTCGATGCGGAGGAGCAGCGGCTCTACTCTGAGCCCCTCCCGGATGACTGAGCTTCTCACCCTATCTTTAAGGGAAAGCCCAGACACCCTGTGGAGGAAACTCATTTCAGCCGCTTGTATTCGCGATCTCGTTCTTTCGGTCACTACCCATAGCTCATGACCATAGGTGAGGGTAGGAGCGTAGATCGACTGGTAAATTGAGAGCTTTGCCTTACGGCTCAGCTCTTTTTTCACCACGACAGACCGATGCAGAGCCCGATTCACTGCGGATGCCGCACCGATCCGCCTGTCATCTCACGCTCCATTCTTCCCTCACTCGTGAACAAGACCCGAGATACTTGAACTCCTCCACTTGGGGCAGGATCTCTCCCCAACCCTGAGAGGGCACTCCACCCTTTTCCGGCTGAGGACCATGGTCTCGAACTTGGAGGTGCCGATTCTCATCCCAGCTGCTTCACACTCAGCTGCGAACCGATCCAGAGAGCTGAAGATCACGGCCTGATGAAGCAAACAGGACAACATCATCTGCAAAAGCAGTGACCCAATCCTGAGTCCACCAAACCGGACCCCTTCAACACCCTGGCTGCGCCTAGAAATTCTGTCCATAAAAGTTATGAACAGAATCGGTGACAAAGGGCAGCCCTGGCGAGTCCAACTCTCACTGGAAGCGGGCTCGACTTACTGCGGCAATGCGGACCAAGCTCTGACACGGTTGTACAGGGACCAACAGCTCTTATCAGGGGTCCGGTACCCCATACTCCCGAGCACCCCACAGGATTCCCGAGGGACACGGTCGAATGCCTTTTCCAAGTCCACAAAACACATGTAGATGGGTTGGGCAAACTCCCATGCACCCTCAGGATCTGCTAAGGGTGAAGAGCTGGTCCACTGTTCGCGACCAGGACAAAACCACACTGTTCCTCCTGAATCCGAGGTTCGACTATCCGACGGACCCTCCTCTCCAGAACCCCGAATAGACTTTTCCAGGGAGGCTGAGGAGTGTGATCCCTCTATGGTTGGAACACACCCTCCGGTCCCCTTTTAAAGAGGGGACCACCACCCGGTCTGCCAATCCAGAGGCACTGTCCCGATGTCCATGCGATGTTGCAGAGGCGTGTCAACCAAGACAGTCCTACAACATCCAGAGCCTTAAGGAACTCGGTATCTCATCCATCCCCGGGGCCCTGCCACCAAGGAGTTTTTTTGACCACCTCGGTGGCTTCAGTCCCAGAGATGGGAGAGCCCACCTCAGTGTTCCCAGGCTCTGCTTCCTCATGGAAGGCATGTTAGTGGGATTGAGGAGGTCTTGAAGTACTCCCCCACCGACCCACAGCGTCCGGAGTCGAGGTCAGCAGCGCACCATCCCCACCATATACGGTGTTGACACTGCACTGCTTCCCCTCCTGAGACGGCGGACGGTGGACCAGAATCTCCTCGAAGCCGTCCGAAAGTCGTTCTCCATGGCCTCTCAAACTCCTCCCATGCCCGAGTTTTGCCTCAGCAACAACGAAGCCGCATTCGCTTGGCCTGCGGTACCTATCAGCTGCCTCCAGAGACCCACAGGACAAAAAGTCCTATAGGACTCCTTCTTCAGCTTGACGGCATCCCTCACGCCGGTGTCCACCAGCGGGTTGGGGATTGCCGCCACGACAGGCACCTTGCGGCCACAGCTCCGGTCAGCCCCTCAACAATAGAGGCACGGAACATGGCCCATTCGACTCAATGTCCCCACCTCCCTCGGGGCGTGGTTGAAGTTCTGCGAGGTGGGAGTTGAAGCTACTTCTGACAGGGGACTCTGCCAGCCGTTCCCAGCAGACCCTCACAACACGTTTGGGCCTACCAGGTCTGACCGGCATCTTCCCCCACCATCGAAGCCAACTCACCACCAGGTGGTGATCAGTTGACAGCTCCGCCCCTCTCTTCACCCAAGTGTCCAAGACATATGGCCACAAGTCCGATGACACAACCACAAAGTCGATCATCGACCTGAGGCCTAGGGTGTCCTGGTGCCAAGTGCACATATGAACACCCTTATGCTTGAACATGGTGTTCGTTATGGACAATCCATGACGAGCACAGAAGTCCAATAACAAAACACCGCTCGGGTTCAGATCGGGGGGGCCAATCATGCCCTTCGAGGTCTCACTGTCATTGCCTATGTGGGCATTGAAGTCTGCCAGCAAAACGAGGGAATCCCCAGAAGGTATGCCCTCTAGCACCCCTCCAGAGACTCCAAAAGGGTGGATACTCCAAACTGCTGTTCGCGATACGCACAAACAACAGTCAGGACCCTTCCCCCACCCGAAGGTGGAGGGAGGCCACCCTCTCGTCCACGGGGTAAACCCCAATGCACAGGCTCCGAGTCGGGGGGCAATAAGTATGCCCACACCTGCTCGGCGCCTCTCACCGGGGGCAACTCCAGAGTGGTAGAGAGTCCAGCCCCTCTCAAGGAGATTGGTTCCAGAGTCCAAGCTGTGCGTCGAGGTGAGTCCAACTATATCTAGCCGGAACCTCTCAACCTCGCCTTTCCTCCAACTGGAAAAACCAAAAAGAAATTAAACAAATTGTATCATAAATGTTGTAAGTTGCCTTGGATAAAGGCATCAGCCAAATAAGTAAATGTAGTGTAAAAGTGAAGAGTGGTTCTCCACAGTGACAGCTAATGTGCTGGGAGGGATTTCAGCAACCAGACAAACAGCATATAATGTCATTAGTCTAGTACGAAGGTGTGAGCTTATACAATTGGCTAATACTGTATATTGATAAGACTCAGGCCATGCTGACTGCTAAAAACTTACCAGAAGAACAGAAGCAGAGCACCTCACATTATCAATCTGATCAATAACAAGAATAACAGCTCAAGACTTTCTGTGAATCACTAATAGTTAATGTAGAATTTTTTTACACCCAGCCTTATCCCTCTTCTTCCTTTTCTATCAAGGAATATGATGTCTCTGATGTTTGCAACACAGAACTGCAAAAATGTCAGGAGGTCCTGATTTTTTCTTACCTGCAACAATGAAACACTGTGCTAGGCAGCTCCCTCCTCTCTTCACTGACATCTTTAACCAGTTCTTTGCACAGTGTACCATACCAACAATTGCAATGCAATTGCAGCATCTGGACTGGAAAGGAACTTTTGCCAGAATACTGTTTGTTGACTTCAGCTAAACTTTTAACACTATACCTGAGGAGTTGTTAAATAATCTTCTAGAGACTGAACTGAATCCTTCCATCTCTAAATGGATTTACAGTTTTCCGGTAAACCGGAAACAATACATTCATGTTGGATCCCACCTCTCAGATTGTTTCTATAATAGCAAACGTGTTCCTCAAGGATGTGTACTTTACCCCCTACTTTATCCCTTGTACACCAATGACTCTAGGTCCACTGATCCTTCAGTTAAAATCATTAAGTTCACCGATGACACCATTATTGGTCTAATTACTAATGGCAATTAAACACCTTATAGAAAACTGGTGTCTTGTCTTCTGTCTTGGTGTGCTTCCAACAATCTAGTGCTCAATACCACCAATACAGTGGAAATGACCATTTACTTTCACAAAAATCAGTTACACCCACTTCCAACAGAAATTAGCGACTTTGCAGTCAATATGATAGAACACTTAAAGTTTTAAGGCACAACTATCACAAACACTCCTAAAAAGGCACAGAAGCAATTGTACTTCTTACTCCAACTAAAGAAATTTAAATATTTCCAAGCCAATCCTAGTTCAATTTCACAAAGCCATCATTGAAAGCATAATAACATTTTCCATTGTTGTCTGGTTTGATTCAGCAACAACACTCAAAAAATAAATTACATTGTGTTGCAAGGTCTACTGAAAAAAATAATTGGCTATACTCCTCCATATGTGGCAAACCTGTATACATCTCATGTCACTAACCATGTTATAAGGATCACCACAGACTCATCTCACCCAGCTCATAACATATTCCAAAAACTCCCTTCTGGTAAACACTTCAGGTCAATTAAAACTAAACTTAACAGACACCTCCATAGTTTCTTTCCTAGAGCGATAGCGCTCTCAAACCAGTAATTTAGCCTGGCTTCTTTGAATATTCATGCATTCTGTCATATACTGTATGAAGATGTGTGTATGTACAGTGTATGTACATGTATGTGTGTGAACATGCATGAACAGTACACAGTCACACTTTCACTTGCACATCTTCTTTATAATTGTTCTTTTCTGCAGCTTAGTTTGAAGCTTTTCTTTTTAACTTATGCTATTTATTTTATTTGAATGTGATGTTGTATTCTGTTATTAGTAGCTCCAAATCTGCCAATTCAAATTCCTGTATATTCAGTACTAGTGATACAACTTTCTGATTTTGATTTTAAAGTAACACAAAAGTTTTATATTGTTTGTTGTGGTTCAGTGTTGTTCTCCATGGATGCCCATTCTATCAGAAATTGTATTACCTCCATTCCCCATGAAAACATGATAATTGCCATCACTACAAACCACGTGAGGGAGGTAACATATAAACATATTATTTTTGGGTGGCGAATTTCTTTAAGCTATTTAAACTTAACTCATTTTGGAAAGTAAAGGCATATCCACTCTTTCTGTTGCATACTGTTCTACTGCATATCTTTTTGTTTGACAATGAAGAAAAGTGGCATTTCTAATAAAGCTGCTTATTTTTTTGCCATGTCAACCCAATTAAACAGTGTAATTGTCATAAAACTGGTTAGTATTGGGTTAAGCACTTGCATGATTCTAGGCAGAAAACACAAATTTTTAAATCTATGTAGGGTTTTGATGTATTCTGTGTTGTTTATGTTAAGGAGGAATTCAAGTGATGATGCTGTTTATTTGATTATAATGTTAATAAACATGTATGCATGTTGTAAGTATAGACTAAGAAAGTATTCTTCTTTCCATACACTTTAGATCAGGGGTGAGCAATGTTGGTCCTGGAGGGACACAGTGGCTGCAGGTTTTTGTTCCAACACAGTTGTTTAATTAGAAACCAATCCTTGCCAATAACGGATTTTATTTAATTTTATAGCTTGTTAATATTTTAACTCTACAATGTCTGATCATTCCATTTTTTTCCCCTTCCAAGGATAACATTCAAATGATTTGAAGTCTAAAACACATGTGAATTTCTTAGACCTTGACTTTTTTCTCTTCATTTTCCTTCCAAATATTTTATTAAACCATATAGTTCATGATGAATACATACAGGAGTTTATAGAAACAAGTTAGATGGAGAATTGCTGGTTCCTTTGTCGTTTGCTAATAAGGGGCAATTAAAAACAGTGAATTCAACGGTTTAAGACTAAACTAAACAATTAAGGGTGGGAAATCTTAATAAACAAGACAACTAAAATGAAGCAGAAAAATGATACTTGAGCAATAAGTGCATCATCACCAATAATTGACTTCACATTAAGCAGATGGATTGGAACAAAAACTGGTAGCCACTGCAGCCCTCCATAACCAATGTTGCTCACTGCTGAGCTAGATGAAAAGATTGAAGGAGCTGAATTATTTCAGTCTATGCAAAGTGAGACTACGGTTAGGCATATTAGAAGTATTAAATATTCTGAAGAATGGTGGGTACAATTGGCTGCTTTAAAAGGATGCAGTTGAAAGTAGCAACAGAGGACCATCAGATTTCAAGTTAGATAAATAGAAGTAATAAACTGAGTTTTAATTAATCTGCCCGGTATGGTGATCTTTCAGTTTCTCCACTTTGAAGTACCTCAAAAACACAAGGCTGATGTAAACCAATTAACATTCTGACAGTCCCCCCAGTCAACAACCTTAATAGGTCAACAGATGGACTAAGAAAATTTACAGATTTCTCTAAACAGAGGAGCAATGCAATGTAAAAAATATACTGAAGAAAGGGCACTGCTATAAAATTTATAAGAACATTAACAGCACTTACATAAATGAATTAAAAAAATTAAGAAATAAAATCAGATTTAAAATAAAGAATAAAATCAAATTTAAGAATGAAAATTAGATTTTGATGATTCAAAATTAATCTTGAAAGGTTTGTTTGAGTGCTTTAGTAAAATGGAAAAAGCTAAGAATAAATAAAAGTATGTTAAAAACTGTATAGTATCTGAGAAATCATGCAGTAACAGGATTGCATCAGGTACACTGAACACTTGTTTTTGTGATGTTTTCACCAGGGAAAAGCCTGGCACTATGCCAGAAGGTACAGAAAATGTTTATATCACATTAAAAAATACAGAGAATATACAGAGGAATGTGATGCAAAGATTAAGAGTTCAAACTCAAACAAACTGCCCACTTTGGACAGGTTTTATCCTAACATCTCAGGAGATATTAGGAATTATTTATATTGTCTCTTAAAATACTTTTTCAGAGTTTGCCACAGAAAACAAGCAATTCAAAAAACTAAACCCTATCTGATCAAGTGATATCTGCAAAGTGAAAAGCTAATTTTTATTGAAATAATTCCTTTATATAGTTGGGAATTGACTCTTTATATTTAATCATACTGGCATTACAAGCTGCTACTTTTCATAGGAAGCTTGGTAGCTCATTCAAACACAGTAATTTATGAATTACCTGATGATAAGTAATGAGCAAATCCCACTGAATTCACTTAACTTGAAGTTCAGCATAAATGTGGAGATGTTCAAGAATTTTAGCAAGCTCATCAAAATGCATTGAAATCAATAGGGAAGAAGAAATTGAACTAGTTTTGAGTTAATTATAATAGTGTGGACAAGGGAGGCATCTGACAACTATGCTGGACCTATTATTGTGGCCAAAATAGGACTTGCATTGTGAGACAGTAGTGCTTGCAGTGGTCTGGGTGCTCACAGCTGGTATCAACTCTTTGAACCCAAGTCTGATACTCATGTCCAAGGATGAGCTAGGCAATGATGAAGATAAAGAAACAGAGGTGGTGTAAAGTGAAAAAGTGCTTTTATTTGTAAAGCTGTCCAAAAACTACAGTGCACAAGTGCAGTGTTCTCAATGAATAGTTCAATAAATAATCTAATAAATAGTACTATAAAAGCCGGTGCTCTTCTGTGAAGGCTAAAACCAGCAATTAAAGAAATAAATCAGTACATAAAACTGTGCAGCTATCAGGCTTCTTTTTCTCTTTGTGACTCCCCCAGCCAAGTATGTCATGCACTTTCTGTCTCCCCAGCTTACACTACCAGTCTCCTCAGTTGGTGGAGATGCCAGCAGCTGTGGTACAGTCCTTTGGCTCTTGTCCCAACTGCCTCCGTCGGGACACTCAGAGCCAGCCCTCCATCTTCCGTACACTTTTGCTGTTGTCTGCCTCCTCACCACTAAATTGGTTCTAACATTCTAACATCCGATTCTGCCTTCCTTGCTCTTTACCTTTTACAGTTATTTGTTTTCTTCTCTTGACTTTTGCCCAAGGTCTCCATTATACCTGTGTGAGTGTGACATCCTAACTATGAACCACAGAGAGTCAATGAGGAAACAGCATTAGCTCCCATCTTCTCATTAAACACCACAAAGCCTGAGCCGTACTGCTTTTATTTTAAAACTTATACTGCCTTGGACCTCTTGGAACTCACCGCACATCTCCTCCCACAATCCACCAGTTACAACAGAGGAATGCACAGCCAGACCACCCTTAGCAACTGGTTGCCAAAGTTCATGGTGTGGCCCTTTCACATCAGCACTATGAACCCTAAAAGTACTTCCACATTTGCACCAACAACTGCTGAGTTACTGTATGTGTCCTCATTACTTGGCTCATCCCAGTCATGACTATCGCCATCACAGTCCCAGCCACTGTGTCATCATGTCTCCCTGAGATAAGATTATGTCACATATTAGCCTGCGTTGCCACTTTCTTGAGGTAAGTAAGTGACAGAGAATACTGTTGGTCTTATATTTTACAGAAATAAAAATCTTTATAAGTGACTGATTATGTGATACAATCAGCTTCATCCATCTGAGATGCTTGCCTCTTGATCTGCATCCTGCAGCCCCACTCCTCTGCAGGAGGATAGTTCTGTACAGCAGAGGCTTTCAAACTGTGCATCACAGACACCATGTGAAGTAGAGAAATACCTTAACACTTGAAGCATCACAGCCGATGTCAATTGGATTTTTGTTTTTAAATCTTTAACTAATTGATCATTGTGTTACACTCCTGTCATACTTTTCCTAAACTGCTGCACATGTTGTTGTAACTCTGACATTCTGTTTTTTTCCATATGAATGACCCCCTATTTCTGCCACAAACAACATCATTGAATGTTGGTACCCAGGTGTAAATCACTGTCTCTCTCCTCTGGCTCACACTTGCCTGCATATTCATTTCCTTTTCACCTCAACATGCAGGGAAAACATGAGGGTTTGTGGTAGGATTGGCACTCCAGTCACTGTGAAAAACCTCAGACTGTTCCAGTGTGGTGCTGAGGTGACCCCTGTTGCATGGCTGCACTCAGGTCTCAATCCGGGTGGCCTGTCGTGTGGTGGATGCAGCAACACACTGTAATTAGCTCATGCTCCCAAACCCTCTCTCTCTCTCTTCACCCCAACAAATGCATATGTTTCCATGTTATGCAAAATGAATTGATGTCAATAGGGAATAAGAAGCTAAACTAGCTTTGAGTATATTATAATAATGCAATGGTCTTAAAGTGCCCCTGAAGGCTAGGAAATTTTCTGCCAATACTGAACTGAATATCATGGTTAGAAATATGACCTGAGCTGAAAGACATCAGTGATAGCCACCTTGCCTCCATGCCTCCCTGAAATAAAGCTATACTGTACTCCACCTGTCCACTATTTCTTTCTGTGTCTCCCAAGCTCCTGCCACTATGACTAACACACACCCATAGAGCCTGTAATGCAGGGGATCGGCATTCCATATTGGGTCAGTTTGAGTGGGATGGCCTGTCCCCATAACTACTCGATCTGCACTACATAGTGAGGATCATAACATACTTAATCCAGCAGTGAATAGATAAGGTAAATGAGGCTATGCAGAATGATTTTTATAATACAGTATTCTCATTATGGTCAGTCTATGTACGCCACATGTGGGGCGTAAATCCAGCTAGAGTATCAAATAAATAGTTACCTCACACATGTGTGTATATGGTTTAAATTATTCACGTATTTGCAAAGTAGATTGGGTAGCGCTGCAAAGCATAAACAGTATATATATGGAACCATCTCTGTTTGTATGTCTATGGTGCAGATCATGTAGTGACATCCTCATCCAACAAGACTGCTTCAGCTCTGTGATGTCACACTGGTCTTGCATCTTGAGGCTTTAGGAGAAAAAATTTGCCTAAGACGGGTGCATGGTGAATTTTCTGAGAAGAATTCAGTAAACAAGGTCAGCAGTGAACCCAGAAAATCCACTGTGAAAAATACTTTGGCGAATTTTGGCAATCAACACTACTGATGATCTACAATCTGCCTGAATTAGCATGGCCTTGAACAAGGTTTTGTTTATTTTTAAAAATTGAGATTTTACTTTACTTTGGGTAATTGGTACTTTTGCCATTTTAGATTTATTTCTCCGTGTTCCCATATTTTGCAGGAAATTCTTATTTTAAAAGTACTGAGTATAAGGCAGAAAATGTGTTAATACCATCTCTTCAGTGTGTGGTTAATTCAGAAAAACTACATATTTACAACTACCAGAAATATATGAAGTACTGTGTATATTAAAACAAGTTGCATCTCTCTGTGTTGCTCCAATTTAAAGATACAAATTCAGTCTACATGTTTTGATCATACTTTTGGTGTAAGGTGAAAGAGATGAGGTACTCTTGAGCTTCCCCTAAATAATGTCAAAAAGACTGAAATACCTAAGTGAAGGGTTTATTACTGAGGGAGGGTTGAACACAAATTAAACACAATACAAAGTTAGAAGGAATAAAACAACAAATATTGGTTAACTTTCTAGGCATAAGTAAACAGGTGAGGGATATGCAACAAAGTGATAAATATGACAGCTTTAATATACCTGCCATTACTATGTCCAAAACATTATAGTACCCTGATATATGGGACCATTATAAAAACTGTTGTCATTTCTACATGGTGTATGCAATTATCCTTAAATTAAAGTCTGCAATGTGCACCTTAATCACATCTGAAATACTTGTACTTGAAATACTTTTAAACTGTGGGGCACAGGGGTAAACCAAGAAAAAATATATCCAGGATTTCCAACTATTACTTGCCAATTCCAGCTGTATATATTATATTTCACATTCAAAATGTAATTTAAAACTGTATGCATAATAAAATAATCCATTTCAGAATTAAACCTCTGGTTTTAACTAAACACTGCTTTAGTCTTTTTTACTAGAGAAGGTCATGCATAAGATTCCACGGCAGATACAAAAGTTAGGGTTTTTAGAAAATTCATACCTTAATGGGGCATGAAGATCTTAAGCTTCACTATAAATTTCCCATTATTCAATGATTGTAACATGCTATATGGCTGAATGTGCACATTTGTTTTTTAACATAGCAGCCTAAAAACAGACAGAAATGTAAAATACATAATGTATATATTTTAGTCCTCTAAGGCAGTGCTCCACAAATTTTCTGACCCTCGGGACACCTAAGCCCTTCCCATAAATCAGTGGGACACCACAACAAAAATATAGGAGTTACAAATTACATACAAAGAAATTACATTTATTTACTGTTTTTTATTTGATACATTTAATATCATAGCTAACAACATTCTTTTAACTTATAACTTATATTAACTAATATTAACTTTTAACTGTAGTTACTGTGATATCTGTGCTTGTTTTATTGAACACAATAGTTTTATATTTGGCTCGATAATTGACAGAGCAACTCGAAGTTCTTGATCAAGATCCTTCAAGCACAATAATATTTTTTTTATTAAAAATAGAGCTGATAAACTTTGTTTGCATAGATACATTGTAGAAAATTGGAGCAGAACTGCAATAGCCTTATCAAAAATACTATGAACTCTCTTATCCTATTGTATCCAAAAAGAGATAAATACCATTCTCTACCTGGTTAATGCAATTAGGAAGAAAAAAAAAAACAACCTTTCTGAAGTTGCTGAGCTTGACATGTTTCAAACCTCCCATAACTTCTTTTAATCAGGACACTTGTCAGAAGAATATTGACTAAGCAGAATATGAAGAAATGAAGTAGATTTAAATTAATTAGTTTGACAGCAATATTTATGACACTGTTCTTTCTGGTTGCTATCATAATGACAAGTAGAGCACACTTATGAGAAATGAAAGTCAGCATGAACTGGCAAGGTTAACACTTACAATTAATGAACTCTTGTAATTAAAGTAATGAGTAACAATGGTTAATTTGTGTAGGTCAAGAAAACAACAGTATTTCAGGTTTCAACAAATATCACTCAATAATATGATCAGCACTTGAAAATTATATGCATTTACATACTTAGTATGTACTTAATCAGCAAAATGATTATTTTTTTCAATACTTTTACTAAAATCCTTTAGTTGGAAAAGTAAAATGAATGAGAGCATAATGCAGTTTTCATGAGAATAGAAAGCTACAATAGCTTCACAGAGCTTTGCCAGACCATTGGCAGAAACCAAAAACTAAGCATATTAATAGCATCTCCTCTACATTGGCTTATTACACAACATTGACTTAGTTTCAAAACTTGGTAACTAACCTAACAAAACAAACTCTTATAATTCAGAATACTATACTGCTTTTGCTGCCTCATGGACAGCAGAAAACACCCTCTGATGCCTCTTTGTATTTCAGTACAAGTGCACTCTTTCTCATTTGTGTTGTAGCACTGAAATTGAGCTTCAAGACCCATCTTTTCACTTTCTTGGTTTATAAAAATGTTGTTCCTGCAGTTACAATACTAATTTCATATGTTCCGTTAATCAGTTTATGTTCATTCAAACGTTCTGTTTTACAGTAAATTCTGGTAAATTGGTAGGGTGTTCTCAAATTTCTCATAATATTTTGTCAGTTGTCTTCTTCTTTTGCTTCATGTTTTCCCACTTCTCCAGTAATGTAACTTTGTGCAGTATAAAATGTTTATAGGTGTAGTTTTTGACTTTCATTGTTATTATGTTAATAATAATACACTCTTTGTGGAGTTTGCATAGATTTTTTATGGGTATTCTTCTTTTCTACCACTTCCAAAAGACAATTTCAAACAGGTCCTTTGCATTGTTGTATTGTAGGTTTATGTGTAAGTTTGGCCTGAGATGGGGATGACACATTCTGAGCTGGATCATCTTTGGGGAAACACGCCACATGGCCGTAGTACCGTAACTGATGCTCCCTTACAATGCAGGTAATGTGCCTCATTCGGGAGTCCATAAGCAACCGCTCATTCGACACAAAATAAAACCAACAGTACCCAAGGATTTTACAGAGAGACACAGTACCAAAGGAGTTCAGTTTTCATCTCAGGTAACTGGATAGCGTCCATATTTCTCAACCATATAGCAAGACAGGAAGCACCAGGACTCTAAAGACTTGGACCATCATTCTTTTGCATAAATATCGGGAGCGCCACACACCCCTTTCCAGTGCCCTCATGACCCCCCATGCTCTCCCAATCCATCTGCTGACTTCATAGGAAGAGTCACCAGAGACATGAATATCACTGCCGAGGTAAGTAAACCTCTCGACAAGGTCGACACTCTCTCCGCAGATAGACATACTGCTGATGGCTGTGCCGAAGAGGTCATTAAAGGCCTTAATCTTGGTTTTTATCCAGGATACTTGGAAGCCCAGGCACTAAGACTCCTCACTCAGAATCTCGAGCACCCCGATCAGTGCCTCCATTGACTCCGCGAAGATCACAGTATCATCAGCAAAGTCAAGATCCGTGAATCTTTCTTCACCAACAGATGCCCCACAGCTGCTGGACCCCACAACCTTGCCCAACACCTAGTCCATACAAGCGTTGAACAGAATAGGAGCAAGAACACACCCCTGACGAACCCCAGAATCATCTGGGAAAAACACAGAGGTTCTGCCTCTACTCTGCGCAGCACTCACTGTACCAGTGTATAGGCCGGCCATGATATCCAGCAACCTCGAGGAGATCCTGCGAACCCTCAGGATGTCCCACTGGGCAGCTCAATTAACTGAGTCAAACGCATTGCAAAAATCAACAAAGGATGCAAACAAACTCTGCCCATATTCACGTTTGTGCTCCATGAGAACCCTCAGTGCCAGGATGCGGTTGATGGTAGACTTCTTAGGGGTAAAACCAGACTGTTCCGGTCGCTGGTAGGTGAGCAAGTGATCACGGATCCTATTGAGGACGACCCTAGCAAGGACCTTACCCGGCACTGAGAGCAGTGTTATCCCCCTGTAGTTGCTGCAATCCAGGTGATCATCCTTCCCTTTCCAGATAGGGACAACAAGCCCCATTTTCCAGACAGTTGGGATGATGCCAGTCTCCCAAATGGAAGCAAAGATTGCTTGCAATGCCAGGAGGACAGCCTTACCACCAGCTTGGAGAAGTTGACCCTGGATACCACAGATCCCTACAGCCTTTCCTTCCCTCAGCTGATTCACCACCTGTGCAATCTCAGTGACATTGGGTGGCTCACGGCTAATTGGACGATCAGCCTCAAGAACCGTGGATCCACAGATATCCAACGTCCCAGCCGGAGGATCAGCTTTGAACAACTGCTCAAAGTAGTCAGCCCAGCAGGTCACAACTGCAGTGTCATCCGTAAGGACTACAACTACACTATATGGTTAAATTATTTTTGACACCTGTCCATCACACCCATTTGATCTTGTTGAACATCCCATTCCAAAACCATAGCCATTACCATTGAGTTACCCTCACTGCTGTGGCTATAACAGTCTCATCTAATTTGGAGGCTGTTATTTTGTAGTGAGTCTGAGAATTTGTTCCAATTCAGCTAAAAGAGCATTTGCAAGGTCGTGTACTGATGTTGGATGAGAAGATCTGGCTCACAACCAGTGTTATAGCTCATCCCAAAGGTGTTCAGCAGGGTTGAGGTCAGGACTCTGTGAAGGTCAGTCAAGTTCCTCCACACCACATTTGCCAAATCATATATTTATAGACCTGGCTTTGTGAGCAGGGGCACAGTTATGCTTTAACAGAAAAAGGTATTTTACAAACTGTTTCCGCAAAGTTGAAATTCCACAATTGTCTAAAATGTCTTTGTATGCTGTAGCATTAACAGTACTGGAATCAGGAATGTCTAGTCCAAACCCTGAAAAACAATTCCAGACAATTATCCTTCCTCCACCAAAGCTTTCAGTAGGCACTATACAGTCTGAAAGGTTGCATTCTTCTGGCATCCACCAAGCCCAAGTTCTTCCATCAGACTGCCATATAGTGAAGCATAATTCACATTTCCACTGCTACAGAGTCCAATGGTGGCGTGCTTTATAGCACTCCAGCCAACGACTGGCATTACATATTGATCAAAGGATTTTGTGAAGCTGCTTAGCCATGGAAACCCTTTTCATGAAGCTGTTAATGCACATTAATCATGCTGATGTTACTTCAAGAAGCAGTTTGGAACTCTGTTATGAGTGAAGTGTTAGAGGATTGACAATTTTTATACGTTATGTGTTTCAGCAATAGGTGGCTCCACTCTTTGAGTTTGCATGGTCTACCACTTCATGGATAAGCTGCTGTTGCTCCTAGATGCTTCCACTTCACAATAATAACTGGTACAGATGAGTAGATCAGAATTTTCACATACTAACCAGTGGCAAAGGTGGAATCCTATGACACTGCCATGTTTAAAGTCACTGAGATCTTGAATAAGACCTGGTCTACTACCAATGTTTGTCAATGTTAATACTAATTACTATATATAGTAATATATATTATATATACTAAATATAATTTTCCAAACCATCTTGTTCCACTTTCTTGTCCTACCAATATAAAGCACAAACCCTGTGTAAGGGCTAACTAACCCCCAAATAATATTAGTACCACACCAACATTCACTAATCCAAAAATGAATTTCAATTGCAATTAACCAATCCTGAACAAATTGGGAATGAAGCTGGAAACCTGAATGCCAAGAAAAAAATGAAAAAAAAACAACTAATTCCATAAAATCAATTGGTCCTTACTTTGTACAATGCACTTCATAGAACACACAGGTACAAGTCACTTCATATACTGAGTTTGTCTATATTTCAAAGTAACATGATACATAAAGTATATACTTACACATGTATATACTATTAACTATTATCAAACCGATAAAGAACAAGAACAGTAAATACATGATAGATTACAAGTAAATCTACCTTGATGAAAAAACAGAAGATAAGTGAATATTAGATACAGTAGGTTTAGAGAATATAATCAAATCAGAATCAGCATATCCGGTTCTGAAGGCGGGCACAGACAAACCTGTGCTGGCATTTGAAATCAAGAATGGGGAGCTGTGTGGCAGCATTGCAAAATACACCCAAATATAAATATGTAGTGTTTTTTTTATTTCTGGCCCACTGGATTAGATTATACAATTTAGTAGATTTATAATATCCATCTTCAAATCCTCTTCTTTTATCTAATGTAAGGTTGCGGAAGACTAGAACCTATTCTGACAGCATTAGCATTCAACCCTGGGCATGCCCCCAGCCCATTGCAGGATACACAATGCCAATCAACCTAACACATACACATACATATCTTTGGGATGTGCCAGGAAAACCAGAGTACATAGGAGAAGATATCCAAACAGATGTGGGGAGAGCATGTAAGCTTTGCACAGTGATCAGCCTAACTCACTGTGTGAGTTAACGTTATTAACCTCCACACCACTGTACTTTTTAGGTTATCTTTGATAAATGTAAGTTTGTATAATATGCATTCAGAAAGAAAAAATATTTTGTTATTCTGGAAAGTTTCTGCATAGCAAACTGTAACATGATGGCTTTATAAAATTTGTTTTATTTTAGATCTAAGCCTTTGACACAGCTATTCAGTAGATAGTAAAAAAGATAATTATTTAATACAAAAATTTAATTTAATACTTAAAAATTAACATAAGCACAAAAAAGCTGAAATTGTGCTTGTTATTATTGATATTGGTTATGTGAATTTCTTGCTTACATATTCAAAAATATTTTATTTCTTTAATCTAAGATATTAGATATTAATTAGTCATTTAAAGATTCCAGAGACCACCAAAGGGAAAGAAGTTGTAAAACAAAGCATAAGGTGTTTTTGCAATGTGATATCTTGTAGAACAGCGAGTAAACAGTTAAATAAAGCTACACCCATCTGACCAAGATCTCCTACTAGAAAGTAGGTGTATCCTATCTGTGATGGGTGTTGCTGTATAAAGTAGAACTCTCATATAGCACATCCAGAGAATAGCAGTTCTTCACTCAAGCAAACATAGACACTGCCTTAGTTTATTGGATTACCAATTTTTGGATTATACAACATTGCATTTAAAAATATGGCTGAAGAGAAGAAAAAGGGAAAAGGGAAAAAGAAACAAAAGAATCATAATAAAGGGGACAAAGTGGCACAAGGAGAAGGTAGCAAAGTACTCCTTTATTTTTATTTATTTATTTTTTAGTAAAGCTTTTTTAATGGAAAATACTCATTATTAAAGCTTGCCAATCATAGCATGGCACTTAATCTGCATTTTATTCAATGCTCTGCAAGTTACTGCAAATCACATTAATTGTGACCAGGCATGTTTAATTGCTGCTTTTAGCTTGCAAAGTATGTTAAGTTTCATTGCAGCATGACAGGAGTGTGTAGTTCATAGTGGAGAAAAATCCTTTTTAAGTGCTCCATAGTGGAATTTAGCTACAACTTTGTTACAGCAAGATCAAAAATGCTGCATAGTTTTAGCTGGTGCAAATTTTAAAAATATATAAACAGAGGCAATATATATATATATATATATATATATATATATATATATATATATATATATATATATAGGTATTAATATTAATCCAAGTATTCAAACAAGCTTAGGTATGAAATTACAAATAATATATGTAAATGTTTATGCAAATACCTAGATAAAGTACATGTGTGTTTGTATATATAAAATATACGAGTTTCAGTAATAGCACTTCTGGTTTGCTTATTTATTCTAACAACTCAGTATGCTTAAGCTCTTAATTTCTTTTACTCCAAGGACATTACTTATGCCCTGAAGCTAATTTTTTTTCATCTTCACTGCTTTACAACAGTGTTGTGCTAACAATGGCTGTTGATGGGGTGATTAAAGATAAAAGGACTCTCTAGTCCTTTTAATATCATTCACAACGTCCTGTAACATATTAGGCATGATATTTTATAACATAACATAATATCATCGTAACATTGTGAAACCTACTTAATCCAATTCAGGGTCATAGCAGGTTATAATATTTATGTTATGGAAGATGGCCACTTGTTATTTGTTTTAAATTGCCTGATACTGCTGTTTAAGGTAATAAGTTGACAGGGTATCATACAATACAATTTTTCTTCTAAAAAGTTAGATTTGGTTTCTCTGCCTTTAAATCTGTATTAAATATTACATTTGATTTATTTTTTTTTTACGCCCATGAAATAATGACGGTGCATTATTGAGAGCTTGTTTATTTTTTGTCTGATATGCCCTTTTTAACATGTTTGCGAGAGGATGTAATTCTAATTTCATTTTATTGCTTTTCACACAATGAACAATATCATAGTATTACCTTGCAGTATACTCTTACATTGTTTTCTAAAAACAAATAGGGCTGATGTTACATGCAAATTGTGAACTGTTAAGGATACAATACAATTCGACCAATTGGAGGGCCAACAATACTGTTTTTAGACAAAATAAATCCTCTCACATCAGAATACAGATTTTTGTTAGTTGAAGATGTCACTGTCCATCCAAAGATGTTCTGCAGAAAGAAATCCTTTTTAAGTATACATAAAAAAGTTAAAATAAAGTACAATAACCACACCAGGAACAGTGGTATGGTGTGACAACCACATGTACTCAGGAAAACAATACAGAATCCTTCACTGTTGCTCATAACCAACCAATCACGCCTCCTGAAAAAGAAGCACAAGTTCAACCTCTTCTTGAAAAGGTCCACAGTTTATACTCCCACAACATGTCCCAGCAATACACTTCACAGGATAAACCGCCTTTGCGTGCAAAACGTTCCATGTCTGCCTTTTAAATCTGCCTCTCCTTTATCCCATTGGTCTTAGTGCGACTCCCAGTTTCCTCCAAGAATTTCATTAAATATTGGATCTTCATTATTTGCTTTAGCAGTTCAGAGATTTAGCAGATATTGATTTGTCCTTGTATATATACTACATGTATTCCTTTCTCATGCTTTTCTTGGATTTTTTTTTTTATTTCAGAAAGGAGAATTACATTTCTCAACTAGGATGCTCATTGCCATCATTGCAGCAGTATTTATATGCATAGAGTACATGTGCATGCAAATTGAGTGACTTTTTGAACCTTGAAAGTTTCATTTTTGCCTTGGTATCCTTGCTTTGGATCTGAACAATTGCCATTGTTTATTATTCAGATTTAATGTATTTCCATTGTTTACTTTGTTACAAGAATGTTATGTTTTTATCTTCAATTTTATTTTAAAGTGGTGCTCTGTGAGTAATTAATCATTAATTTATTGACAAAATTGTCTGAAATCTGATATACTGTAAACAGAATGTGATATGAATTATATTCTTCAGTTTTGATCACTGTAGTTTGTGGCTCCATATCCATATGTTACAAATAAGACGTTCATTAGCTTAATTCTAAATTCATCTATTTCCTAAATTTAGCCAGTCGAGTTTCATTGTCTTGGGAACCAGTGCCCATTCCTGTGACCAGCCCTCCATTGGGGGACATACACACACCTCACCAATTTAGAGCTGTCAATCAGCCTGCTGTTTATCTTTATGATCTGGAAAGCTAAAAACCCTCAGAGACAGAGAGAATGTGTAAATTCATTATGGATAGTGAAAGGCCTGGGACTCAATCATAGTTTTCTTGAGCTGGTAGGCAGCAACACTTACATCAACACCAGTGTGACTGATTTGTTCATGTGTTTCATTCATCTGTCCATATATTAATCCACTTATCCAGTTTAGGGTTACAGGAAGCTGGTACCTAGCATTGGGGGGCAAGGTTTGAAATAACACCGCCAAATTTCCAATCCTTTGTAGGGCATGCTCACTCACACATTCACCCACACTTGATCAATCTGAAGTCACCTGTTAACATTATTTGGAGGAAAATCCATGCAGGCACAAGGAAACATGCAAACTGTGTATAAAACATAGCTTGGGAATGGGATTTGAACCTAGTAAGCTGTTCCTGTAAGTTGGCAGCAGTGCTAACTCACAGAATTTCAATTTCCAGCATCCATTTCAAGGTAACTGAGTCATTCAGTTCAGTTTTTCTTAATTTGCATTTATTTTTTTAATTAATTTTATAAAATTACAAACTAAATATTTGTTTCTAAAACTGTAATATTTGGAGAAACTAGCTATTTATCCTTACATGGCAATCTTCTCACCTTGAAAATTTAATGTGCAGTACACATTTATAGAATATAATAACAATAAGACACAAAATGCCAAGAAGTATTACCACAGTGTGCACATAGACAGTAATTGTTAGCTTTCTTTCAGCCTTTTAAGTTCTTAAGACACCAGATAGTAGTAATGCAGTGTAAGCTAAGGTCAGGCAAGGCCAGCTGGTATTACAGAAGACAGAAATAAAAACAGACTTCTAGAAGTTATAAACCTTTGAGGCCCTCTAGGAAAAATGAAAAGACAAAGACTAGGTGACCTAGACTCACTGACCACCCAGCTCCTCCCTAGGGTACCTATATAGCCTTTTACAATGTATGCTAATGCCCCTGATTAAAGTTAAACAATTTAATGGTTTGACACAGGGGTCTGCTGCGGGTGATGAGATTTTGCTCCCATCACAGCTGTCATGGGCCAGGAATGAAACAGCAGAAAGTCACGATTAGGCATACTGTGTTATGTGAAAGACACTATGAAAAATAATGATTTTAATCTAGGCAAAATGCAGCAGACCTGAGCTACAGTATATCAGCAGCAGCAGAGTAGGTGATTCCAAAATAAATTGTCTTCTTTCTGCTGAGGCTGATTGAGCATAAATTATGTTACCTTGTCATTTCCGGAGTTTGTGTTCCTCTAACTAAGGATCTAAACGACAGATAAATCATATTTACCTTTGGAATCATCAGAGGATAATATCTTTTGATTATGATAGACTTTCTTGAGTTCTATAAAATAAACTTATCTGTGGAGTATAGCACTCAGATAATTCAGATAAACTGAATTGAGCTGAATTAGGGTTTTAAATGTTCCTAAAAGGAAGTGGAAAAAGGTCCTAAAAATTAAGTGACTTAAGAATGAGAGTTCTATAGTGCAACTTCCTAATTAAAGCAATACTCTTTCCTGTTTAATTATAAATTAATAACATTGGTTAAAAAATATTGCAGTAGGTTAATGCCTTGCTTTTGGGGTTACTGTGGTAGGCTGGATTAGGCAGGCTCTAAAATGGACTGATAGCTAATTTTATTGCTTCCAATCAATGTTAGTGATGCTTAAATTACAGTACTTTCAAGGCATATACCATTCAGCATTGTTTAATATAAATTATGAGCACATTACAGCCTGTACTTCTAAAACAAACTGAAATATAAACAAATGCAATGCACCCAAAATTAAGACGTTATTAGAAGAGCTTATAATATATACAATATAGATGGAGGCAATCTTATTTTCCAAAAGGAACCAGAGTAAGACAGATGATTGTATCCAGTTCCCTTAATTTGAAGACATGAGCTTAGTAAAAGATATACATGCTACAGGCAGAAAGACAAGACACAGTCAATTCACTTTGTAGAGAGAATGGCAGGGAGCTAGAGGGGGAGTGGGCAATAAAGACTGATTATTTTGTTAGGTATGCAGGGAAAGAGGACATTTAAGTCTAATTAGTAGGTTTAGTGTGTTCTCCTGAGCTATAAATCTCAAATTAGGTAAGAAGGGAGCATACCACATGTGTGAGAGAAAGTAAACATACTGTAGTAACTAGACTGCCTTAAAGGTGTAAAAAGGGCAGAGGCAGCACTTCTGGTATTTATGTTAAGCAATGAAGTCCTGAAAAAGAATATTGCTTATTTTAGGATCCACACTAGTCCATATACCATATACAGGTATTTAACTGGGGAAGCTCTTGTAAGGGGATTGACTGTTGTAAATTTTTGTTTTATTAGTAATGTTACTTTACAATAAGTTCTATTACATTTTCTTTGACACTATTCATGTCTTTTAGTTGCCTTAGCTGTAGGGGAATTTAGATTTATGTCATCCCAGCTCAAAATAAATGTCAAATGAGCTCCAAAAACAATAAACATACCATATAACGTTCCTTCCAAGAATATAAACAGAAACAGAAACAGATGAACATAAATAAATGTAAGGACAAAACATAAAAGAAAAAAAGAAAGAACAGCTTTATTGGACCTGCTTAAAGCATTGCTCTGACCTAAGGTGACTTGTCAAATTAGCTAAATATTATACAGTAGAATACACTATAGGTGACACCAACTACTTGTCAAAACAGTCATCAACTCATTTTGCCTACTAAAGCTAGATTGAATGAACACTATCAAGTTCATTTCCATCCATTTTTAAGTGCTCACAACTGGATCCACTGTCTTCACCCTTCCTGGGCCAGATGGTTCCTTACAACATGTCAATACCCCTTTTAGTCTCTATAGTATATACTGCATCCCCAATCCCAGCTTATTTAATTAAAGTATTCAAAACACATAAGAACAGTCTGCAATGTACTGCTGCACCCCTAACTGTGCATGTTTCTGCAAGAAATATATTTTTTGTTATTCTTCTGCTTCAGTTTTCCTATTAGTTGCAAAACATGTGCATGTCACCTGCATCTCTCACACTTCTCTCGTTTTACTGTCACAATTTCTTTTTTCACCTTCCACCCTTTGTGCCAATAAACCTTTGCCTTCTGGCTTCCAACTTTAAACTTGTACTTTCTTAGCAAGGTGGTGACTCTTTATACCTGTTCTGGGGCAAGATTATCGTGGGTCAGGGATCTGCTTTGAACCTATCAGGCTACCTGGGTAATTAGATAACACTGTCTCCTGGCAGCCACATAGCCTTGATTCTCACTGGTAAGATTAAAGAACTGTTTACACAAATCTGTGCATTTGTCTACTGTCCTTCAGAGTGCAAAGCAGGACCCAAGTATTCTTTTACTGTGGCTCTCTGCTGCCACCTGTCAGACAGGAATTGTGTGCCCTTCTTTTTGATGGGTGCTGGGACTTTCCAGATTTTCATAAACCTGAGTTGTGTCATTACACAAGCTTACTTAATGAGCAGTAAACATGAAGATCCCATGCACTATTTAATCTAGGGTCTTTTCCTGCATGCATCAATAAATCTCAGGATTATGGAAAATATTCTTCGAGTGTCTTATCAATATGAGGTTATGATGATACTCTAAAAGTATCAGTTATGCACATCATCTTTCTATGCACTGAAATGTATATTATAGAGAAAGTCTTCCTCCTCCTCCACCTTAATAGAAGCCCTTGTATGCTTGTTTAAAGCCACAATTTTGTGCTGGGTCATCCTGTAGCAATATATATCTTGCATGTGGATATACACTATAGATTTTTCAATAAAAATATATAAGAATATATCTTGTCATTACTTGTACAATAAAGACTGTAAATTTAAAGACTAAATTTAGTTTTAGACTTAAAATATGTAGGTTCTTCATTTTTGCAGATGCTAACAATAGTAGTAAGTAATTTGTACACACCTGTCCATTCTGTTTAGTTCATATGGATAGGACTTACTAACGAGTATTTGTGATTCAAGCCTACTGCACTTCAAATAAAGATATGATTTTTAAATAGCCTTTTTATTGTAATAGAATTAGAATTTCATCTAAACATTGTTTACCTAACAATTCACAAAGGCATTTCTTTTTATAGTTTATCAGCATACAACAAATTATTTTGGAAACACAGTAAACCAACCGTGGAGAGCTTGTTGGTCTTAGCTGATCAATGATATGATTATTGTTCAAAAGCTTCTTCTTTCTTTTTGAATACAATCTCAATCTCAGCAATGATCTGCTTAATCAAACTAGACTACTGATAGGAATCCCATTTAATATTGAAGGTAAACAGAATCAGCAAAGTCAAGTTCTGTCAAAAACTCTAATCCTGGTATCCTGCTGCAACTGCTGATTTTCTTTCCAGTCAAGTTTTTAATTAGAAGCTAACTTCTTGTTATTAATTATTAGTTTTTGTTTCTTTTTATCAACCTATGGAATAAAAGAGCTGACACTGCTTTGCTAAGATGCAAGTCACATTTATGAATTTGAGCACATAAAACTATATTAAGTTATTTCATTGTGCTAATGGTTATCATCTTGAGAAATTATGAAAATAACACAGAAGGTTCAGAAAAGCAGGAGGCTGAATCAGCCTATCATTAATAAAAAACTGTAAATAGCACAGCACTCTGGAAGTTGCATTTCTCATTTGGTGTATTATATATTTAATCAGCATTTAGCTCAAGATCATTCAACAACTTAACTTTTTTAATGTATGCTTAGCGTACCTTTAGTAGAAGGAATTCAAGAATTTCAGAAATCATTATTTTTAACTTTGTATTTGTCATTAAATGAAATGCACAGTGTGCATGTGTACATTTATCCATCTTCTGTACTACTTAATCCAGTTTAATGTCTTTGAGCCGGAAGGTTTCAGTAACATTGGAGACAAGGCAGGAACTGCCTCTAGACAGAGCAATAGACCATCACAGTGCACGCTTGCACACACTCACACAGCAAGAAATTTGTCACTAATTAACCAGACCTCCATGTTTTCTGGGATATGAGAGGGAAAACCCATTCAGATGTAGTGAACATTTTTAAATTCCATACAGACAGGCTGACTACCAAACCCAGGACACTAGAGCTGGGACCACTTATCATATAGTTTATGGTATTGGAGAAGAAATTTTCCATTTTTTTTTTACCAACATAGTTTTCCAAGGTAACAGTGGGTCTATTTTTAAATTTAATGGAGTTCATTTGTAATAGGGGTGATCCTTATTAAAATGCTAACTGAAAAAGTCTTTTTAATATTAAATGAATATGAAACGTATTATAATAGACTAGCTGTGTAAGCTCATGCTGTAAAAAGCCCGGGTCCTAGAAACTATTGAAATCATCAGACAAAAAAAAACTGAAATGTAGAGATGTCTGGTGATTGAAAGGAACTACTCTATGCATTTCTCTCCTAGGAGGATTCGTTTTGCCAACGTGCTCACATTGCTTGTGCATTAGCGGCGGGAGGAAATGTAAAAGGGATACCATTTTGCAGATGTTAGCAGCTAAGCGACTTTGTCTTTCTTCTGAGGTTTCGTTTTACTGATGTGCTGGCCCCGCTTGTGTTAATAGCGGCTAAGCGAGTTTTCTGTTTCCTCGGAGGTGGAGCCCTCACCCTGACTCCACCTTTTACTTCTGAACCAGACAGACAGACACACTTCCACACATAGACATTTATATATAAGATTAATCCTTCTGTCGTTTATAGAGTATACAGTATCTAACATATGTATAGTTAGTTCTCTAATGCAATGGGATGAATATATGTTAATGCTAAAACTGTTCCATTATAGTTTTATAAGTAGTAGACGATGAAAACTTTTACATTTTAAAGCTTGCATGAATGTTACAGGGTATGTTATCTGAGCAAGATATTGTACTGTATGCCTTAAGCATCTATCATTTATATCAAGTAATAAAAAATAAAAGTTTGATTGCCACACTACCAGCTTTGATACAATAAGTCATTTTTATACTGTGTTTCCTGCAAAACAATCTCTGTATCTCTATAACTCTCTGTATAACATGATATATATATATATACACAGTATATATATATACAGTATATATATATATATAAATGTGTGTGTATCCCGCCCTTCCCAGGTTTTTTTTCCTGCCTTGCACCCTGTGTTGGCTGGGATTGGCTCCAGCAGACCCCTGTGACCCTGTAGTTAGGATATAGCAGGTTGGATAATGGATGGAGATATATATATATTGTGAACCCGGCCCGGACACAGACAGGTGGACATGTTGTTAAAACACCACCACATGTTTATTTTCAATATATACAATAATGATATGGTCACAAAGACCCCAGTTCATTGGTCACTCAGACCCCAGTCACGTGCACAATTACCCCAATCACACAATCCTGGCCACAATGCCTTTCTTTGGGCCGCCTCCACAGCTCTCCTGAGCTTCGTCCTTCCACCTCCCGACTCCAGCCTCGAATGATGGGAGACGGCCCCTTTTATAGAGTCCCCGGATGAGCCCCAGTTGTTCCTGGCATTCCTCTTCTGGCCACGCCCCAGCATGGCAGAAGTGCCGGGTGTCCTCCCGGCAGCTCTCCGGGCGCCGTCCTAATTCTTCCCCCCATCACTTCCTGGTGTGGCAGAAGTGCTGGGGTAACAGGTCCCCAAGGCATTGGGGCGCCTCCTGGCGGTGACCACGTGCCCCTACAGGGTGGAGCTTCCATGCCCTGTACCCGTGGCCCCCAAAGCAACCAGGAAGGCGACCCCCACGTGATCCAGGGTGGGTACAGACCCACATCCGGTCCCTCATGGCGTCCCGGCCGGGTCATGGCCCCTGGCATCCCTGACAATATATATATATATATATATATATATATATTGTGGAGCTTGGCTCGGACACAGACAGGTGCTCCACAGTCCCCAAAAGTCCCCAAAGTCCTGGCCAGAACACAAATACCTTTCTCTTCAGGCCGCCTCCTTGTCTCTCCTCCTGAGCTCTGTCCTACTCCACTCCCGACTCTTGCCATTGTCTGAAGGGAGGCGGCCCCTTTTATAAGCACCTGGATGTGCTCCAGTTGTGTTCCGGCAACCTCCCACCGACACTCCCCAGTGTGGCGGAAGTGCCGGCTGCATCCCCGGAACCACTCCGGGTGTCCCTGCTCTTTTTCCCCCCAGCACTTCCGGGTGTGGCGGAAGTGCTGAGGTCCAGGGTCCCCAAGGCATTGGGGCTCCCCCTGGTGGTGACCACGGGCCCCTACATGGTTGAGCTTCAAAGCCCTGTACTCATGGCCACCAAAGGCACCATGGTGGTCGCCCCCACATGGTCTGGGGAAGGCACAAGCCCTCCTCCGGTCCTCATATCATATTTATATATCATTATTAATTATAATGCACTCTTTATTTAATTAGAAAAGGTATATATGTTTCTCTATTCTCTCATTCAAGCCATTGATAATGGTGAGCATGTAAATGTACTGTCTGATATAAAAGAAATTTCACATATCAAAGTGCTGTATCAATGTATGCTCCCAGCCTTATCCTCCTCCTCCCTCACTGGAGAACTATTTTGATATTGGGACATTTTTGTAGTTGGAAAAACCGGTGACATGGCTTATCACTAAGACAATAGTTGATGACAGCAAACCTTTTTTTAATCAAATATCTATTAATTCCACTGTTTTTTGAAACGGCTTGATGTAATTTGAGGTCATTAGATCCTAGCAATATAATGTGCAAGAGGAGAAACAAATCTGGATGTGATAGCAATCTGTCACAGTATAATAAACCACTATCACATTTACTGGGTTAGTTTAGAGTTACCAGTTACCATAACCTGTGCATCTTCTGGAAGTCATAGGAAAACCAGTGTAACATCCACATAGCATGTACAGGCTTAGCGGTCCCATCCACTCATAGTGCTAGCCACTACATAATAATTGCTGAACTGTATATTCTTGCTGCTAGGAGGACTGTATTAGTACAATTATGCACTTATTCAAAACTAGTTTAAATGATTAATTATTTTTAAAAACCTTGTTATGTCCATTTTTTCTATACCTGAGAGATATCTGGTTTAGTTTTTTAGAAAATTATTCACATTGCAACACTATGCAGAATATAAGATTGTTTAATAGTAAAGCAAACACATTACAAAAGAAGCAGGAGTGTTACTTTTTAAGGTTGGGCAGAAAAAGAAAATAATCAGCACCACTAATTTTACTTGCCTAATTCTGGAAAGTAGTTTCTCTTTTTATAGACTATACATAAGGTAGAATCTTTGCTAACAATCTGTATATTAGTTTACAAAAAGATCAGATCTTTGTAAAATTCTATTTATTCTGTAATTTCTTTTTAACTCATGGTCATTTATTTGTGCTTATGAACTATTATTTTTTCTGCATTATTGTCGGAAGAGAGAAAAAAAGAAGAAAATAGCTTCAGTATCTAATTGGAAGCCTCCATTTGTTACAGGATTGAAAATGTACTCTAAATTCTTTATCATTTTGCCTTGTATTGCCCGTTATAAAAATATAAGGCATAATTTCCTATGTGCCTTATGTACTTTTCACAGATTTTACACATTAGTGCAAAATCAAACATTTAAATTATTACTAAAAGTTCATTAGGTGCTTGAAGAAAAATAAGATTATACATAAGTTTGTTTAACTTGGAACTGATCCATGAAATACACACATCTGCAAAACAGCAGACTGTAGAAATCTGGCCTTGCAGCTGAAGTGCAAAAATAGAAAATAAACAAATAAAAACAGAGTGGTACTTTTAAATTTTGGGAAAAAGGTCTCAAAAAAAAAAAAGAGAAGAATCTTTGTTTATCCCCAATTCATAGCTTTATTATGTTAGAATTACTACTATTTGGTAGCTGTGACATATATTTTGTTTTCTTAAGTTAAATGATTACATAAGATCATGAACACATAATGAGGTAGAAAGACATAAAAAGTAAGAATAATATAAACTCTGGATATAAAAATATAAGAATGTTGGGCCATCAAGGGCAGGGTGGGTTCTCTTATTACATCTTAGATAGTCATATAATGCTATCTTCATCTTGTGGTATTGCCTTGTTGTTAGCTTCAAACTGCAGATGATGTTGAGATATAAGTAGGCACATTTTATTTAACTGGTTCTACAGTTCAAGACCTAAAGTATGTGTGAATTCTCTGTGTTGTTTCAACCAGCACATTAAAGAGAACACAGAACAGTCAGATTGAAAGCAGGGACACAGTTTTGCAAGATCATTATGTAGGAAAAATATTTTTATCTCCTGCATGCTCTGCGTAACTGCTGTTGTGTCTGTGTCTAAACCCAGTGTTTCTGTATTTTCAATTCAACATTTACTTTGTTCTGATTTTTATAGTTGACCAGGAGAAAGAACACTGTCTCAAAATTGAACATTTCATAAGTCTTAAAAACAAAATGATTTAAAAGGTCATGTGAATTATTTATAATAGCAAAGCTTTATTTATTTATCAGTTATTTGCATGTGTTTAGGGGCTTCCTGTAGCTAATGAAAAGTGCCTGGAACATATGATCTAAATGCCCAGAGTGTGACAAATTTTCACTTGTGTATTTTTTTTTTTATTTGTTTACACTGTTGGTTGAGCTTTCTGTGTAATCGTTCACAATATTATCCTTCAATATAACTTAACATGCAGTTTTTTCACCTTGCTCCTAGATCACACCTTTGGAAAACACATTGAAAATTGATGAGCTTTGTATCTTTGCCATGGAAGTAATATGTGCAGTCTGCTGTTATCTTTCTCCACTCACATGTGCACCTCCTTTATGTGTACAGTGATACCTGGATAGTGATGATAATTAACACATATCTGTATACTGCATTTTAAAAGAAAAGAAAATATAATTGCCACAGAACAACTCCTTAACTCTCTGTTTTAAAGGAATACTCCACACAAAAATATTGTTAATATGTTTCTTACCTGATGTTTTTTGTTCTTTGATGACTAAGGAGAAAAACTGAATGTTATATATTCTGCCACAACAGAAAGGTTTATGATATAATAGAAACCAATAGCGACCAGTTCTGTAACATGGCAAATGATGCTGAAAACGTTCAAGGAAAAAAGTAAAAAAAAAAAAATCCTCAGTGACACAAAATTCACATGACAGTTATCCAGTATTATGCTCAAAACATGCAAAAAATATGCATTTATTTGTTAAAATATTGTTAAATATATACTCCTGAATAATCAGCACATATCATAAACAGGAAACTAAATTGTTATGGGATTGATTTTTGAGTTGAAGACAGGACTGTTGACCAACAAATGCTGGGGAGAGGCAAGATTAAAATTTCTAGTTAGTGTTCTGGTTAAGGTTCTCTGTGCCTTGTCTTACTTTTTACCTTTTTTGAACCCTGGCATGTTGGAAGACTTTGATTTTTTTAATTTCATTTCCTCAACCTTGGTAGGTTGGCTTTCTTGAAAGAAAGAAAAAAGAAAGAAGTTAGTGTGGGGGGAAATATGGAGGGTATAAAAGTGGTGCAATCATATTTAGCAAATTGCTCAGGAATGGGTAGCTACATATTGACCTTTGCTTTTGACTTTGACATTTTCCTGACCCTAAATTTAGTTATGCTTCTGACAGAACATTTTTTTTTGTTTCTTGATTCTGACCTATTTGTTTCTTAACAATTTTGAGTATGGGAAAGGTTGCCTAACCTCTACTCAAGTATTACAATTGCAATCTAATGAAAAAAATACTGCCAGTTCCACATATACAGTATAGCAGGCTGACATAGAAAAAAAATATTCCACATTAAGCTGAACATATAAAACAATGCATAAAAACAATATTACAGAACTAGAATAACTGGAGATAAGGCCAGTGAAAAATAATTAAAAGTTGGTATTTTTGCAAATTTGCAAAATATATCAATATTTTATTGGCAGAGAGAACCCCAACACTGAAGGAACTACCCATTTCTATTTGAAACCTATAGTAATGTAGGTAAGCTTCTAGAGAAAGTATGTCAGAAGAATGATAAGCAGAATTATGGGCAATCTGGTTTCTATGTTAGTCTGAATCCCATGCCTAAAGAGTAATGCTCCTCATGAATATGAATGCTGACATTTATCTGCCCATTTCATATCTATCTGCACGTCAGTTCTGTAAATAAAGTGATATTTGGGGAAGAGCTGGGTATCACAAAGGTATAATGCATAAGAACATTGCTTTGCTCCATTTGTAAAGTTTAATACACTGATTTATTTTTAGTCCTTTATACGGCATGTTTAGAAATAACTGAGTTACAAAAGACCACTTATTTTTGTACATTTCAACTATTTATAAGGGGGTCTGTTTAACAATATAAGATACTTCTTTAAAGTTTTAACCTCATTTCGCAGTGTTAAAACAGACAGTAACTTCAAGTCTCGACATGTGAGGATGAATTTAACTATTTGTCTGCAAGAAAAAATATAAGTAAAAATGTAACTGTTTTTTTTTATTAGGACAATGCTGATGGTATTTTAATAATAAATGAGAACTTTTTGAACAAAGTAGGTTCACAGTAATTTCAGATCATGTTACTTTCACTTTACAGACAATTTCTTAATTTAATAAAGTGCCTCAAAGAACACATGCTGTCATCCTATTCAATAAATATTTAGCTGGGGAGACAAGAAACTGCTGTTCCTCCTGGCTCATTTTTTCAATAAGATGGGATCTGTGAGTCTGTAGTACTTTAAGGGACTTAAGCAGCTATGTGGCTTAAGAGGAGAGCAAAAAATGATTAAGAGTGTTACTGTCCTAAACTTTTTGATGATAGATGTCATAACATACAATCATCAAACTTTATACAGGAGGTTAAACAATCAGATACAGTATGTTATCAAATACATTAAATCAGAAAGTAGTACCAGTTATGAAATTATACTTTTCTCACTGTGGAGACATTTATTTTACCAAACCATTTTCAGAAAGGTATGAGAACAAGAATAAGGCTAAATGGTTATCAATATGTGCATTTTATTTAAAAGCAAGACATATTTAATGCATCATTTAATTAATCCTATTAGAAAAGTACTTAATATTGTGCTTTTTTGAAGGTAACCATTACAAAACAATATTATTCTACATTCATTCATGGCTAGTAACTCCTATGTATGTATGTCTGTAGAATAATTATCTACTAACTTAACTGATAATTGCAGCATAGTGCAAGTTTCTTATGTTATCATTTAATACTAATTTGGTAAAATTTGTTATTTTATTATACAGGAAGTCATTATCAGATGCCTGTAAAAATAATCTGTGCCGCTTTCAGAAACAAGATTTATAGAATTACATATTATGTGTTTGTAAATATTTTTTGTTTTTTTCAGGTATGTTAAAATGCATTGTAAATATTTAAGAACTGATAGATTTCACCACACAACACTGGCAAAGATATACTGAAGCCAGCTGGGTTATAGAAACACTCTACTAGATTATTCTTTTCATCTTCACAAATGAGCTCATCAGTAAACTGTAATTGTTTGATACAGTTCAAATATTTATTTTTCACTATTTACTAGTACTCTAGGCACAAGGATAAATAAAATGTGATTTCCAGCACTGGTTTTATGGTAGTTGTCTTTACGGTTTTCAGAAATGGAAGTGATTTTAGGGTGACTACTGTGTATACATCCATACCCTTGTGCAATATGATTACATTTTTAGGTGCATTCACATAAAATCACCATGTCTCTATGTCTCTGTGTCTGTATGAAAAAACTCCACTCCTTATTCTTCAGGGAAATTTGTCATGTAAAGTCAGTTTTCAGTGAGATACAGTATCATGTATACAGCTTGCTGTATAAATTTTGAAATTTTAAAATCTCTCATTGAAAAGTATTGGTGAATTTTGAACTCTCTCTTAAAACAGAAGAATAGTGCAAATTTTAATTTTATATGTTCTCATTTACATGTCTGACGGTTGTTCGTGATGGCAAAATTCCCAATCCAAGTTAGTCAAACACTGAGAAAGATGAATGCATGCAAATTACCCTGCTGGTAAACACACACGCACACACTTCTGCTACTTGAGTTAAGTTATCCACAAAAGTAAGGAAAAAAGGTGAAAAAAGCAAACCTATTTAGAATATGTGTAAAAGCAAAGGAGTTATGCAATCATCGCTTAGTAACAAATATGTATTCAAAATTTACAGTACATTGCACTAAAAAGAGAGTCACAACTGTTATGATTTGAACATTATATTGATTCAATATTTCTCCGACATTCTCCCATCTCCATCATAGACAAAAGCAGCCAAAAATTCTACCTATGTTAATCCTTTTTTGAGTACGTCTTTCAAAAATTAAATTTTGAAAAATGTTAAAATATAGTTTCTAGACCCACCATAACCAACAACTAACAACAGGACATCAATTAATGCCATTGTTACCCTACTTGGATTTTAATCTGCTCTCTGTAAAAGCTATAGAGCAAACTCAAGCCCATTTGTGATGTATGATATTACTGTTAAAAAGCATATTTATAATGTAGTCCACTAACACATAATTATATTACATTATTACTTTTTTCACATAACTCACTGTTCCAAAAATATCTACTGAAAAAAATGTTATAACTGATTCTTTGAGTAAACTAAAATGCACAGACTTTCAAATTTGTTAACTAAGCACCGGAATGTTATGTACATACGTACATTTTTCTAACTTGATTCATCAATGTCATAATCAGTCCCTTTCTGATGCATTTTGTTTATGTAAAACTTTGTCCACAGTTGATGGATCTCAAGAGAGGAGGCTAGGCCACATTTTTTACATTATACGTAGTTTTATTTTTATGGGTGAAAATATTAAATGTGCAAATGGCTGTCTTCTTTGTCAGACACCCAAACTTGCAGCTAATACTCATCCTTTTAACCATTAATTTCAAACGGACCATTACCTGAGAAGAAATGACATTCATAAAAGTATCAAAACTGTACAATTATTACAAACATGTTTGGTTCACAAAGTCATAGAAATACCAGTATGGCCTGTTATTGCTTGTAAAGAAGAATATTTCCATTATTTGTTTATACTACTGAAAACCCTAGCAAATAACTCTGGTCAGTAAATGGTGTTTTGGAAAAAGACGCTTAAATGTTTTTTCAGTTTAGGAATTGACCATATTTTTTCTTTTACGCAACAAAATTATAGATCGGAAATGCCTGGAAACTCTGTTGCAGATGTTAGTGATGACAGGTATGGTTTGTATTATTTAGATTTATATCAGTTAAATTATAGCATGGTGAAATAAAAGCAAACCCTTTGGGATACTAAGACTACACAAGGCCTCAAATAGGAAATGCATCTTGACACATCACCACATTCGTGCAAATACCATATTAATGGTCAAGCATTACTTCTGAGAAAGAAACAACTTATAACAACAGTATAGGATATGCTAGTTATATGCTTTACTCTCAGTACTGAATCTATGAGACAACAGTGCTAACCATTTTACCTCAGATTCTTTCAGGTTACTAATGTGATAATTAGGTTTATAAAGCTGCTATTGAGTTGAAATGATCATCAACAAGGCAAGGAAAATTACATCACAAGTTTAAGATAGGCAGCGCAAGGTGTTATACAATGCTAAACAATTCCAGAACACTAAAAGACAATAGTGTTTGCAGCCTTTAAAATCTATTTAAATATAACTTGCACAGTTTAACATGCAAATGTGCTGTCTTGATACAAAACATTGACTTTCTAATTTGACCTTTGCAGTAAAGTTTGAAATGACTAACCATAATAACACTGTAGAAAATAAATCTGGTACAAGATATAATTCACACACGCTGTAGCTCATCACCTCATCCAACATAAACATTCACGTTCCAATTTAAAATTTACGGTTTCAGAAATAGTGGAACCCCTCCCTCAGGGTGGCAGTTATAATAAGCAGCTATTGAACATAGAATCATTTTGGATTTATACCTTCAACACCTGCATTCCTCATGAACTAAAACTGGCAAATGATCTTAGTTGTTTCTTTTTTTGTTTTTGTTGTTTGAATCAAGTAGGTTCCCAAATACAGTTCATCAATGATAACCACTCCACCACCATTTTTTTGTTATTTTAATTGTTTTATCACAGTACTTTTCATATTCATTACCTTATAGAATTTGTTCACCATCCAAAATGGGTCTTAATCCACATAAACTTGTAGGGTGATGTGAACTACTTCTCCAATATGTGTTACTTTTTTTTATCTCTGTGGTTATAATTGTGATACAGTTCTATCTTTTAGTGTCTGTGATCAGGGTACATTTGTTTTTCTTAGCAGATTACCCTCAATAAGGGTTTTCTACCTCTAGTGATTCAAAGTTTGATTTCTTGTACATACTGTATGTTGATAGTGTCTTATATTTCATTAATTATTTTATTTATTATTGATTCATTGTTGTAACTTTTGTGTTTGAACTGTGTTATCTATAATATGAACTAGCCATGCCCAGACTCTCTTACAGGATCTTAAAAAAGAACCTAAATGACATTTTCTTAAGGGGTTCGGCTAATTCATGCTTTTCATCACAGACGTGTTATTAATGAAGGTTTGGCATGTGATAGGAATTTCTTCTCAATACTACTGATCATTCTTGGAAACTTTTAATAATTTTGTTTTTTCACATTATCTCTTTACACATTGTTTTCATAGTTTTATTGGCCCAGTTTGATTCTGGACTGTTTTCTCTTATATATTCATTTTTATTTTATTATTATTACTGTTAATAATATGGTTGTATAACCTTTTTCAATACATCTGCTTTCTTCTTTTAATTCTGTAATAAATATAAAAACACATTGAAAAATGTCCATTTGAATGCCAAGAATGTTTTCAAATAATCAATCTGTGTCTTGAGATTACACACATACTGTATTTAAAAGTGTGTTCATATCATTTTGGAGGGAAAAGAATGTTAGATTCTGTCATTCTAAAATAAATCTAGTTGTACTCTTCCCCTCATTACTGGTTTCCCCTGTAGAAGCCTTCACAGTCGGAGTTGTAGTTTCCTGTAGCTCTTTTCATGAAAAATTGTCATTGCCATTGTTCTTTTACAATTGATTTAAGCACTTATGGTAGATTGTCGGTCATAATAAAGACAAACAGGTTGTCATTTTATGTTTAGCTATAGGGAAATTGAAAGACACTATAATGATAAACCGTTTCAGACTTGTGCATGGTTTTGTGCTCTTTTTCTTCCATAGTTACATGAAAACTCCACCCACAACCATCCATCTATCCATCTATTATCCAACTCCCATATATTCTAACTACAGGGTCACAGGGGTCTGCTAGAGCCAATCGCAGCCAACACAGGGCGCAACGAAAGAAACAAACCCTGGGCAGAGCACCAGCCCACCGCAGACCAACAACCATTGCTAAAAAAAGAAAAGCGAACAAAAACATAAAGGAAAACAGTGCCAACAACGTGTGATGAAATGTGTTACTGCCAGTTTCATTTTGTTGTTATAAACATAAAAGCATGTTTTCTGAAGTTGAAACTTTGCCACTATCAACAATGGTAAGTCTCATTATCAATGGGGATGAGTCATTTTACAGAATTGAGATATGATGGTTTGTGGATTGGTGTGAGTGCAACAGAAATGAATTTTAAATTCAATGAAGGTCCATGCTACCCACAACCCACTGTAAATTGAGGCCACGGAGATGAAACTGGTCAAAAGCACTACATTTCTTAATGTGCACCTGGCAGCTGACCTTGTCTGGTGAACTGGGTGCACTTGTCCTATGTTTATGCGTATGTTTCACCGCGGTCTTGGAGAATATCTTTTTATGCCACTGTATTCTGCAGTATTGTGTAAGGATGGTGCAGTATGAAAATAAAGCCAATTGACTAGATTTGAATTCAAAATGGAGGTATTTTGAAAGTTTTTGCTTTCACAACTGGTGTCTTGTACAACCCATTTTAAACAGGTAAAATATTTCACTTAGGAACACAAGTTCTTGCAGCAAATTATTGTATACCATGATTGTAATAAATATTTTCACTTAGACTTGAAAAATACCAAACATTTTTTTTAACACTACATATTTAAAAGTTCACAGTTCTCAAAAAGTTTTGAAGGAGGAAATAACTGGTTAGATGTGCCATTCTAGAAAGATGTTCAATATCTGCACTGTATAGCAGACTATGGTTGGAGCATGAGTCCTCTTCTTTAAATGGCTTGGTCAAACAGACATATATTGGTTGGGAGGAGGTAAGAGTAGCTCCATCTTATTTAGTCAGGGGCCTAAACACTAGAAAAAAAGATGCACACTAGGATAGAATCCCAGAGGTGGAGAACTGAGAATGAGACAAAAGATTATATTTCTATCCAACCTCTGACAACTTTTTTGTGGACTCCACAGTACCAACAATTTAAAATGATGACTTAGGTATTTTTCATGTCAAGGTTATTTTTTTCAGAATCATGCTGTACGTTAATTTGTTATGGGAAAACCACCGTGTCTGCATTTGCAGTTTAAAATGGTGTCTGAAGGGTACTATTCAAAACGTAGAATAAAAGCCTTACAATTTACTGAATATGTGTACTTTGAAGTGGCAAAAGTTTTAGTTTCAGAAAGGATGCATTCTATATTTTCTAGATTTGTTTATAACAATGAAAAGACATTGGAAATAATATACAGATTCTTGGCACTATTTTTCCTTAGGTAAGGACTATATATGATTATCTGGTCAAAGGTGACTGTTCTGGTTGGAGTTTTCATATAAACAAGGAAGTAAATGGCATGAAAGGAGGATGTGTGTCAAGCTGCTTATCGTGACATTGCCTTTTTAACAGATAGTTTGGCAATTCAAATAAGGAGAACATAAAGAAGCTATGCATAACGATAATGTCATATCATGAGATTAGGAAGGAGCATCGTCACCATAAATAACATGGAGATGGCCATGCAAAATTAGTAAATAGTGGTGCCCACATGAAAAACGAATAAAAGATTAGTGACATCTTGATTATAATGACATAAAATATTGAGGGGTGCATAAATATTTAATAAATCCATAAACTCAGTTTAAAGCAATACAGTATTGAATATTCTTGTCTTCATCAGACACGTCACTGGTATAAAATGACAGCACAACATATTTCCACAACTGTTAAGAAGGCTCATTAATGCCTTTACTTCTTGAGATGTCAAGTGAAACTCAGGTTTTTCTGTCTGTTCTCAATAATTTTTATAAGTGCACAGAAAAGTCCATCCTAACTGGCAGCATAACATCCTGGTATATGTTCAGGACATCTATAACAACAGATTACTAAAACATTAGTAGTTTGATATAGATTGGACAGGCAGACACACACACAGATGTTTAAATATATATATATATATATATATATATATATATATATATATATATATATATATATATATAAACACTGTATATATAAATATGTACCACATGAATGCTGTTTTTTGAGTGTGTCATTTGTTCGTGTTGCATTACTAGCATTTTCTCAGTAGACCTGACGTAAATAATTCATTGTGCAACCTACCTGCCAGAAACCTACAAAGAAAAAAATGGCAGCATTCACAAGCTGTAGGAAACCATGCCCCTAAGGATGAATGACATAGTTCCATGAAACTATATTTTGTGGCCTGAAAATGTATACTATTTTATAGTATTTGTGCAATTTTAAAAATGCAAACATAGGCACTGTTTGGTTTTTTTTTTTTAAATATATAAAAAAGGCTTCACTTTAGACCAGAATTTCAGTGGAAATTTAATATACACCATAATTGTGGAAAAAAACATTTGCCTTGAAAAACACAAAACATCATTTAAGACTGCAGTTTTATGACATACTACAGTCACTTTAATGCAACTACGTCCACATTTCTAAATGAAAAAAAAAATCTACCAGGTATTTATTCATCCTTTCTAAGGAATATCAGGCTTGAGTTCCCAGTTTCAATGAGATTTCAAACCACTGCAAGGAAATACATATGCAAACACACACACAAACCCCAAACCAGTTTAGGGATATCAATTAACTAATATCTTTAGGTGGAAAATCTTCATCCATTGATTTCTACATCAATATTACAAGACCACAGAATTTCACTAAAACTATTGAGTCAGAGAAGCACCCCAGGTTGGAATGACTAGAGCCCTGCTATATGTAAGCAAAGACAGGAGCTCAGGTGCAGTCCTTAGTTCCTACCTCTGTCAGTGAATATCAGGGATGAGGGTAAAGGGTCACTAGTAACGTTCACAGGGTTTTGAGATCTCTTGGTTATTATACTTGAAAGAACCCAAAACAAACAGTAGAAATGGTGTAAGCGGCCACTGCTATTTATAGATAAATGAGTTTGAAGTCAGAAGGACTGAGACAACATCTCCCTACTGAGGGAAAAGGATGGCTGCATTCTGAATGCCAGATAACAGAAAGAGCAGGTAAAACAGATCTGGAAGGTGAGGAACTGAATGTGCAAATGGAAAGCAGACCAGCTCCTCTATTTAAGGAATTTTGACAGTATAATCAAATCCAGGTCTTCCAGATGTTTTACTGTTGTGATATTGTATGTTTTTCTTTTTTTTTTTTTTTTTAATTTTCACTCCCCATTTACCCTGTTATTATTGTTGCAGAAATAAAAATGTCTTCAGTTAAGAAAAATTTCTGTGCCTCAGGGTTTGAAGGGCCTTGTGAGGACATGCGTTCTGTCACAAAACAGTGACAACAAAATTCAGTGTAAGAATAATTTTTTATGAGTGAGAAGGTAGCTAAAAGATGCCTGCTATTGTGTTTAGTATTGAAGAACAAGTGTTGCATTGCCTTGTTGCAATTAAAGAATATACTTTCTGCACACAAAAAATAAACACATTAGCAACCAAAATAATGGCCTTCCTGGCATCTTGGAGGAGAAGTAATGAGAAGAATATGTTCAAAAGAGATTATATTGTTTTATCTTATGGCATAAAATGAACAGCATGCTGAAAAAATAGTCAACATAAAATATTCAAAATATAAATATTTTGCTTCTCTTAATTGTTTATGATTTAGAACTACAGGTATCTACACTTTGACTTACTGCTTTCAAACAATGAGTAACACTTCACCTTACTAAAGTAGGTTCATTATTTATATTAAACACTTGTGTCAGATTATATAATGTATTTTGCTAATACAGATTTTTTTTTATTAAATCAGTAATTTAATGTTTTTGGTTTAATATGGTATAATAGAAATACAGAAAATTATGACTTGATTTAAAAGTGCTCATTAAATTTGTATAAGTTTAGGTTGACTTCATAAAAGTGAAAGATAGTTGGAGTGTAGCAGCCAAATCAAAGAATTGGGTGTGTCTTGGCTTTAAGTACTATGGTTGCATTATTATTTGATTAAAGGGTGTGAAAGGAGTAAAAACTGGAGCATAAACTTATATAGTATTTAAGATGCATTGGAATTAGATAAAATAGTTTTGGTTACTTACCATTTTAATCATACGGTCTTCACAAGATTGTGCTTCAATTGGGTAATGCAACAGTTATTTAGAGGATGGGGGGACAGTGATGGGCAGAATGAAGCTTTGTCAAGTACTAAATCATTCAAGGTGATTCAGCCAAAAATGCTTTCAAGGTTTCAAAGTTTTTGACACTAGATATAATTCCTGGCGCCTCATGTATAAATGGTGCGTATGCACAGAAATGTTGCTTAAGAACGTTTCCACGTTCAAATCGCGATGTATAAAACCTAAACTTGGCATAAAGCCACGCACATTTCCACGGTAGGTCATACCCTGTTTTATGTAAGTTCTCCACTCAGTTTTGCAGACTGGCAGCGCCCAGCGTCAAAACAGTGCTACTGTTCCTGTGTGGTTTATCTTTCTTATTCAGATCCACATCCCTGACGCGGCTTTATAAATACACAGAAATTAACTGCATATTGCTTATTAGTTTAATGCATCTTATTGTAATTAACCTGTAACAATATAATGGTCCACAGAATTGTCTAACTTTTCCAAATACCATAGCTGCTTTAGCGTTGTTACTCTCACTGCACCTTCTTCTTCTTCTTTCAGCTGCTCCCGTTAGGGGTTGCCACTTTGGATCATCTTTTTCCATATTACTTTCACTGCACCAATCGGAGCAGCTGATCGAAAAGAGAACTATCGGTATACAGCTTCAAGCACACGCTGCCTCAGCCATGCGGTTCAGAAAGAGTTTCATCCCAAGAAATCTAAACGCACTCAATCAGTCCATCATGTGCTCCTTGTAGAACTGTTTGTACTTATAAGTACAATTAACTCACTGTAAACTTGCACTACAGTTATAATATTGCACAACGTGAGCCACTTTATAAAGTGTGTATTTACATATGATGACGATATCATTTTTAAGATGAAATGCAGCAAAATATGTTTATTATATTATACAGATAAAACTTTAACTTCATTTAAATAATCTATATTGTTAATAATTAAAGGACACAGTGTCGCTACACTAGCAAGGATCTGGCGGTCCGTTCACGGATTGTTTCTGCCTCGCACTGTATGCTTGACTGGGACTGGCATGAAGGATAGAATAATTAAACATGTACTACGAAGATATTTCAAAGTTCCTTAAAAGTTTTGAAGAATCGACATTATAATCCTACAGATGGCTTAACGTCTATTACAGAGCTGATTGTGTGGCGATTGGGTATTTGGAGAAAGAAAAGAAAGGACAGGAATTGGGGGTTTGTACATTTGAAAGAGACAGCACTGCTGCAATAAATTATTTCATCGAAGGTCGTGCACAATCACTGCGCCACCATGATCCCATGTTTAATAACATGTTTTAACTCCTATCATCATGAAAATTATATCAAGTATACATCTCAGCATTTTAATTATTCAGAGAGCTGTAATATTACGAATGTAATGGATTCTGTGTCCTGTTGGAGGAAGACAAAGCATGGAAGCACGTAGTGATTCACACACATAGAGCACAGAGAAGATCAAATACAAAACAAAGCATTTAACGTGCTACTTTAGCTACGATGGGATTTGAGAAACTATTAAATTAAATGATTTTAAGATGAAGTTTATGATGTTCTACTTTAATGACAAAACAAACTATGTGATTAAAGTGGAAATTTTGAGATTAAAGTTGACATTTCGTGCTTTTTTTTCCCACTGTGTGCCTATTTTTTTTTCTCTGTACCCTAATACGTTTTTATATGAAGCTCAGACGGTGGGCTATGACTCGGCTTTTTACGGCGAATTTGATATCTGACAACTTCGTTTGTGCGACTTTGTGAACTTGAGTTTTCAAGCTTCTCTAACATGCTAAGTCACTCGATCAACTTCCTTTTCTTGTTTATACCACTGTTTAAACCAACAAATAGTACGTTTTTCCTTGCCTTCACTTGGAATTCGCTGAAATTGTTCTATTTTTCCTTGTGGTTTTGCCATTGTCTTTTAACAGAACACTGAGCTTAAGGACTATTTATATTGATTTACATATTCAAAAAGGCGTAATTCTGGGAGGAGACGGGGCGGGACAGCAGGCACATGAATGTGTGTTAATTTCTACACTGACCGGGATTTATGCAGCAGAAGAATATGGAAGTTGGCGAACACACAGATTTATGCATCTGGATTTTTTTGTGTGTAAGTACATTTCGCCTTTGTGCTTACGTCATGTTATAGTGCGAATTCTAAGGCGTTATGCATGAGGCCCCTGGTCATTTGTTGTAACATTAGAGACTCTCACAGCAGAACTCAAACATAGTCTGTGAAACCCTAACCCCGAAAGCCTCTCACAAACCATGATCATCAGAGTTGCTGTGATGTTATGTTCTTTCCCAGTCCTTCGTACCATAATAATAAAATTAATAAATAAATAAATAATGTCCACAAATTGAATGTGCCATTCAGCAAAAAAAAAGAGTCTGAATAACAGGAAACAAGACACCCTTCTCATAAATTTTCCCCTTTTGAAAATTATCATTAGTATCACTGGTATACCAATATTACTAACTCTTTTGTTTTCTTGAGATGGCCTTTACTGTTGTGCTGTTTGGGATCTTGACTATGAATGTGCTGAAACAGTAATAATTTTAAATATAACCAATTTTCTTCTCATCAGTTGTCTTCTTTTGATTTAATTAAACCTCAGTAAAGAACAAAATAAATGAACTTAGGGCATTATTTTTATTATCTATATGTTTCATGGTTAATATTTAATATGGATTATTTTACAGAGCTCAAATTATTCATGGTTAATATTTAATATGGGTTATTTTACAGAGCTCAAATTAAATAAGTCCACTACAAATAAGGCATACCCTCACACTCAGAAGCCCAGTTAAGTCACATGCTCTATTAGTGCTATCCTTTAGATCAGATGACTAAAGTGGTTGTTTTTTGTACTCTGTATGTAGTCCAGACTCAAGTTTGCATCCTAGATCTCAACTGGGTATGATCCACAAAGGGAGTGTTACCTGAGCAAAAAAAAAAAAAAAACAATTACTTAGTTGACACATAATTTTGACTTATACTGTTGAAGGATAGAGCAAGAGACTTCACTCTCTGGTACTGTAACATTTCCACTTAAACATCTCATCTGGAGTATGATGTGTGATTTGCAAAAGGCAGCTTGTGTATATGTAGTAATTAATCTTCTTTGCTTGAGGTCCAAACATCCTGCCATTAAAGATGAAGATAACAATCCATCCAAAACTGCTGTTCATTTCAAAAATTTTAGAAAAGGTTTTTGAGCAAAAACTGCCCACCTTTTTTTAAGACAAACAAGATCTTGGACCCTTTTCAATCAGGGTTTTGAAAGAATTATTCCACAGAAACAGCCCTAATAAAAGTCTCAAATGATTTACTTACTTACTTAGTTCAGCTTTTGATACTGTTGACCATTAGATCCTTTTAGGCAGGTTATCCCACTCTGTAGGTATCACTACTGGCTCAGTTTTAGCCTGGTTTTCTTCCTATTTAGCTGATAGGAGTTTTTCAGTTCATGTAGGTAAGTTCATGTCAGTCAGTGCTTCATTGTCTTGTGGGGTGTCTCAGGGTTCTATCCTAGAGCCTATTCTTTTTTTGTTATATATGCTACTGTTAGCTCATATTATCAATTCTTTTAAGGATATTTCTTATCATTTCTATGCCAGGTACATCCAGTTTGCTTTTCTTGTAGATTGTCTGACAGAGATAATTAAATGGCTCTTATCCAACAACTTAAAGCTAAACTCTCAGAAAATGGAGCTTATGATTTTTGCTCCTCCTGACCTACACAGCAATTAGTCAAAAGCTTTCGGCAATTTCTACCTTCTCTCAGGCCTCTCTAAGCAACTTAAGTGTTACTATCGATCAGTTCCTTAATTTGGATGTCTACGTAAGGTATGTACGGCGGAAATGCTTATTCATGCTTTTATCTCATCATGCAGTGATTTTTGTAACTCTCTTTATATCTGTTGTGGACCACCAGGGGGTGCACCAGCCGCATTCCCCAACACAAACCAAACAGACATGGGACAAAAATACAAGCACCCGCTTTTATTTTTCTTTTTTTCTCTTGTGTGAAATGCCTTCCCCCATTTCCCACAAGCACAGTCTAACACTAAACCAAACATTTTCTTTCCTTTCCTTCTCTTTCTGCCACCAAATTTCGTGCTCTTCCACCTGACTCTGGCTCCCGGAGTAGTGGTTGTTGGCTCCTTTTATAAGGCGCCCAGAAGTGTTCCAGGTGCTCGTTAACCTAGTCCCTTATCATGTTGCTAACATGAAAACCAATAATTTAATATGTTTAGTACAATAATAATTTATCAATTATTATTACTGGGTTTGGAGTTTTGTTCTTTTGACAATTAGTAGTAAACTTTTAAAAGCTTTGAAGTTGTAATGATTTAATGTCATAAGGAGAAAAACAGAAAGAGTCTGAACAGAGATTTAATTACCAAAATAACAATAATCCCTGAAGTAGCAATTTGACTCCACCTATCTCTTTATTTAACCTCTAGAAATTCTTGATGCCCACGTTCGGAGTGATCTGTTCTTTGTAATAAATATCTATCACCATTTTTTGTTTTCTTTTTTCCCTTAGCAAGCTCTGATTCTTTTCTTTTGGATTTGTTTCTGGACTGGTCTGCTCCATTTGTAAAACAGCATCATTAAACATTAATAAAAAAATAATAATAATACTTTTTATTTATATACTAAACATCATTTTATGTTCTTGTTAATGATCCCTGCAAGATCAGGCCCCACTGCCTGGGCATTCTATGTAGTTCACAACTGTCTTTGTGTGAACTTAAACTCCACAATTGTAGACTGGGAGAAGATCAGCTTGCTTTGAGTGTCAGTTCTTTTTGTTACCTGCAGTACGTTCATCTCTGGCACAAACAATGCAATGTCACTTGATGTGTCAGAAGCAGGGCTTGTAACACAAATAGATCAAATTAAGCACATTGATTAATTAAATTCTCTATGGATGTGTGTCAGTGTGTTAAACATGAACACTTTAACATCAATACTGCCAACTTAAAATATATACTATACAATGAAATAGCTTCTGACAACAAATTTACCTGCATTGTTGTTTGTCTGCTTTTCTGGACAGCAAAATAAATGGGTCTTTTTTACCTAGTCTATTAAAAAAGTGAGTGCCAACATTGTTGAAGGATCTCACATCTGATAACATATTGACCAACTGACCAGGCTTTTAGGTTTATCTTACTTCTCTCCCTTGGAGCAAGCAGCATTGTAAAGTGATGCCTGAGGGACTAATACTGCAGTCACCTTCTAAATACTGAGAGCACCTGTGTAACATGACTTACCATGGAAAAAACAGCTCATTTACTTGTATGATAAATTATTTAAAATTACTCTTTTCACATTCACCTACTTTATATTGAAGATATTACTGCTCAGTTTCAAGATAATTGATTACAACAGAATGCTTATAAATGTAGTTTTGTACAGCACTAATTTAAATTGCTGTTTCATAAAGCTAATATCCAGTCAGATCCTCAAATATTACAGATTATCCAACACCACATTTTACAATAGGGTACTAATTTTTCTAAGTCTCTTCTACAATTAACAGTAGTCTTTTCTCATTAACCTACATGTGGTAGCTGCAAGACTATTTTTGACTCAACTTCTGTTACCAATAAAGCATAATTCCATTAAAAGGTAGCCAATCATGGGTTTTCTGGACAACTTACTGCCATTTATTTGACACTTTTTATAACTCGATAGTCATCTTCCCTTGGAGAATTTCTGGATGGTTATAATTGCCATTTTGCCTATGCAGAAGTTTGTTTTCAGTGTTTTTGTGCTTTTTGATGCGGTCTTATTAGTTATAAACTATTAATATTTTATTTTGTATTTTTCTGATAACACTTTATTTTCTGTTTCTCTTTATTATATTATATAGCTATTTTGGGATTGGTTCAAGCCATATGCCTCTGTCATAAAAAGATGGCAGCATTCAGCAGTTGTCTAAGTTTTTAGATTGAGGTAAAAACAAATAGCGCTTAGATTCTTTGATTTTTTTAGGGACGCTTTTGTTATCAATGGTTCTGACCTTTTGTTTTTACCTATTTCACTTATACATTTCACTCACATTTTTGATTTGTTTCTTTGGTGCCTTTGATCTATTTTGGTACAAATTTTTGATTTTTTTTAGCTGTTCTTTTGTTTTCATAAAATATTATTTCCCCATCTATCTCTATTTTGTCTTTTTGCAGTCAAGCCGTTTTATCATCAAAGGCACCATAAATTATGACCATGCAGTCACGTATGATAGTTTTTCTCAACCTCTATGTTACAGCAACCCACTTTTTCCCATGCAAGTTTCTTTGTGACCAACAAAGAACCTGTGAATTATGTGCAGTAGTCGGTAGGCAAGTCCCCTTTTGTGAATCAAGCTAGACTGTCAGAGTTGGGGTTATGAATTTTCTCTTTTGGTTAGTCAAGCATGATCAGAGCAATTCCTTGGTGAATTGAGCGTGATAGACTGAGCGGCAAACCGACACAACCAACTTGTGACCCACAACTTGCTGCCATTGTACATAGCAACTCGCAACCAACTAGTATTTTTTTGATAGTGATATTGTTACAGAAACTGGATTGATATTCTGAAAGCAAATATTGAAGATCTATTCAAATTTTCATTTGTAACAGTTATTTTAAGAGTTTACCTTACACATTTTTTTATATATTAATATTCATTAATAACTTTAAAGAGAAGATGGTATATGAATTCTGTCACAGTATCAAGACTGTAGATTTGAATGCAATACAAGTGGCAGCCTTATCCTTAAAATGTTTGTTACAAAAATGGAGTTTCTGAGGTGTATATAGTAAAAGAGTTTCTAAAGCTTTAAAACCAAATAGATGAATGACTATTACCAATTTTTAAGTTTTTGTACTCCTTCTCCTTCTAAGGTTCATATTTGTTATATTGGTTAAGTTGGGGGAAGAAGAATAAACAGGTATTTTTAAATATTAGATGACAGAGCTTTTCAGCTTAACAGTAGTCTTCAAATAAAACTCGGAAAACTTTACAAAGTCACTGTATGTGGAGAAGCTAAACCTTTAGGTCCCCAGACATTTGTTTCATGTGATACGTTAAGTAAATAAGTATAATTTAATTCATTCATTTGATGTTTTTTTTTTTTTTTTGGGATAAATTGAAGCAGTGATGTTATTGCTGTATCATTGTGCAGTTAATATTTAATAAAACGCATACATTATGCTGTTCCCTAACTCTGGCATAGCTGCATATATATAGTACAATTTTAAGTACAACATGTGATCCATGATTCAGGCAGTTCCAAAAAGCAAAATTACATTTTTAATTTTAATATCTCACAATACACACAGTCCCTATTTTAATATGTATTTCTTTTGTGAGTTTGAAAACCAAATGTAATTTACCTTTGCAAATTTAAAGAATATGTAATGGCTGTAATTTTCAAGATAATAAATATAAATAAAAATATACTCAATCAGTTTATCAGATGAAGATACATAAATTCCAAACAGAGTAAAAGTAAATAGAAGAGGAGATCGCTGGAACATGAGAGTTTAGTGTTGCTCTGATAACTCAACAGGTTTTATACTATTACACCCTTCCTTAAAATGACACACACATATCAAAGTTCTGTCTCACTGTCTTCCCTAACTCTGACTTTTCAGTATTTGATTTTTATAATAAATATAATATGTGGTGTCGGATTCAGTTTTTCAAGATGAAAGTTCTTTTTAAACATGAAGCAAAAGGTAGCATTTTGTTTATTATTTGAAAATCTACAATATAATGTTTCTACATTAGCATGTCTAAATGGCAGCATTTTATCTCCACAAAGTAAGCTCTGACTCGCAGGGAGAGATAAATTGTGACGTGTAGGGTCATTCCCATCTCAGACTTTTGTAGGTGAAAATAGATTAGTTTGCTCTTACTTTTAGTGTCCCTTGATGCAAATACATATGATCTGCATGTGGTTTTGTGCTTATCCAAGCCAAGAACATTTGTTCTCATAAGAGCAAGCTAAGCACCAAGAAATCCTTATGTAATTTTAAAAGTGGAGATCATTTTTTTTATTTTATTACAGGCCAGTTCAATCTGAGAAAACCCAAATACATGATTATATACAATTATTTTTTTTCTCAAATATCTGTCTAGAAATAATAGGTAAGAAATCAGTCAGTCAGTCATTGTCCAACAAACTATATCCTAACACAGGGTCACGGGGGTCTGCTGGAGCCAATCCCAGCCAGCACAGGGCACAAGGTAGGAACATCTACTATATAAAGTATCACTGCACAAAGTATACAACATATGAGGAGTGTTAGTATATTTCAAAAAAGATCCCCAATGACAGAACTATCTGCATCCCTAACAAAAAAAAAAAAATTAGAACGACCACACAGACAAATACTGTTTTGGAATAGTACAGAACATTGTCAGTTTCATCAGTTTTGTCCAATCTTGAATCTTCTGTAGTAATCACAAACATGGCACTAAGAAAGAATGCAAGCCTTAACATGTGTCTTCTTAAGTGTTGCTTAATACAGCCAGTATATCATTGATTGATATGTCACAAGATTACAGCCTGTAGTTTTTTCTTGGCCCTTCATTGTTTATGCTGTCATTATGTCTCAAGGTGTGTCCTGCCCAAATATGATACCTTCGGGGTATGTTTTTATGTTGAATCAGAAACATGTACACTCATGTTGTCTATAAACAAGTGTGATTTATAATCTCAATATTGGCTATACTTTCACATTTAACATTGTATTCTAATTTTAGAACTGTCATTTACTGAAGAGCTGTACTTTACTTCAAACTGAATAAAATAGACAATACAGGGTATAGAGTATAGTCCAGCACAAAACTACACTGACATTAAAAACAGAGGATATGCAAAAAGAACCACAATAAATACTGAAGAAAATCTGAAATTCCACTGTCCTTTCACAAAACTGCAATCTGGCTAACCTGCTGCAGACTATATTACCACTCTGCCTGTCTATAAGCATTTTAACAGTGCTTGGAATAAAATGTCCAGGCAATGTCTGAAGACATTGGTAAAGATATGTGACCGACCATCTTAGAGTAACCATAGCAATGCTTATTTAAATAATATATTATATTTATTATATTAATATATTATTTCTCTCCTTAATTAACACCTAAGCCGTTCATCTTCTATTTAAAAGTTTCGGGAGCAAAAATGTGTTATTTGTTTTTACTACATGTATCCATAGAGAACTACATATATATCTAGCACATCATTTTGCATTATACTGCTAATCTATTTTTAAACCTGTGCAATCCTCTTAGCATTTTAAAATGAAAGAAATTCTATTTAAAAAAAAAACCAATAAATAACAGATTGAAGCTGATTTCATCCATCTTTTTTAAACCTGTATCCAGTTCAAAGTCACATCATGATAACAACAGTTGCATAATTAGTGTTGATCGGTGAAATTTGGCAAAGCGTTTCATATTTCGGAGTGACTATGTGTCCACCGAATACTTTCCTGGAAATGTGCTGTGTGGCTGGCTGAGAGAAACATTATTTTTTTACTCAACGCCCCATGATTCTTTGTGAGGCCAACGTGACATCAAAGAGATGCCACAGAGTCGTAGTAGCCATGCGCAAACTTTCACCGATATACTGCTGTATATATTGATATCCAATCTGACACCAAAATTGGTGGAAGACACTGAACATATAGCAAAAACAATTCAAAAAGATTTGGACAAGCTTCAAAACTGGGCAAACACTTAAAAAATGCCATTTAATGTCGAAAATCCCCTCCATCCCCTCTAAGAGGGTCTCTCTTAGAACACTTTTAGCCACAGCTTTTTCTACTCACTACTAACTAAATTCAAACTAAATGCTTGTACTGTAGGTTCATTTTTCAATTTCTGCACAAAAGGGGAAATGTGCTTATGCACAAAAAAATCCAGATGCATAAATCTGTGCGAACGCCAACTTCCACGTTCTTCCGCTACATAAATCCCGGTCAGTGTGAAAAGTAATGCATGTGCACGTGCCTGCTGTCCTGCCCCGGCTCCTCCCATAATTATGCCTCTTTGAATATGCAAATCAATATAAATAGCCCAGCATTCTGTGAAAAGGCAATGGCAAAAGCATGGGGGGAAATAGAAATTCAGCGAATAACAAGTGGAAGCAAGGAAAAACGTACTATTTGTTGGTTTAAACAGTGGTATAAACAATAAAAAAAAAGTCGCACAGTGCCCGAAATAAAAAAGAAGTTGTCTGATATCAAAGTTGCCGTGAAAAGGCGAGTCGTAGCCCACCGTCTGAGTTTCATATGAAACCTTATTAGGGTACAGAGAAAAAAAAAATAGACACACAGTGGAAAAATAGCACAAAATGTCAAATTTAATCTCGAAATTTCCACTTTAATCACGTAGTTTATTTTGTCATTAAAGTAGAACATCATAAACTTCATCTTAAAATCGTTTAATTTACTAGTTTCTCAATTCCTATCGTAACTAAAATAGCACGTTAAATGCTTTGTTTTGTATTTGATCTTCTATGTGCTGTATGTGTGTGAATCACTATGTGCTTCCGTGCTTTCTCTTCCTCCGACAGGACACAGAATCCATTACATTCGTAATATTACAGCTCTCTGAATAATTAAAATACTGAGACGTATACTTGATATAATTTTCATGATGACAGGAGTTAAAGCATGTTATTAAACATGGGAACACGGTGGTATAGTGATTGTGCGCGACCTTTGATGAAATAATTTATTGCAGGAGTACTGTCTCTTTCAAACATACTAACCTCCAATTCCTGTCCTTACTTTTCTTTCTCCAAATACCCAATCACCACACAATCAGCTCTGTAATAGACATTAATCCATCTGTAAGCTTAGAACGGCGATTCTTCAAAACTTTTAAGGAACATTAAAATATCTTCTTAGTACATGTTTAAATATTCTATCCTTCCAGTGTCACGCCAGTCCCAGCAAGCATACAGTGCGAGGCAGAAACAATTCGTGAACGGAGCGCCAGATCCTTGCTAGCGCAGCGACACCGTGTCCTCACATGTTTAATTATTAACAATATATTGTAGATTATTTAAATGAAGTTAAAGTTTAATCTGTATAATAAAATAAACATATTTTGCTGCATTTCATCTTAAAAGTGATATTGTCATCATATGTAAATACGTGCTTTATAAAGTGGTCAGGTTGTGCAATATTATAACTGTAGTGCAAGTTTACAGTGAGGTGATTGTACTAATAAGTACAAACAGTTCTACAAGGAGCACTTGATGGACTGATTCAGTGCGTTTATAGTTCTTGGGATGAAACTGTTTCTGAACCGCGAGGTCTGTACAGGAAAAGTTTTAAAGTGTTTGTCGTGTGAGAGCAGTTCAAATAGGCAGTATGGCTGAGGCTGCATTTGCTTGATGCTGTATACCGATAATACTCTTTCTAATCAGCTGTTCCGAGTGGTGCAGTGAGAGTAATGTGGAAAAAGATGATCCGCTGTAGCAACCCCTAACGGGAGCAGCTGAAAGAAGAAAAAGAAGGTGCAGTGAGAGTAACAACGCTAAAGCAGCTATGGTATTTGGAATAGTTTGGCCATTCCGTGGGCCATTATATTGTTACAGGTTAATTTCAATCAGATGCATTACACTAATAAACAATATGCAGTTAATTTCAGTGTATTTATAAAGCCACGTCAGGGATGTGGATCTAAAAAAGAAAGAGAAACCACACTGGAACAGTAGCACTGCTTTGATGCTGGGTGCCGCCAGTCTGCAAAACCGAGCGCAGAACATGCATACACCAGGGTATGAGCTGGTGTAGGTTTTATACATCACGATTTGAATGTGGAAACAGGCTTACGCAACATTTTTGTGCGTATGCACAGTTTATACATGAGGCCCCTGGTCACCACACTACAGAAAAGACACAGCAGCATTTGAAGCTGTGCAGGAGGAGACAACCAAATGTATCACAGGACTTAAGAGCATGTTATACTCTGAAATACTTAGAGAATTAAACCTATTTAGTCTTAATCAGAGCAGAATGCCTGGGGACTTAACTCAGGTTTTCAAAATCTTTAAAGGCATTGATAAAATAGATCCAGCATAATTCTTTCAACTTAAGGGTGAATCATGTACTCAAGGATACTGGTGGAAATTAAGGGGAAGTGCATTTAGGACTGAAGTCAGGAAGCACTTGTTTATGCAAATAAATGTGGATATCTGGAACAGACTACCAAGACATGTAGTTGAAGCAGAAACATTTAAGCTTGAAGGACTGAATGGTCTTTTCTAATTTGTCAAATTTCTTATGTAATTACATGCGTGCACTCCAGACAGATTTGCACTCCACATGTGTTATTATATAACAAAAAACATGCACATTAGCTGACCACTAAGAGAATATTAATGCTGCAAAATATATAATACTGATTCTGCTGCACCACATGGCTAATTTTGTATGTTGGCTGAATGCTACACAATTAGCCAGGTGACCAACAATGAGTCAGAATAAACCTTAAAGAAGTCCTCCCTCTCCCTGAGTCAGAAAACATGAGACACTTTGAAAAAATAAAAATAATGAAAGATTTATTACTAATTACAAGGTGTTTCTATCTCCTTACTCGCAGAATAAACTGTAAAACAACTGCATAGATAGATCAGAAACAAAAAAGACATACCAACTGCATGGACACTGCCACAATGTAGTGCATGTTGAAGCACAGGTTCTAAAAGTAGTGCATAGCATGGCCAATTTGTGCCCTGAAGACTGAAACTCTGTGAGTTCGATGAGATATGTATAATCTTTTTTGTTAGTCTATGACCATTTTGTGTATTTTGTTAGTGGTTATTATGCGCATATATTATTGCTTGAGGCAAGGCAGCGCGGTTGTTAGCACTGCTGCCCTAAAGCTGTCACGCTTGGGTCACAGATTTGCACAGAGACACAGGTGGTTGTAGAAAACAGGAATTTTATTCCTGTATCAAACATTACTTCTTCCTTTAACTTACAGGGGTCGTCATTTTAAAGTTTGGACTGCAGTCTCAGATTCCTGCCCATTGCCATTACTCATAGGACGGAGAAATGCCCTTTTTCCTAGACTAATTAATAAATGTCAGGGACCAGTAATCGAGTCCAATATTAAACTTGATTGGGTGGGGGAGAAGAAGAAAAACAAGACGAACTGGTAGCGGCCTGGGAAAATGTAAAACCCAACTTAGATATCGAACCCGATCTCTCTAGTGAGACGGAGGTCACCCCCGACCATTTTCCAGAATGGACTGGTCCTTCTACATCTTCCCAGATTGAAAACCCCTCCGAACACAAACCGAGCATTAACGAACAATCAGATTTTGTGCGTTTACAGCATTCTGATAGCGCCTTAGAATATGCATTTAAACAGGCTCGCTCTGCTAATGTCTCTTATTACCAAGAGCGTGATTCCGGAGTTGTGAAGACCCCGCATTTTATAGAAAAGGATGGTTGCCTTTCCAGAGTGATCTCAGATCATTTGGAGAGGGGATTTATTGAACAACTGGTGGTACCTGAAGCACATAGGGAAACTGTTTTGCAGCTGGCACATTCACCTATCTTGGGAGGGCACTTCGGTGCTCACAAAACCGACAGGCGCTGCACAAGGCTTTTAAGTTAGTGGAGTATCGCGTGAGGCTTGTATTACGCGCGTTATTGCGCAAGAGAGAAGGTAAGGAGTGAGGGTAGTCTGTGTTTCAGGGGTATTCCCAGTGGCGTCTGTGTCCTCTTGGGGCGCGATTACCCCTCCATTTTACAAGCTCAGGTCACATTTTTGGTCGCAATAATCAGCACAGCATAGTTGTCAGATGCTTCCCTAGCTCTCAGGGTCACCTAAAAGACCATTGCATAATTATAATCCATTCAAAACTAGTTCAGTTCCTCTTTCCCCATTTACTTTAATGCATTTTGCTGGGTTCAGCAAACATCCTGAACATTTCTGTGATTTCTCCAAAATAATGAAGCAAATTCCACAGGGTTCGCTCATCTCTAGGAACCATTCATACATATTGAGCTAATTTATATAAGCCAATCAACCTGAAAGCATGTTCTTGAATTGTGAGAGAAACCTATTGGAGCACAGGGAGAACCTGCAAACTTCATACAGAAGAAACCCAAACTAGAACTGTGACTTCTAGAAACTAGAGTTCTGAGGCAGGTCCCACTGCAGCACTGCTGTGGTCAAAGTTAATTAAATGCTGAAAAATGAAAAGTTAAAAACAGCTCTTGAGTCTTTATGACATGTGAGGACATATGTTTCTAAGTTTAACAACATTTTAAAGCCTAGATTTAATGTGTACACTTTTTTGTTTAGCAGATGCAATCTATTTTAGTTTCCTTTTGTTTTGAAAGTTTATGGTATGCAAAGTTGTTGTTACCAGGCTTTAATTAAATTAATTTTATGGCAAATTTAATTTAACTGATATCAATTCAAGCACCAATTAAAATGCATTGTACACTTTTCCTAGAGTGGAACATGCTGCATTGGAATATAAGTAAAGGTTTGATGAGAAAAAGTCATTCAGCCCAATTAAAGCTCTAATAATTTTAATAAAAATAAAAATTTAGGATTTTTAAGGCATTGTAGTACTTTTGTCTACTACTCTCACTGACAATTAATTCTATGTGTCTGTTGTTTTTTGTGTGAAGAAAACACTTTCTAATGTTTGTGCAAATTTTCCCCTTAAGTTATATCCATCTGAAATCTTGAGTTCTGTTTTAATTGTTTATTTTAGAGCATCAGCTGGCATTTACTGGGCTGATTCTCTTCATCATTTTAAGTACTTCTGTCACATCACCTCTTAATTATCGATTGCATAAGATGCAAGGGTTTAACTCCTTAAATTTATTCTCACTGCTCAAACCCCATGGTCTCAGAATCAGTCTATCAACTTGTCTTGTACAATTATGGAGTTAACTGGCCACTATATATATAGCCATATTAGTTATATTTATGGATAAGTTTAACAGCAGAATAACTTTTAATGGTTTTATATCTTATTTACTTAGTTGTCTTGCATTGCTTTATCTTTTATTTTTGCATGCATTGCTGAATATATTCCAATTTCAAACATACTGTAAAAATGATGGTTGACTGAATTAAAAGAAACCCAACAAGTAAATTTTGTCAGCATCACCCTGTCAAAGTGAATATCCTAAATATTCTTGTTTGTGCTTTAGTGTGAAAAATGATTCTGAAGTTACTCATGCTCATGGATGAAAATGATGTAACTATGAAAGCTAAGTGCAGAAAAACAGACATACATGAACAAAATGAATATGATTCAATAGGCACTGGTCCCACTTTACCCTCCATTTTAATACAGCGGGTTAAGAAGATAAAAGTGGAAAAATTGTCATTTTCAATCTCAGAGCTGGGTTGTCATTTTATCAACATGTTGTCCAAAGAAACTCTCCAGAATTTAATATGAGGAATGATGTTGGTACTAGTAACTGCAAAAAATAGGGTGAGGAATATATGAAGTGAGTTTGCCCTTTAACTCAATCAATATTTATTGTTTTTTCAGATATATGTTGTTCTCTTCCCTGATGCTGTCATGACAAGCTGCAAATCCATGAAAACCAGTTTTGAAATTAGAGTGTTAAGAAAACTGCAAAGATACCCTTTTAAAGTGGTGAACCATAAGGTCACCAACAAAAAAATGGGGCAATGTTTCAACTAAATTTATCCACCATCTGTACACTCCTGCAGCCTTTCTGCTTTCATCATTCATTTTTATATGTCATTTGTCAGCCTGAGGTACTTAGTGTTCTGTAAGTGTATGTTTAAGACAAAATACTAGGGAAATAAATGAGGTGGCTAAAAGCAGACATTTAGTTACATTATATAAAATTTTTTACTTTCAAGGTAGAGAACTATATTTCTTTTAATTTTATTATTTGTTAAAATGTTATCATCCAGACAGAAATGTAACATATAGTGTAAGATATTTCAGTGTCATTGGTACATTTATCTTAAGTGCATTCTAAAGCTAATGGGGTTCCATATGTTAAAATCTTCCCCCAAGGCCAAAGACTTCCAAAATTTTCTTTAGAAAACATTTTTTGTGAACAGTCTACTTTCGATACATACATATAACATAGTATTTTATATTATTATATGTACTGATAGCATATCCATGTACAGTGCCATTGTGAAATTTAACACTCCTAGTTAAAAGATGAGAGCTTTATGAAAAGCAGATATAATTGACATTTGATGAGCAAACTATGCAAGATTTACATCATACTCCACACCTGTTCTTGTGTGTTTTGTTGTCTAATTTTGCTGCATTCTCAACAGGATCATTAAAGCAAAACTCTAGGGATAACCTAACTCCAAAGATTTGAAAGACTTAACTTAATTGAATAGAGCTTTAGAACTATTATTCATAGCTTATCTTATGTGTGAGAAATGATTATACAAATCATGGGAAAAAAGTGTCCTTTGTTTTCATAAAGTTTGTGCAATACATGTCTCCTATAACCTATTATATCATCTACTGATACCCATTTTTCATTGTTGATGTTAATATATGAATTATAAGTTCACCCTGCTTGCCTTTTATCTTTAATCTAAATCATCTTTTCTAATAAGTAAAATGATGTACATTTCCTTGCACATATTATAAATGGTTCTCGTTTATAATAAATTAAAAAGCTCACAGGTTGCTTTTTATAATAATTTGAGTTTTAATTACATTCTTTCTTTTTTTCTTACCAAAGGGGCTGCCCCACAGTTGAACAGGTTCGAAAATATTACAGTCCGTGAGGGAGAAAAGCTCACTTTGAAATGTGAAGCTACAGGAAACCCCATTCCTGAATTCAAATGGTTTCGAGATGGGAAGAAACTGAAGAAGAGTAAAGAGATAAGGATACGACATGGAAGGTAAAAAAGTAATCTGTACTGGATTTATCAAATGAAGAAGTAGAAAAGCATTTTTCTAGAATTTGATTATAAGTAAAAGATTTGAAAATATGCATATTTTCTTTGCATTGTTGCAACTGATCAACACATAAGAAAGCTGTTCAAAAGTACAAAAGCATCAAATTTCCAAGACATATAAATGGACAGTTACAGAATATGGTGTCTCCTTTGTATTTTATAATTATCAAATGAACATTTTTCCTTAAAACTTCATCACGGTTTGAAGGAAAGAGGTTTTTCACATTTACATATATGTTTTTATAGGAAAACGTAGAGATGTTTTCATTATATACTTTTTTATAACCCACTGTATTATTCTACCCAAAATAATTCAGGAGCTCTCTTTATTTTTACAAAAGATATTCCTAATTTTGTGTGCACAGTATATTTCAACAATTGTTTTAATGATTTAAACAGTATTAACATTTGTAAAACTAATCACAAACAAAGAAGCCCCACTTAAATATAAATTCTTAGGCATAATACCTTTTCAGACACACTCTGCATTTTTTTAACCCATTTAATCACTCACATTTTCCTCAAACATTCTACTTTATAAAACAAGTAAAGCAACATTTTCACACCTTTCACCTGCATTTCTACCTTTCATTGTTTTCAAACATTCTATTAGTCTCCCTCACTGTATTCTTTTTTGCATGGCTGTGCATTAAGATCTTTATTAATTTTAAATGCCAGCTAGTCAACCCATCACTCCTATTACAATGGTTGTATAGTACCTTTCAGATTGCCATATATCCTGCTTCACTATCAGTCAAATTTCTATGTTTTCCTGATAATTCTTAAGTTATTTTTTTACCGTTTTTAATCAGTTTTATTATTTACCCTAAAGACAGTTAACAAATTCAATTCTGACTACCTATATAACAGAATTCACTAAATTCATGACTTAAGACAGGTGTGATAATAAATAGAAGACACAGCTGTGGATCATTTAAAAAAATCCTACTTTCTTATATATTCATATTCTTTGTTTTTACTTGCTATATTCTCTTATTTTTCTTTCTGCAATTTTTTTCTTATCCATTCTTTAGCTAAAATGCAAAACAAAAATAAGATTTTAAGAAAGGTTCAACCAAACTGAGATCAAGCATCCCAAAGAAAATGAACTACAGCAGGTCAAGATCAAGGGTTAAGGTGAAAGGGAGATATATAGCACCTCTGAGGACAGTGCAGTACAGCACACTGAAATCCTGTGCACTTCTCGCAGGCATAATGTCTTTTGCTTGCTTACTATTGAGATCCTTTAACTCAAACCCAATGAGAGGTGTAGAATCCTCACTTCCCTGCAAGCTGCCAGTTTATGGTCAAACCTAAAGACAATAGTGCCTACTTCCTGGCGAGTCCCTAGCTACACAGCAACAGACAGGTATGAGTAACTCCCCTTGATGGCAACCCAAAATCCAACCACAGTCGAGATGAATTCATTCTCATACAAACTTGAAAACCAACCCTTAGAGAGATGATAAAAGGAAAGTTACAGTAAATGACTTATTTTCAAATTCAGACAAAATATTTTTAGGAAACAGATTAAAAAAATAATCCCAAATGTTTAAACATGTATGTATTAAAAATAATATAGTAGTCTCTTAATGGTTTGGGGGCAGTTTGTTTAGTGTTCAGGGGTCTCCTGTTTTTAACTAATGGATAATAAGTAGGTTGACACACTTTGAACAGTTCTTGTATTTAAAAGTAGTGTGTATATTATTAATTCAGCATTGAACCATTCCTTGACATACAGTAAAGTAAACTTAGTTTGAGAAGAAGTTAATGCAATGACTTAGCGTGCCCCCTCTGGTCCAATGATGTTACAAAAGTGATGGTTGTCTTGATTCAAGCGTTACTGTTTGCAATTTGTTGCAGAACCAAAAGACCTGGATATATTGTGCTACAGATGGATAATTTGTCATTGATCTTGTTTAATTAAATATCAAGGGGAATATATAATATCAAATTCAAATTTGTGCTTGAATGTTGTGAATTTTACACTATATTTAGACTTAATGTGTTTTATTCCTAAATTAAACGTGGAAGGGTGAACAAAGGAAAACAAAAATTACAAAATACTGCAAGAAAGAGAAAGCAAAATGCTGCAACTCCACTTGATCCAATACTACAGGCTGTTGATTGGAACTAGGTGGTGTAGTATCAACAAAAAACACAAAAAACAATCCCTCACCTATGGACTTTATTCATCCTCACCCTAACTTACCTCCTGACATTAGACTCAGTTCTCCCCTGGAGAAAGTGGTTATCAATCCCTACTGAAGTATCCCCATCATTTCTAAGCAACACTTTGAGATTCTTCAAGTCTTCAAGACTCAGTGGCTGCTAATACACACTTGCCTCTGCAGAAAATACACACTACTTTTCGAGTAGTCTATAGCATCCTGAAGGAATGTTGTTGAACTCCTGCAAGTTCAGTATAGCTAACTCTGGCAGTGCAATATATTTCTGCATATATTCTTGCCTCAGTGTCAAGCCTCCACTGTTGTTCCTGGGTTGTCTGCACTTAGAAATATGCAACTACGTCCCTTCTGTTGGATTCAAGACAGTCCCTCATGATCCCAAACCATTCTTTTCATGTGCATGTCAAGGTGCTCCCCAATTGGCAGTGCATATTTGCCTTCTATTTCCTACCACTAATGAGTCTTTCCCTATACTCCGCAGCTCTTTGCCTATGGCCGCACCTTACAAAACTTCAAACCAGAAGTCCAAATCCATGCATTCTGGTTATTTTGAATCTATGACAAAATGTCAAATCTGAAAACTATAAATCAAATCAAGACTATCTACAGTATGTGCAATTGTTTTTATTAACTGCTAGTCCAATTAACATTAAGCTTACAACATTGTTTGTTTAGTTTATTAAAGAAATACTTTATAAATATTTAAATTGGAGAAAGTCTATTATAACATTTACTTTAAGGTTGGCAATCAAGAGGAAAAGTAAGAACAACTGGTACTCATGTGCTCTGAACAAAGAAAAATTGAGAAGGATGGTGCCTTGATTGTGTCTTCGGGAAGAACACCAAATAAATTCCAGAATGTTCCTAATACCTGGTTTGTTTTTCCCAAAGATGGACAGATTAGGAAGCCTTCTGACTCTTAATTGGCACAGGTTGAGTGAGCGTGCTCAGCAGTGAGATGGCAAACATTAAACAGGCAAAAAGCTATTTACTTTACTGGGCCAGTTAACAAGAAATATGACAGGAAGAGATACTGTGTTTTATAGATATGTACTGTAAAGTTCTTTATCTTTAAGAAGAAAAAATATCAGGAAATGGACTTCTTTGCAGCTCTCTGGAGAAATTTAGAATGTATGTAGCTATAATGTTCATTTCTGCTACTTACAAATACAGAGTCTAAGGGTCAAGGTACCTGAATGGTTACTGTCAGTATGGGGTTAACCATTCTGTCCATATCTGCACTGGTTCTTCTCCAGCAACTCTGGTTAGCTCCCCAAGATGTTCTTATGCTAAGTGAGGATTATTATTTGTCTCTATTTGAGTGTTCTATGCAAATAACCAACACCCTGTGCTGAAATACTTCCTGCCTTGCACCTGATCCTCTAGGAATAGTTCTTACACCACACTAAATTGAATTAAGCAGATCTGAGTTATCTTATTTAGTCAAACATATGTTTAATGCATTTTAGTAAAACTGAGCAATTTTATGGTCTGGAACAGAATGCTGTTGTCAGCTGTATATTGACAAACATAAATAAAAGCTGAACTCTGACACTAGGTCATTCTAAAATTTTAAAAAATAGATATGCCCAAACTGTTTGTAGTACTACAGTGTCTTGCTTCAGGTTCTCCAATAAAGTATTTGAAGGGTTTAAAAGCAATTACAGTTTTTAAGAAATGTTTACTTATACTTGTCATTTGCTTAGTGGATGATACAAATAAGGTTTTGAGGAGCTGGGTTGGACTTGGATCAAGGACATGGTACTTTTGATCAGAATTAATTATCATGTTCTTAGTTAAGTAACATTACTGAAACCAAGAGTACTATATTGTAACCATAAAATAAATGTAATTAAATGAAGCAAACCATAGAACTCTTTCTGCTGATATTTGGTGAAATTGTGCTTAGGCAGTTGTATGATGTATAGCTTAAGTAAGCTGTTTTTTACAATAAAAAATCAGAATTTTTATTTTCATGTTTAAAATTGTACTTAAAATTGGCCACATACAGTAAATGTCGAAGGTAGAGTGTATTAGCTCAGTCGTTCAACTTTGTACATGATATGGCAGGGGTAGTAAGTCTTTCACTACCTGGTAAGACAACTATAAGTATAGATGGAACTATTTTATAGATTGTTACATTTTTATTTACACTGAGAGAAAATGTGGTACCAATAATCTGCCATACAATTAGACAAAATTTCTCAAAGAGCACACCCATGCCAAAAATAACAATGAGAAATCAAAGAAAAAACTGCTAGAACCAGTTGCTCTAAAGACTATAATTTTTAATTAAATAAATTGTTCATGTATGTGTGTGTGTCATTGTCAAGCAACACAAAATGTTGTTAGCTAGAAACACTTATTCAACTAGTGGCAAGAATCACACTGCCACATGAGATACTGCCTATATCTTTAAATGTGAAATAGCTGATCAGGTTAAATAAACTAAGTAGATTTCAGTTGGTGTAGTACCCTTTAATTAGGGAGAAATACTGATTCTTAGGATTGGTCTTGATAATATTTTGCCTCCTTTAATTTCTTAGGTATTTGAATGTGATGATTATGCAGCCTAATGGTGATATCTTGCTGCTTAGACACGCAATCCGTATTGCTGTGGTGTTGTTTGGTTCCCTGACAACTGATCCAAATATTTTTGTATGTATTAAAGTGTTTGCCTGAAGGGTGTACCACATATTATGCATTACATTTTTTACTTTGCCTCATTAAAAACTCACATCTTTGAGATAAATCAGTGAATGTAATTTTGCTATGGTATAATATAAACACAATTGCAGGAAGCCTTGACACTATCTTGGCAGAATCAGGATTAAGGCAGGAAATACCTACAAATATGACATAAGTCCATCAAAGTGCACAGTCACACACACATCTAAACACTCCAAAGCAATTTGGACTTACAATTTTTACAAAACCTACATATGGGATAGGGGAACTAGAGTACAAGAAGAAAACATGTATGAACATGACAGTGACCTAGTCCTCAAGCAGTTTGTGTCATCCATTGTTCAGTGTTATAAAAATGTAATATATTGATAAAGAGATATGGCAACTTATTTTAAACCTAATATTATATCATTCACATTTTAAGAGAGACCAAAAAAGTCAATTTTTTACAGCTGCTGTATAATAGTAATTTAATATATATATATAATAATCTGAATCTACATCATTTTCAGGACTTTTTAAAATTAACATTGTCATTACATTTACAACCCAAAAACTCATCCTGCAGTGATTATAACTATATGATTGTACACTGTAAAGAGACAAAAAGAAAGAAAGATTTTTTGGGCCATGTGTGGCCAATCCTGTATACATAAAGGCATGAAAACATGGTAAAAGAAAGTGGTTTAAGTGCGCAAAAAACAAAATCTTCCAGCTATTCATCCAGTCAGACTGCCCAAGATGGTATTTACTCAATTTATAAGGCATTCTGGGAGGAAGAGGCAGGTCCAGGTAGTTGGATCCTGGAAGTGGTGGAAGAGTGTCAATCTACAGAGGGAGGTGAAGAGATGCTGTTATTGTACAGCACCACCTCATGTCTCAGCAGAGAATTACAATCACTCAAGCCCTTAAGCTATTCCCCATGCACACATATGTTACAACACATAATTCACTTTTAGCACATTTCATTTTAATGAAAAAAAACACTTCTATATCAAGGATATATGCAGAACCTATATGATGATAGAAAATGTAAAACAAAGTGAAGAGAAATGGGTTATGGAAAGGGATGCATTTTTAACTAACCTGTTGTTGTCCCCAGAGGTTATAACTCATTGTGTTATGAATACCAAGCACTATAAAGTGCTATTATCAAATATTCACATATAACATGTTTAGGACACCAAAACAAAGACCATGGAGGCTTGTAAATTCGAAGAGTTAAAGGTAGAGTGTGACTTGAGGTTATGGAAGAGGATAAGAGTGAGTGTGATCCTTGTGTACTTAATATACTGCTGTGTCATTAAGCTTAAGCAGTGTTTAACAGTAATTTTCAGGCCTATAAGTCCCAACAAAGTGCTTGGCATTGTGAGGTTCCTAAGTTCTTTTGGGAATCCCCCAACAGTATGACACGCAGAAGAGCATCCCGAAGCACGATCGCTGCTTCTGTGAAAAGACAGCTTATCTGTTGCAGAGGCAACCACAGGCTCCCAAGGCTGTGCAGTGATCCATTGCGCTATAAGTGCCTGTTGTCAATGGGTGATGCAAGGAGCATTATAAATGCAGGGAACAATATTACTTGGCCACTAACCTGGCCATGACCCTCACTGATTGCTGTATCTTTGTATAGGAAAGTGGTAGATCCTGCTACAATAAATAACTGTGCGGTTCCTGTTTCAAGCTGAATAAAGCTGGCTTTGGTAAAGTACTGAGACTCACCCTTGTGTATTTTGGTGCAAGACAGGGACTCACATGTCATAGAATAAATGCAAGCAGCCCAGTAGATGACTTGCAGGCTACAGACTGGCCATTGAACAAGTACAATCTGCTCTACCAGAACTTTAAATTAATGGCTCTTCCTTGCCATGTGAAGACTAAGATAGAATGCAGAGATATAGAAAAATGGTTATGAACATGGAGAGGCTTGAACAGAAAACAGCTCAGTTGTATACTTTGATAATTATGCAAACTACACATGAAAAATGCCTCTTGAGAAATATGAGCACTTTGAAGCAGAGGCTGTTCCTACATATTGATTAATTTTTTGAGATTGAACATATATCAAGTAAGTTTTTATTCAAAAACTGTTTTCATAAAGATATATTCTTTTTGTGAAACTCAACTACTATTGAAGGAAGTGTGGGGCATCAACTTCATTGTATTATGTCATGCTCCTTTTTTAATCCCCAAGAGAAAACAAATGCTATATATTTTGTATAACAGTAGTTCTTGGGATTTGGCTTTATTTATAATCTAGCTTTTGTTTTATTTTGTAAGCATTTAGAAAAAATAATTCACTTATACTAGTGACTCGTTTGATAAAAAAGTGACAGTGAGTCTTAACTATATTAATTAAAATTCACAGATGGCTAATTGCTGTAACAGACTGGGAATAAGAGATTAAACAGAGAGGTGGAAATAAGGAGGCACAGGGAGAGAGAGGAAAATGTAAATCCTATACCTGTTGTGAGGCTCTGGGCACACAGGGGAAATGTTCAATAAAACCAACCAAAAAAGGAAACATACTGTATGAAGGGGATCTTGCTATTATCATTAGGAAATGTTTATGGAGTTAGAATACTGCCAAACATTCATGAGTGTAGCATGCACAACACATTTTGAAAACGCATAGTCCCAAATAGCTAGTTTGTGTTTGTAAAGAACATATTGCAAAACTGTAACACATAGTGACACATTTCCAGCCATCTTTAAACATACAATTCTATGGACCCTTCTTCATACATGGAACCTCCTGTTCTACCTCACTGGACTGATCCCCTTTTATAGACTGTGTTGGCCATTAAAGGCACAGTCATGTTTGTGGAAGTAGCTTGAAATGAGGATTGTTTTGTAACACAGCATTAGGGTTGTCACAATAACAAAATTTCTAACTTCAATGTGATACTAATAAAAGTATTGAAATTCAATACTATTGTCAGTACTTAATACAGTATATAATGTAACCTAATAAAATGAATTCAAGTAAATTGCAATTCTGTCTGCATTAAAATCTTTTGTTTAAAGGCTTAGAGTTAGTTATACATGCATTTATTTCTTCTCATCTTGATTACTGTAACTCTTTTTTTGGCCATTAGTCAATATTCCCTATCCCATTTGCAGCTGGTCCAAAATGCAGCAGCTTAGTCTCCTGACTGATACAAAGAAGACAGAACAAATTTCTCCAGCACTTACCATTCTTCATTGGCTGCAGGATACAGTTTAAAGTTTTACTATTTGTCTTTGAAGCCCTCAGTGGTTTGGCACAACATTATAGCTCAGACCTCGTTCACCTCTACTCAACCTCTAGACCTTTGAGATCATCTGATCTAAAACTCCTGTCCATGTTGTGGTCTTGACTGAAGTTTAAGGGTCATCTTGCTTTTGTACATGGCTGCCCCGTGTTATGGAATAGTCTACCCTTTTACATTCTGTGTTTAAACATTATTGATATTTTTAAATCTCAATTAAAATCTCTTGGTTTTTCATTGACATATGGAAATGGTTAAAATGGTAGTAGTGTCATATTTTTATTATTGGCTTTTAATTATTTTGTAAGATATGTGTTTATTTTAAAATCTTTGTTACCTTTGATTTTATTCTGAAGTTGTTTTTATTCTGTGTTTATATACTGTATGGCATTTTGGTCAACATTTCTTGTTTAAATGTCCTTTATAAATAAAAGATTGATTGATGAAAAAAATAAGAAAATTTAACAATTACATTAAATAATTCAATTAGTGCAATCTTTTGTAAAAGGCAAGATCAAACTTCTATATTCAGTAAATAGTAAAGATGTTTAATTAAATCTGGTCAACTGCTTTTTTTACATTGATGAAAACAAACACTATTGCTGATGCAGAAAAGTGAAGTGCTATAAATGTTAAAAGTTAATTTAATAAGTATTGCAGTTTTTGTAAACAGTACAGTATACATAAAAATATTCAAATAAATATTTAAGTAAAAGAACATTAACGGATAGTTTTTGTAAAGAATTGTTCAAAAAAGTAACATCCAAACAGACCACACTTAAAAGCTAATCATAAATGTAAATTGTGCACATTGCACTTTTCAACTAAACTATGATGTCTTTATAACTTCCACATTCTTGCAAAGTACTGTAGACTAGCATGTCAGTGTGCTCTTCCGTGAGGCATGCCTTTGTTGTATGAAAAGAAATTGCGCACCACGTTCCCTTGATTTAATATAATTTTGGAATAATCTATACTAATAAAAGGCAAAGCCCTGACTGATTGACTGGCTGACTGACTCACTCACTCACTCATCACTAATTCTCCAACTTCGCGTGTAGGTAGAAGGCTGAAATTTGGCAGGCGTATTCCTTACAGCTTACTTACAAAAGTTAAGCAGGTTTCATTTCGAAATTCTACACATAACGGTCATAACTGTCGATAACGGTCGGCAACATCCGCCATGTTGAACTTTCTTATTTATGGCCCCATCTTCACGAAATTTGGTAGGCGGCTTTCCTGCGCTAACCGAAACCGATGTACATACTTATTTCGGTGGTATGATGCCACTGTCAGCCGCCATATTGAACTTTCGAGCATCACTAATTCTCCAACTTTCCGTGTAGGTAGAAGGCTGAAATTTGGCAGGCTCATTCCTTACAGCTTACTTACAAAAGTTGAGCAGGTTTCTTTTCGAAATTCTATGTGTAACAGTCATAACGGTCTACAACATCCGCCATGTTGAACTTTCTTATTTTTTAATACTTTTGCCAGCTGTACGTTCCGTATTACCCTGCTGGAAGTATCCATTTGAAATAGGAAACTTTGACCATAAAAATGCACATGGTTGGCAACATGAAGATGCCCAATGTATGGCATTCAAATAATGCTCAGTTGATATGGAGGAGCCAAATATGTTCCAATTAAACACTCCCATACCATTAAAGAACCACGAATAGCCTGTACTGTTGACACAAGGCAGGACAGATCAACGAATTCACGCTAACCTCACCATCTTCCCATTAATGCGGAAATAAGGATTTCTCAGAAAAAAATAATATTTTTTCAATCGTCAGTTCTCCACTGTCCACTGTACCACAGCATTTCTGTTCACAGGATGTTTACTGTTTATTGCCCAATTCCCCCAACATTAGAGGCTGTGCCACAATACAAATTCCAAGAGAGAAGTTTGTTAGATATTGAAGCCCTTACAGCTGGCATCTTCCCTTCTGTAATGTTTTAATACCTAATCCTCCTGTTTTTATCTGTATGCTATATATACTGATCTGCAGTCATTTAAGTGACCGATTTAGAGATGCTCTGATCTGGTTTTTTTAGGGCCAATACTAATCACCGATATCATGTTACTGGACCAGCATATTCCAATACCAATTCTGAATTTTTTTTTTTTGTTTCTTTAAAAAAAAATTTGCATTAAGGCCATGCATACACAGATATGTAGAAGCCTTATGTTTTATATTAAAGTGTTAAGTTTAGTATTTTTATAAGTTACCTATAGACTACATGTGCTTCTTGTTCAATTTTTATTAACAAAATGAAACATTGTAGGCTTTTTGTTAAGCGACAACAAAAATAAGTAAAATTCACAAAATTTCTTTAAAACATACTGTATACTTTTTTAACTAATAAAATAGCGATGGCCTCTCATCATTGGTTGCCAGTAATATACAGATTGTTGTAGTTTTAATTTTCTTTGTTTGTCTTTAAACCACTCAGTGGTTTGGCACCATGTTATATATCAGATCTCTTTCACCCCTTCTTAACCTCTAGGCATTTAAGATCATCTGATCAAAAACTTCTGTCCCATTCTGCGGTCTCGACGGGGGATCATGCTTTTTCTGTGGTGCCGCTGTTCCATGAAATAGTCTACCCTTTTAATTTGGTCTTTAAATACTATTACTTTATATTTTTAAATCTCTCTTAAAATCTTTTCTTTTCTCATTAGCACATAGAGATGTTTAAAGGTGGTAGTGTCTTATTTTTATCATAGCCTTTTAATGGTTTGGTGTGATTTGTGTTTGTTTATTTATTGATTGATTTATATTTAACAATTGTATATGTTTAATATTTTTATTGATTTTATACTAAAGTTGGTTTTATTCTCTGTTTATGTACAGCACTTTGGTCAACATTAGTTTTGCTCAAATGCGCTTTATAAATGAAAGATTGATTGATATTGATTGGAAAAATGTTTAAATATTTATCCATAATTCATATGGTATTAAAGAAAATAAATTGTTTGTTATAATTACATGCTGTCACGCTGCGCATATATACATATATATAGTCAAGGTTTGAAGGACAGACAAGTCCATAAAAAAACTGGAGTGTCATCCAATCAACCCCATTTAATAATAACAGAGAAAAGGACTTTCTTATCAAAATAAGCAGGTGGTCAATGGTGTAAGCACACTGTAAAGAAAATAGTGATCACCACTGATGATTATTCACTAAGCTTACGGAGCTACAGGGGGAAGAGACAAGGCTATTTGTGACAGCATTCCCTTTTATCCTGAAGTGGTATCGCATACATGATTTGAGCCAATATGGTGATCCACAAACATGCATGTGTGACTATATGTCTATGCTATACTGTACTGTATACAGGAATACATTCTCACACATAGATTTAATTAATTGATATTGGCAATTAAGCACTGCTTACATGTAAATACTGTATATATGCACTTATGGGTTGTAATCATTTTTAATCATATATAGCACTTCAGCTTTTTTGCTTGTATAAATGCATTTATACAGTTATTTTTGTTTGTATTTTTTTTCAGTGTGCCATCTAGATATTCCTTATTCTTAAGTTGTAATTATAAATATGAATTACCATTTTAATTATGTAGTACTTTTTTCTTACCAAAGCTTACACCTTATTACACATGCAAACAAATAATAAACATAGCGCAAACCTTTAAAAAAAGCCACAAACCTATCAACTGTTTATAAGTTGTTTATTAAGAAGATAGGAAGCTAACATTCTTAACAAGCCTATTGTTTACTAAGTAGCAATTTCAAATTATTCTTTATCTATTTTTTTTAATTGAAAACGTGAGTTGCTGTACTTTACACAAGCTCACTTACCACAGACGTTTTTGCTCCGTCTTCTTTAATGTAAAGGTTAATGTTCTAGTCTTAATAATAATACTAAATATAATAATGCATTTTATTTATTTAGTGCCTTTCCTATGCTCAAGGTGCTTATTTAAACAGCAAGGTTTATGTAACATTGGATAAAAATATTGTCTGCATAGAACACTAAATAGATAAATACAGGATATACAAGCATTAAACATAATACAAGAAAAAAATAAATAAACCAGAGTACAAGTTCAATACTAAAAGAAATGCCTGAAACAAATAACATCATTTATGATATAACATATACACACAAATTATCCTGAGCATCTGGACAGAGAGGTAAACTGAAAGAAGAGGTAGAATGTTAGGTTAAGTTAAAAGCCTTTCTGAACAGATGAGTTCTAAGGTGTTATTTTAAAGAATGAATGGAATCAGCTGATCTAATTCATTTACTGAGGTCATTCCAATGTCGGAGCACTATACAACTGAAGGCCCCATCACACATAGAGTGAAGGTTAGTGTGGGGCACAACAAGAATCAGAATCAAAGGACCTTAGTGGGCGAACAGGAACATAGCGATGGAGAAGATACTGATGTAGTCCAGGGCCAGGCCATTTAAAGCTTTGTATGTTAATAATAGAATTGTACATTTAATCCTGTAAGACACAGGAAGCCAGTGAAGGCGAGGCAGGATAGGTGTTACGTGCTTGCTGTTGTTGGTTTATTTAAGGACTCTTGCAGCAGAGTTATGAATCAGCTGGAGATGAGATATACGATTACTGTATAAGGGGCACCTGCCAGAGGGATTTATAATTATTGATGCAGTATGTGATAAAAGCATGGACAAGCATTAAAAAAGGAGAGGAATGAGAGCACACGGGATATTTTTACAGAGGTGAAAGTAAGAATGTTTCTTAATGTGGTTTATGAGGGTGCAGTAAGAAAGGGAGGAATCAATAATTACACAAAGTCTCCTTGCATTAGAAGAAGGTCTAATGAGATCACTGTCGAGAGTGACTGAAAAGGAATTTTAAGTTGTGCTTTAGTGCCAATTTACAGGAGTTCAATTACGTTACAATTTAATTTTAAAGAGTTCTGCTCCATCCAGGTTTTAATTTCACTGAGGCAAGTTGTGAGCTGAAAAATCTAATGAAGTTCCACTTTTAACATTGAAATAGACTTGATTATCATCTACATAAAAATGCTAACCTTTTTCTTTTCTTTTTTATATTTATATTGATCTTAATTACAAACAGATAACATTCCATACAGTCAAGTCAGATTTAGCAAATCAAAGCAAAATTCAATCCCCACCCAAAAGAAAGAGAGATGAGACTGCAACAACAGCTACTCTATTAAAGAAGCAAGAAAATAAGGGTATCCTTTTCCCCAAAATGGAATGCTTATTTTAAAATGTTATTGATTAGATTCTGCCATATTTTTTAAACGTTTTCAACAGAGAATTTTTATTTTTTCGAATTTCAAGTAGTGCCGAACATCATTTACCCACTGACTTAAGAGTGGTCAGGTGGGATTCTTCTAGCTGAGCAAGATAAGTCTATGTCCTAGTAGTGTAGCATGGGAAATTACAGTTTCTTTGTTCTTCTCCACTTTAGGGCTGTCTAGGAGTACACTAAACACAACTGTTAATTGGTTAGGAGTAATTGTGACACCAAGGCTATCTGATAGGCACGCAAATATTTTTGTCCAAAATTTTAATTTGGTGCGTGCGCAGAACATGTGCCCTACAACAACAACAACAACATTTATTTATATAGCACATTTTCATACATTATTAACTAATACTAATTAACATAGAATAAGAGTAAGGTCCGATGGCCAGGGAGGACAGAAAAAAACAAAAAAAAAAAAACCCTCCAAACGGCTGGAGAGAAAAAAAAAATCTGCAGGGGTTCTAGGCCACGGGACCGCCCAGTCCCCTCTGGGCATTCTACCTAACATAAATAAAACAGTCCTCTTTGTATTCAGGGTTCTCATGGAAGGAATTGATGATGTAGACTTCATGTAGACTTCTGGCTTTTAATCCATCAATGTAGGACATCACAGTACTTTGATTAGGTGGTGATGGCACAGATCGCCACCACAGAAAACCAGGAAAAGAAACAGAAGAGAGAGTAGGGGTCAGTATGGATTTTAGAGCCACCATGAATAGTTATTATAATGAATTGAATATACAGAGTATCAGGATTAAATGAAGGTGAAATTATCAGAAAGCCATGTTAAAAGTAATGTGTTTTTAGCAGTTTTTTAAAGTGCTCCAAAGTATCAGCCTGGCGAATTCCTATTGGCAGGCTATTCCAGATTTTAGGTGCATAACAGCAGAAGGCCGCTTCACCACTTCTTTTAAGTTTTGCTCTTGGAATTCTAAGCAGACACTCATTTGAGGATCTAAGGTTACGATTTGGAATATAAGGTGTCAGACAATCCGATATATAAGATGGAGCGAGATTATTTAAGGCTTTGTAAACCGTAAGCAGTATTTTAAAATCAATTATGAATGAAACAGGTAACCAGTGTAGTGACATCAAAACTGGAGAAATGTGCTTGGATTTTCTTTTCCTAGTTAGGATTCTAGCAGCTGCATTCTGCACTAGTTGCAAATGATTTTTGTCTTTTTTGGGTAGTCCTGAGAGGAGTGCGTTACAATAATGTAGACGACTGAAAACAAAAGCGTGAACTAATTTCTCAGCATCTTTCAATGATATAAGAGGTCTAACTTTCGCTATGTTTCTTAAGTGAAAAAATGCTGTCCTAGTGGTCTGATTAATATGCGATTTAAAATTAAGTGAGGTTGGAGCTAGAGTGCAACATTCAAAAGTTGAATCTTGCCCTGGAAACATTTTGCACAATTTTAAACAAGTTAAATGTGCTCTATAAAAGATTTTTAAGTTCTACATAGGCACTGTTTAATGCTGTAGAATGTGGCATGTTTAGCAGCTGTTGCAGGTGAGAAATCTGGGAAAATATGATAGTGGATATTTAAAAAAATGTCATCTTTCTGTCTAAGAAGGGACATTAGATTTTATTTGGCCTGTAGTTTCTCGAAACTGACAATTAGGCGTTTTGGTTTGGAGGCATTTGATCCATGTATATGTTAGGCTGCAGAGATCTTGATGTCTTATTTAAAGTCCTCTCCAGTTATTTTAAAGAATAGTTCAGCTATGAATTTCACTGGGTTTGGACTTTCCCATTTTTCAGGAAGACCTTCAGTTCTGTTGTTGTTCCTTCTATATCAATCTTACAGTGTTACCAGTTTGTCCGCAAGCACTTTGCATTCAGATTTTGCAGCTTTTGCTTTTTCCTCCAAGGCAGGAGCCTATTGTTCAACTATTTCAATATAGGTCATGAACGTTTGCTTTGTAAAGGTTGTAGTAAACTTAGTACTTAAACGTTTCAGGACCTTTATTTCGTTCTTTATTTCATTCTATTGTTCTTCTTTACATCTCACACTACATCATTTATGTTCCCCTTGAGCGTGGCGATCATTACCTTCAGCTTGTAGAGTGCGTTTTGATTTTCTCCAATCTCTGTAGGCGGAGTTGTGAGTTCAGTAGTAGATGATGTTGCAGACTCGTGGTTAGAATTAGCAGAAGTTTGCATTGTGGATTAAAAGGCCATGCTCGGCTCCAATGATCCTCCTGGAGTCCACAGATACTCCTTGCCCACCTCACTTGCAGTTTTGCTCCCACTAACGCTCTTGGCTGGAGCCAATCCTTTTGTGTCAGGTCTCTACCTTCACCCGTCTATTCCAGGTCAATCTCTAGGAGGCCGTACCATGAACTTGAGGCCAGTTTAGACGTTGGGGCTTTTGCTGCCTTATCTTTTTCCTTCTGTGCCCTTTTTGCTACTCATGCTTACTTGTACTTACATGTAGTATTATTAAATCCCCTCGGGATCTCAAAATATCCATCTCAAACAATGGATGAGACCAAAACCTGATAACCTAATCTGAAGCTATAAATAATACAGAGAATAGCAGAGGGCCAAGGACAGAGCCCTGAGGAACTCCTTGTGTGACTGGCAAGGAACTGGATCTGCAGTTACTAATACTAACAAACTCTTGCCTAGAGGAGAGATGGGATTTAAACAGCTGGAAGGCAGACTGAAACAGCTAGAGGGCAGACTGAAAGGGTTCCATCAAATTATTAGAAGTTAAGTATTTAATGAGTTGGGAGGCTACAATGTGCTCAGGAATGTTTGACAGAAAAGGTAAGTAGGGGATGCACCAAAAATTGTTAAGACTGTCCGCATCAAGACCAGACCTTTTTTAACATTAGATTTATAGAAGCTATTTTAAAAGTGGCTGACACAAAGCTAGTGTTTAGGGATGTATTTATTATGGTTGTAACAGTCAGGATTATGGCATGAAGGCAGGATTTAAGAAGTGTGGTGGAGACTGACTCCAGTACAGAAGTAGTTGGCCTCACCTTAGAAAGCAGGTTGGTAACAAATGCAGATGTGACAGGTGAAAATTCTGAAAAGGAGCTGGGTGACATGGGAAGACAGGGAAAATATAAATGGATGATGGATTTATGTTAGTTGAATTATTTAGATGTTTAATTTTATTATGGAAAAGTGGAGTAATTTTCAGAGACTACAGTAGAGGAGGTAATTGGGTCAGATGCAGGTTGAAGTAGTTTATACATTATACGGAACAAAACCCATGTCATTATCACGGCCACTTTCTATTATTCAGCCATAATGCCTGTTCTTGGCTGCAGTTAGTGCATGCCTGTAAACCCTTTTGATGGTCAGAGAATGCCTGGATATGCACAGTGAGGCTAGTCTTAGATTACATTTTTTCAAGGCGTTTGCCAGCTGGTTTCATAAACAGTAATTCTTAATTATACCATGGAGCTGAACGCTTAAAGAAAAACTCCTTATGTTTTATCTAGTGCTGAATGAAGGGATGAGTTATGAGTATAGTAGTCAACACGACTACCTAATGTTGATGGAATAGAGGAAGACAGAAAAAGTTCGAAAATGGATCCAGCAAGGATACATTATATCCTATCCATCCATCCATTGTCTAACCCGCTGAATCTGAATACAGGGTCACGGGGTCTGCTGGAGCCAATCCCAGCCAACACAGGGCACAAGGCAGGAACCAATCCTGGGCAGGGTGCCAACCCACCGCAGGACGATACATTATATCCTTATCCTTATATTATACAACATATATTTTTAAGGTTTCTGAAAGAAATTTGACATTTACAGGTAAGAGGAGGGTGTAGTAATGAGACAGTGAAAAGTATTGCTTTATATCAGAGAGTCCAAAATCACTGCTATAAGAGTTGCCGAGAGATAAGGCAGATGTACAGATCTGGTCCAATATATGACCACCACAGTGCGTAGGAAAATCAACATGTTGCATCAAGTCTAAAAAGTCCAGTAAAGAAAGGAATTCATTCCTTAATTTACATGTAGGAGTGTGGATTTTGAAATCGCCAAAAAGAATGACTGTCTGGAAAAGTGGGTTAAAAGTTCAGAAAAATGAGATAAGAAAGACCCATTATATTTTGGGGGATGATAGACAACAATAAGTAAGACAGGATCAGATTTCGTTATTAGTTTCTGAGCCCGAAACTCAAAAGACAATGGACAGTCAATTGGGATTCTCTTTATTGTTTAATTCAGATCTAACAATTGCTACTTTCCCTCCAGCATGCGTTGAGCTGTAAGCTTCTGAGAAGTAAACATATCTGAATGGTGTCACCTCTGTTACAGGCATGAAGTCATTCAGTTTTTACCAGGTTTCTGTTAAGCATATGACATCAAATTTGTAATCTTTAATGAATTCTGATAGCACCAATGCTTTGCCATTAAGAGATTTTGCGTTAAACAATGCATTATTAGCAGATGAGGGAGGGTCTGTTGTGCATATTTTTTTCTAACAACAGAAAGTTTTGAGGGCAGACAAGTCCAATTTTATTATATAATAAACTTTAACTCAGTGCATTCTACTTCGTGTAAATATAATTTTTTCTATACTATTCTTGATTTCCTTCCATATAAAGCTTCTATTTTACACTTTTGTGATCATTTCAAATTGTGGTTATTTACATGTTTGCTTCACACACAAAGGTTGTATACTTATAGAAATAAGTGAAGTACTGTCCTTCCATTAAAAAAGACAGTGCCAAAAAGTTTGCAGTATAATTATTTTCAGCTCCTTATTGTTGTTGTAAACATGCTTCTGAAATGTTTACAACATGGTTTGTGAAACTGGGAACCTTGCCATTTTCAAGTGGACATATTCAATTACTTTAAAGGATTTTGCTGTTTGAACTATTGCCCTGTTTGATGCAGATGTATGTCTCTAAGATAAACACTTTCTTAAAAAAATAAAATGGCTAAATGTACTGTAGCTTCACTTAAAAAACAAATCTCTGTGCTCTGTGTCAAATAACAGCACATCACAATATTTCTTCCTATTAAAAAAATAGTATTTTTGGCTCTTTTCTGCTGCTTTGATTTACCTGAGCATAACTTCACCAGATGTCACTAAATTGCTGTGATTTGACTCTTATTTTCTATTTTTTCATAATGGTCTCTAAGGCTGTTAATTTTATTTTTATATTGTGTTATAATGAAACTTTTCTTATATTAGTTACTTTTTACATTATGTGATGGTTGCTAGGGTCACATCATGAGTCAATAGGCATAAAGGCAAGTCCCTTGGTTGTCCAAATTTGAATTCACTAAAAAGATTCAGCATTCTGCTTGTTTGTTTAAATGAAAGGCTCTTTCATTTTGATATCTTTTCTGTCTCTCACTACTATTTATGGTTCTTGTTTTGGCCCAGTCATGTGAATTATTCTGGCTTTTGACCTTCTCAATTATATCTTTCACTTTGATTTTTTTTGTCTTACGTTCTGGGTTTAGTTTAATACATGTTCATTTGTTTACTACTTCACTCTGTTTCCTTCTCTCTATAAAAAAAACAACTGCTGCCATGTGCAGTCTGTATAGAAACTTGGACCATTCTATTTTGATGCCTGACTTGGAGGAAGTTTTTCACAAAATAAAATGACTTAAACCTGAACTGAAGAGGAGGAGGAGCAACATACTACATTAGTCTTAGACTTGTATGGCATGATAGAAGATAAAATAATTGATTTAGCCAGGAAAATTTGGGCACTTCGAAATAGATGGGGATTAACGGAAAAGGAATATTCACATGAGAATTCACCATGAGCATCAGTTTCTGAAAAGTTTAGAGCAAAGTGGCATGACATACTAAATCTTAGTCTTGCTATTCGACAATGGGAAGTTTGGGGTTTGAATTGTGTATCTTCTCCAAAAATATGAGCACCGTCTTAATTAATATTAATAGGCAAAGATTTGTGGGTATTGATTGAGCTGCAGAAATTTTTATTAGTGCCGATGTGGTGGATACTTTGAAAATTCCTTAGATCCAGTTAAAAATACAGCCATGGGTTTTGTTAATTGACAGCAATTCCGTTGATCATGATTTTTGGAAGTTGCCTGTGTATTAATGGTTGAGTTGGCCATTACATTCAGAAAAAAATAATCCTTTTGTGATTAATTCATCCCGTCCCCATGTTATTTTATGGGTCTTGTAGCTTCAACAACATAACAATGTAATTAATTAGAATTCTAAGGAAATACCACATTGGAATCCACACTGTTAACCAAATTGTTTAAAACAATTACATCATCTGCGTTTGACTATAATTACATTGATGTTCTGCCTAATGAATATCCTGACTATGAAGATGTATGTAATATGAAAAAGTCTTTAATACTAGCTCCACACAGAACAATATGACTGTCTTGTTGATTTACTGCCAGGTGCCTCTCTTCCTAAATGCAAAGTACAAGCCTTATCCCAATTGGAAAGTGAGGCTATTAAAAAGTACATAAAATTTAGAAAATGTGTTCATATCATCGCTCAAGTGGAGAGACATTAGTGGAAAGGGAAGTGGATTTATGTTAGCAGGCATTGGTTTCTCATTCCAATGTAAAACATCTTTGGAGGCTTATGAGAGGAAGAAAACTACCAAGTGACTTCTTTTTGTAAGTAAGAATTATATTAAAAATACCTACTGTATACATGTAATTTATCATTTTTTCAAATGTAAATAATTAATTAAAAAAAAATATTACTTTTTTCTATAAAATAGTGTTTTTTATTTTAAACTTTCATCTCTTAAAAACTAGATATGATATAACAACTTTCAACATCCTCATTTTTTTTTGTTTACTGTTCATTTAAGTTTTGCACAACATCTCCATCTGTTGGAATATGGGAGCACTGTCCCTCTTGCCTTTAATGCAGAAGGATCACTGCTTAATATATTTAATAACCCCATTTTTTTCAAGAAGCTGTCCCTGAATCCTTTACAATAGATGCCACTAAATCTTTACTAATTATATCAAATCTGCACATCCATTTTACCAAATAGACAGACAGATATTGAAATTTCAGTCTTTCTAAAATGAAACTCTAGCATTACAATTTTAGGCTTAGTTAACTATAACATTAATAAATATTTAAGTTTGGTTGTCAACATGTTTGCAGTTCTGAAACAGCTTTAAATAGATGACTTAGAAATGTATTGATATCAGATGCCATTCACCATTACCTTGGCCAAAGGATAGAGTATTACATATTATTTATTGGAAACACCCAGGTTTCACAGTATTGTAGTGGGTAGCCACTTCACAGATCCAGCATCCTGAGTTTGAATCCTGATCACTTTTCGCATACAGTTAGCACATTGCCACCATATGTCTGCATTAGTTTTTCTATAGACGACAGTTTTCCTTTCACATCTCCAAAGATGTTTTGGTTAGGCTAACTGGCAATTCCAGATTGAGTTGATGTGGATGAATTCATGCATGAGTGGACCCTGTGATGACTGGCACCTTGTCCATGCCTGTTTTCTGCCTTACATTCAACACTGCCAGGTCAAATTCTGGTTTCCTGTGACCCCAAATTTGAATTAAGCAGATGTGAAAATTTATGTTATGTTGAGAAAACAGTAAGGATTAAGAACACACAATATTATGGCAGTATTATCTATTAGTAGTTAGTGCTGTTGAGGTTTCATTCCTTGTTGAGAAATGGCATCCAACCTAAAAAAAAAAAAAACAAACACTATAGCACAAACCAAAAGGTGCACTGGAAATATTAAAGGAGTTAACTTATTAGATGCTAGTTGAAAAAGATGCTTTAGAATTTCAAAAATATAAACCAAATAGTCTGGTGATTCCATCTATTAAGAAGTGCTCATGGTTTACCATGCATTCAGAGTTATTTTATAGTGTCCATAAATTGATGCCAAAACAACAAGTCCATACCCGTTTCTCTTCACTGTCATTAAGGACCACTTTTATTAAAACGAAACTGAGTGGCAAAGAATAAAGGGATGCCAAAGTTAAAACAAAGTTAGTCAATAGATTCATTTTCCAGTCTAAAGTCAAAACTAAAGTAATATACCAGAATTTCTAACTCAAGTAGTGTTTAGCAAGCTTTCTAGCTATGTTTCTTTATTTTCCAAAAACATTTGTAAACTACTTTAACCAGATTATATGTTTGTTAGTGGTTGCAGAATACCACTACTGAAAAAGTACAGAAATGCCAAATTTTAAAAATGGTATAGTTTATTTACTTCGGTACCATTTTTGTACCAGTACTGAGGTGTGAAAGCTGGTTTTGCTATCAAAGTCAAAATTTTCGTATCAATCCAACACTAATGCTTGTGCATAAAATGACTTCATCCATCTGACACACTCGACAGCAACTCTCTTCAGAATAAAACATATATGAGCATATGTCTGTTGTTTCATTTATTTCTCATGGATGAAAAACTATTAGTTACAAAAATGCTGGTTTAGGACAAATCTGAGGATTTTATGTTTACTCACAATATTTTCTGACTAGCATTGTTTTTGTATAGTCAAGCTGCTGTTACTAATGCCAGTTATGGGTAAGAAATGAATTGATCCTTATAATGTAATGAGATTTTTTTTTATGTTTTCAGTGAATTTTCTAAAAAAAAGTTTGGACTGAAAATGAGATGTAGTTGTATAGTATACATTAAAATAAGGGCAAGCAATGTCCTCCCTAGAGGGCCACAGTGGCTGCAGGTTTTTGTTCCAACCCAGTTTCTTAATGAGAAGCCAATTATTGTGATGAAGCACTTATTGCTCAAGTGATATTTTGATGCTTCATATTAGTGGTCTTGCTTTTTAAGGTTCCCCACCCTTAATTGCTTATTTCAGTCTTAATCAGCAGCATTCATTGCTTTTAATGGCTGCTTGTTAGCAACAAGATGCAAATGACAACGGAGCCAGCAGTTTTCCATCTGACTTGTTTCGATTTACACCTGTGTGGATTCATCATGCACTATTTGGTTTAATAAAAGACTTAAGAGAAAAATGTGACAGACTGAAAATGATCCATTTAGGCTTCTAATCATTTGGTTGATTTCATCTGAAGGGAAAAAAATCTACAATATAAGAACCTAACATTGCAAAATAACTAGCAAAAAAATTAAATAAGGTCTGAGATTGGCAAGAATTGGTTTCTAATTAAGCAATTGGGTTGGAACAAAAATCTGCATCTACAGCGGCCCTCCGGGATCAACATTGTCCACCCCTGCACTAAAATATAAGGGTTACATTTCTCAAAAACACAAATTAACTACAATTAAAACTTTTCTACAAATGAATAAAACAATCCTATATTAATTCATCCTAAAAACAAAAGTAACTTGATCAAAAATACCTCTAGCCCAGTTAACTCTTCAGACCCCATGAATACCTCAAAATTAGACTTCCTGGGGTCCTGAAAACACATTTTAAAATTATGTTTTGGTAGTATAAATCATTTAGTGCACATTACAGGGTTTATGAGAAAATAAGCTAAAATACAAATTCAGAAGAAGATCATTGTCAGGGTGTTTGTTTCCTTTTATTTTAGCCTCCTTATTTTCACTCTTCATGATATGCTACTTCGATCCATGCTCTTAATTGCAGCTGCAGTTCTGGTCTGTGCCTGGGTAGTTTTAACATTTTGTTTCAACCTAATTCTTTTGTAAAACAAAGAAACGAAAGCAAACAGATGAAAATGTTACAAACAAAGAAATTTCAACCTAAGGTTGTTGTGTTGTTGAAGCAAGCATTAATACCGCTGCAGAAAGAGAGTTGGCAGTTTTGCTGTCCTACACAAAAGCGTATATGTATCATGAAAAGTGCCTGTTGTATCATTGTATGTATCACTGAAAAGTGTGATGCTGGTCAGAAGTGCAAGGTGGGGTGGCTTTCATTTGCAAATGGTATAACTGCGTATGATGCAATTTGTCTGTTGTAAGATATTCATATTCTAAGTGAAAGTATTCTGTATAGCTAATTTTATATTTCACTGTGCCAAAGACTCTTGATTTTCAAGTTTGAAACCACCAAAACTTGAAGGATAAGTTCAGTATTTTTCAAGTCAAGGTTATTTCTTCGCAATCTTAGTGTATATTAATCTAAAGTCAAGTTTTTTTTTTCATAAATTTTAAAAATACTGTACCTTGACTGTTCTTTTTCCTTACAATGGGGCTTAAGGTAACCCAGGTCTAAGCATGTAAAAAGGCTTAAACTTACCAGTTATATGCACTTTGAAGCAACAAAGATTTCCATTTAGAAAAATGTTCCCACTGGTTTTATAAAACAGCCTTGAAAAAAAATGAAAGGGCACTAGAAATAATTATTATATCACCGATTCTTGGATCTCCTTTACCTTGAGGTAAGAATATATTTCCTGTTTGCTCATCTGCTCACAGTAAATTAGGAAGTTAATTAGAATGAAAAAAAAGTGTCTGAGGCTGCTTAGAATAATTTTGTTTTACTGTCTTTAAAAAAATATACGACTATAATGCTTAGATGGTATGTGTACCGTATTGCATCAAAATTTATCCTATATGTAAATTATAAACACCAGTCTTGGAGAACATACTGTACAATCATTCTTAAATGTATTATATATTACTATATAAGTCACCTTGGATCAAGCAAATAAATAATGATAGTAATAATAACCTCCATACAGTCACTCAGATTTCTTATGCATCAACACCTAGCAAGAATTTAACCCTTCCAAATATACTGTAAGTTCAAATAGCAAACTTACTCTAATAAATATTGCCCATTTGGTCCTTCATGGTTTTGATCGTTTCTTTCAGTTTCATTTTAGAAAAGAGAAAAGTGTCTCCAGAACCCCATGATTGATGATAGCTGAAAATTTGTCCTTCTCTGTTGCACATAACAAAACCTCACATAACAAAGTAGGCTTATCCCCAGATACTTCTTAAGTTTTCCAGCCGTAGAGGCATGGCAACTGTTTCTGAGTGGCCATAACTTCACGTTATCCGCATGTGATTCATCACTTGACACTTGCCTGTTGAGTAACAGAGTACCTTCAAGTTGCAAATTTTGCTATTTTTGTCTCTCCAATTCTGCCATCCTCTCTGTTCTTTCCTGTTTCGTGGAGGTACTGATCAATTTAATCTGGCTCACAGAAGTACCATTAAGCCGTAATGCTAAATGTATCCTCTTCCTCATACTGTAGTTTTAGTATAATTTTATAATTTAGTTTACTATTAGTTTATTTGTCTGATAGTTTATTTTTTGGGCGTTTGCCTGCATTCACAACGCGAGTTAGAGGAAACCGTCATGCCCCTGGGGAGGTGAAAGATTATTATGGAGGGAGATAAATTCAGCAAGATAAGGTGTAGAGGCAGTTTTCTTTTAAAATGGCAGAATTTCACTAGTACTTTCATTACTTTTTTAAATTGTTTTTTAAAGCAACATGTAAATACTGTCCTACAATATTTGTGCAATCTAAAGGTATGAATTACTATTCAGTGACATTCTTGCCATAAAAAAAGATGTATTTGGTAAGTTTAAGCCTTTTTATCATGCTGGGTATGGGTTTCCTTATTCCCCATTGTAAGCTTCAAAAACAGATGATGTATATTTAAAATTTATTTAAAAAGGCTTCACTTTAGAACACAATTTAATGTGACAAATTATTAATATACTGTATAATGATTGTGAAGTAAACCTGTGATATGAAAAATACCAAACTTATCCCTAACTTTGGAATAAATATGGATGGGACATATTTTTAAACGTTGGGTGTGTCCTACATTTCTTTCTGTTAGCAACAGCTGAGGTGCTGCTTTCTGAATAGACTAATCAGAGGATGAAATAGTAACAGTGAAAGTCTATAAAAAGACATATTTCTTAATATTTAACTAGCTGTAATACATTGCTTCTTAAATGACTGCCTCTACTGACCTTTAGCTAGTGATCATATACTGGACCTAACTTTCAGGAGTATAACTGACAGAAAAAACATTGTCAGCTTCACTGGAAATTCCCCTCAAATCATTACAATTCTACTCTTCCTCACAAAAGAATTTGCAGCTCTATACAAATTTTTTTGTTATAGTATTATAAGATGGCTTGGTGAATTCACAGTTTCACACCTATGCAGGCTGACTAGAAATAGTCCTGTGTAAAGTGGGTGATATCTGCTGGTGAAAAAAATGTGAAACTGGTCTTGAATTCAAGTTAAGGACAGGGAGACAAGAAAGTGTTACCCATGAGGTCTGAATAACTCTGGGTTTTCTTTGTCAGTGTTCATGCCCACCCTAACATCTGAAATATAGTGCAGCCACATTTTGAGATTGTGATTCAATTGGCTGGGATGCTTTCCTGAGGCTGTTGGCATGCCACCGATAGCATGTTTAACTTCAACTCTGCTAACCTTAGGCTAACAGAAATTAACGACCACTAAATACTTATGATTATTCAGAAACCTGTTTAAATAACTAGTATAAATTGATAGGATATGATGTGCTTCAGTGTTTTCCGTAAGGGTACTTTATACTGACAAACCACTCTGACCATTCAAATTCTAAACATTTCCACACCTGCTTGTTTGGTATGGAAAACGTTAAATTTGAATTTTCTAATAGTAACTTTTTGAAGAAAGGTTGATTGTTTTCAGTTTTCTGCTTGGCAGCTGTGGTAACCACAGGATGGGGATGAGGAGGCTAGTTCTATTTAATATTCTACATACTTTTTCCATATCCGGATGTTTCCTTTTCATATGCTTAAGCATACATGTTTCACTACCATGAAATGCCAGCTCAGTTTTGTATATTGAGCATGTTGCAATTTTATCTTTGCTTTACGAAAAATATCCCAAATTTTGGTTCTTTCTGAAATTTCCATTACCAACAACACAAAAATATATATCAGCAAGCTTTTCTTTCTACATTATCAAACAGTTATTTAATCCTTATTTTGCACTTTAGACTTTTTACCCCTGTTTTTTCCAAGACTAACTTCTGGTGCTCCTTTTAATAATGACCTCAAGGTATTTCTGAATGATTTATGGCTTTGAATTATAAGTATGGGTCTGTTTAGCTCTTAGGGACTTTGCCTCTGTCAATTATGTTTAATGTGGCTTTTTAAAAACAAATTGTTTTAGTTTCTTTTTAATTCACTTGTGATTTCTTCTTTATTTTAGTTTCTTATTTTAATGTTTTTGAAACTTAACCCCATAAAGACAAGCAGTGAAATTTGTTATTGTGGGCAAGTCAGTTACAGTGAGTGGACAATCACTGGCCATGTCTGTTTTTTTATCAAGCATAGTGTTTCATTGGAGACTCTTGTTTTCTTGCTGACATTTATTTCTTATTTGTGTGTTTGCATCCATAGTGTTACCGGTTTCGTCCTTGGTATGCTTTTTGTGGTGACCCCTTGTTTAAGAAAACTTGGTTTGCAATATTTTTTCTTTTCATTTTTGAGCCCAATTTGGCCATGTTTACACGTTTGTGCTTGGAAATATCACTTTTATTTTTTGCTGCTTAAAGTGGATTACAGTCTGATCCAAGCAATAACAGCAAAAGACTGCAATTCAGCAAGCACTGTCTCCAATATGAGTTTCTACAATAAATGTTTTATGTTTCTTTGTTTACAGATCTTGCTTATAGCTTTTGAATGAGATAGAGAGAGGTTAGGCGCACATGCTGATACAGCGCATTGCTGCACTTACAAAGCAACTCGGGATCCTAGATTGGGACCTGAGTGTAGCCATGCAACGGGTGACACCTCAGAACCACACTAGTTTGGATGAAACAGTGTAGGGTTTTTTTATGGTGGCTGAAGTGCCAGTTGTGCCACCAACCCCCAGGTTTTTTCCCTGCAGGTTGGTGGGCCTACATTCAGAACTGGATGCAGATTAGTGTCATACCCAGGACGGATTTTGAATGATATTTTATAAAAATTTTCACTTTGATTACTAAGGGATTTGTAGCAGTATGAGCACATATTAACAATTAAAGGCTGTTACAATGCAATGTAAAATTAGGAAAGCCCATAACAGATGTGAGAATCTGAGTACTGTATGCTACACCACATTTCCCCAGAGAACAAGGTGTGAATATATGTTTTTGCACTCTACAATCCATAAGGGAATATGCATTTTTAATATGATTTTTTTCATATTTCATCAAAATATTTACTACTAAATATTAATACACAAATGGTCTAGAAGAACATAGCAGTTATTAAATAATTATTTCTTTATAGTGTATCATTGTTGTCTGGCAGCACTGCGGCATCATGCGTAAATGTGGTTTTGTATTTCTTCAGTATAATGGCCCGCCATATTTATAACATTTTTATTCAACCTTCTGTGAAAATTGCATTTAACTTTATTGTAAATATGTAACATATTTAAAACTGACACGTTCATAAATTGGTGTTATTATGATCGGTACAACAGATTTTTTTTTAAATAACCCAGTTCTTGGAAATATTTCAGTAAAATTATTTATTATTTTGCCTGAAAAAGAGCTCAGCATCTTCTTTCATGTGTCTTTAAAATTTACTTTTCCATTAATTGCTTTTTAACATTGTAATGACTGACAGAGAACTTTAATATGACATAGCTATAAGTCTACAGAAGCTCGTGATCCAAGATGCTGAAGTACTATGAGGGAATTTAATGGTTCCATTGGGATTAAGTAGGTTTAAATTTGGTATTTTAGTTTTACTACCTAAGATTAAATGAAGATGCTCAGCTTATCAAATTAGACTTGAATTTTTTCAAGTATACTAGATTTACCCTATTTGAATGCTTTTTTATGAAAGGATGAATTTTAACTAATTTAAATTTAAAATGGATGGGCTCATACAGCTGTTTTACTGTTGTCTGATAGCTCCAGTGATCCAAGTTTGATTCCACATAGAGTTTGCATCATTTAATCAGTTGCTAGTAAAAGAATTTACTACATTATAATATCACACAGATTGTTTTATCCTGCCCATCTACTGTGGTTTCTTGGAGAACTTCAGTTTCCTCTCACAACATAAAACCATGGTCATTTAGTTAATCAGTGAATGTAATTGGCTCATTATGAGTTTGTGTGTATGTGTTTGAAAGTGACCTTTAATAAATTGATGTCCCAGCCTGGGTCAGTTTGTGTCTTGTACATTATCTTGCTGGAATAGGCCTCATCTCTAGAACACTATGTATTTTACTAAACACTTGTAGAAAATAAATGAATTAATTAATTTATTGTGATAATTTCTTAATTTAAAATTCACCTGGCCTTAGCAATTTGTTACAAAACTAAGAGTTTCAAGACAATGTGTGTTTGATTCCACAACTGTTCTCTTGCTTGTTTTGTTTGTAAACTTATTTATGCTCTGCTTTAGTCAGCATGTGCTGCAGCTTTCATTTCCATACATGATACAAGGGATTCTATGTAAAAACCAGGCTCCAGGAGGTGTATTTGGACTAATAATTTTTCTAAAATTCATGATTAGAAATTGTTAAAAATAGTTCAATTTAAAAACTAAACCTTTTATTTGCTTTCTGTGCGTTTTGAAGAAAATGTTGACAAGAACAAGCTGATCACTTTCTCTTGTGGTGTTTTATTTTGTTCTTAAGTACCATTGTTTCTAGGTATATCCATATATGTGGGAAGCACCTACTAAGAGAGTCATGTCTGTCTGTCTGTCTGTCTGTCCACATGAAACAGCTCAGCTTCTCATGGACTGATTTTGTTGATATTTGCACATTTAACACTTGAAAGAAATTTATCAAGACGGCTCAGTTTTCATTGCATTATCTCCAATTTTAAATACTCCCATCTTCACATTTGTCAATCTTAAAACAGTGAAACTTTCTGTGTGGCTTTAATTACAAATTAGTTTACTGCACTTGCACTGACCTCTATATATTTTGCATTTCATCGTCTTTTACTCGTCCGACTGCTGGTCAGATCACCAACACAACTCTATAGTGTGGTCCAGATCTAATTATGCAATTTTCATTACACTGTAACTTATTAAGTTTATTACATAGAAAATCACCTGAAAAATCCCAAACCATCTAGAAGAGTGCGAATTGATGACATGAAGAATCATCTTCGCGCCAAACTGGAATCGTCCCTGCATAAATCAAAGTCATCCAGACAATCTGGATCTGCATAATTAGATCTGGACCACCCTGTATAGAAAGGGTGCGCATACGTAAGCATCTCCTACTGCAGCACCTGTCTCATGCTGCTTTAGGTACACTAAATGAACAATAAAAGTACAAAAAAGTAACTTGTCTAAAAAAGAATGGAAGATGAAGGTAATTGTGTAAGCATATATAAGACTGAATTGACTGAACTAACATTAACTGTAGATTATTATTGTGAAGAACCAATGTTATCAGCCTCAAGCTAAACAATGTTTGAACTCAATAATTACACGAAAATGGTGAAGCCGTCCTAATTAATATAAGCATGGCATGGGTTTAGAAAGGGAACTGCAGTTGACCTACAAGGCAGAAGATAAGAGCTACAGGGCCTGCTACAAGGACCACAGTGTGGTATACAGTTTCTGCCCTGCATGAAGAGGCTGTTTGTATGAGTTGTTCAAGTACAAGGCAAGAGTACAGATTTCTAAGTGTTAAAACCTACAACACACTGAGCGTACATTACAGTTTTTCCATTAACGAAGAGCTGTTTTTGCTTCTGTGTATTTTCAGACTGGAATTAAAATATTTAACTTAACTGTCACTTTTTAGTGTTAAACAATAAATCAGTTCCTTTCCAAGTTCTTAGTTATTTTATAAAATATTAAGAGATTACTGTGTTTTAGCTAATATTACAAAACTAGATGGAGAACTTATTTCAGTTGCTTTTCTACTTTCATAGGGTATCATTAATAGTGATTTTACAATAGTTTTTGTCTTTTTGTATTAGCAGTTATTATGTATTAAAACTAACTGTTAATTTAAAATTTATTTAATTTCAGGAGAAACTCCAGGCTGCAAATTGCAAAAGTTAAGGCTTCAGATGCAGGAGAGTATACTTGTGAGGCAGAGAATGCTGTAGGAAGTAATTCATTAAAGAGCAATGTCACTGTTCAGAGTGGTGAGTATTGTTGTTTCCCTAAACTCCTCCTTTTGTTTTAGAATTGGTATCATGATTCTGCGTTTGGTTGTGTAATAAAGTCCAGAAAAAGCACACTTATTCAAAGAAGGTTTAATTTTATCTTCCAAAATATCATTATGAAACGATAAAAATCTTTTAGACTGAGTAGAAATTTTCTTTAAGTTTGCCAAACAACAAGCACTTATTAACAAAGTGCTTAGGACAAAAGATTCAACAGTGTACTTTATTTTTAAAGGGTTATAATTGTATTTGTCAGATTTTCAGTAAACCAACAACTGCGTTTGAAAAATAGACATAATTCATAGCTCTATTATTTTCAGTCTTAAATCTCAAAAAGGAAATATTTGAGTATTCAAACTTGCAGTGCTTTATCTTAATTGAGTAAAATGTAGTACTAAGACCAAAGAACCCTCAAATAGAAGCTGCAAACACTGATATAAACAGCCAAGATAACAAACATGTAAAAATAAAAGAATAATAAACTGTTGTGCACAAACACGGTGCTACATTTAAGGAAAGAATAAATGGTGATTTTTATTTTTGCTGAAGCTCACTAAAGTGACATTTTATACCTCTACTGTATATGTATGACAAGACAACTTATCATTTAAACATACCTGGACTGTTTAAAGATAACTCTAAATCTGCACAGATCCTCTTACTGAGAATTAGATTTTTTTCAGTTTCAAATAGTATAAAACATCAGTTACCCACTGACTTAAAATAGGTGAGTTAGGATTCTCCCAGTTTAGCAAAATTAGTCTGTGTGCCAACAGCGTAATGAAGGCAATCACAGTTTGTTTGTCCTTCTCCACTTTAAGCCCACAGCTGTTAATGGGTTAGGAGGAAATTTGACACCAAGGCTGTCTGAAAGGCACTTAAAGATTTTTGTCCAGAATGATGTTAATTTGGTGCAGGCCCAAAACATGTGACCCAGTGAGGCTGGGACTTGATTGCAGTGTTTGCAGGTTGGATCTTGCCCTGGAAACATTTTGGACAGTTTTAAGCGAGACAGATGTGCTCGATATATAATTTTAAGTTGAATAATTGTATGCTTTGCGCATATGGAGCTTGAGTGAATTCTCTTCCACTCCTTTTCTGATATGTTGAGTGAGAGATCCTTTTCCCACTGTCTTCCTGGATCTTCCTGAATAATTTTATATATTGCAGAAATGCTGTCTGAGTCCTCGAAACTGAGTAATATTTTTTCTAGCATAGAGGAGGGTGCAAGATGAGGAAAATTGGGTAGGTTCTGTTTAACAAAGTTTCTAATTTGAAGATAGTGAAAGAAATGTGCTACTGGCTAATTAAATTTGGAATGTAATTGTTCATAGGATGCAAAGATGTTGTCTATATAAAGATCTCTAAGCAATTTAATCCCAAATGTTTTCCAGATATTAAAAAACTGCATATGTTTACGAGGGTTGAAAAATGTGGTTCTCATGCAGAGGTGCAACAGATAAAAGATTCTCCATCTTAAAATGGTTTCTACATTGGTTCTATATTCTGAGTGAGTGAAGAACAATTGAGTTATTAGTATATTGGCGATAACAGGATTTTATTTCTATTGTGGACCAAGCCTGTGTATGTTCATCTATTTGTTTCCAGGTTTTTATAGCTTGTATGTTTGCTGCCCAGTAACAAAACTGAAAGTTGGGTAGAGCCATGCCACCTTCTGCCTTAGGTCTTTGTAGGGTCGCTCTTTGGATACGTGGATGTTTTGAGATCCAAATAAATTAGGTAATGGTTGAATCTAATTGCTTAAAAAATGATTTATTGATGTATATTCGAATGTTTTGAAATAAAAAGAGAAGCATAGGAAGTACAGTATATTCATCTTAACAACTGTGAACGATAGGGGGCGCTCTCGCTCCCTTGAACCCCTGTCCACGACTCCAGACACCAGGTAAAAGTCCTCAAGTTGACTTTATTTTGTCGCCACAGTGCACAAAGCACACTCTCCACCACAATACTCATATAATTACAATAAACCACAATAATACAATCCTCCAGCTCCCAGACGCGTTGCCACCCTTCCACCCAGCTCAGCTCATTGTCTGTGAGTTCCCATTGTCCTTTTATACTCCCTGACTCGGAGGTGTTTCTGCCCAACAGTCCACAAGTCCTTATTCCTTCTGGGTCAGGGTAAATAGTCCTTTTCTTCAACCCGGAAGTCCGTCGCTCTTCCTATGACGAACCTCCAGGTCACAGGGCACGAAGAAGCCCTCGGTCCTCCCTGCAGCTCCCTCCTGTGGCCCCCATGCATCCAGCAGGGCTTTGCATAAAAACTCCATTTTCCATGATGCCCTGCTGGTCTTCTGGGGACCTCCACGCTGCAAGGAGGGCTCCACCTGGCGGCTTGGGGGTATTGGCCGGGATAAATGGCCGGCCATCCTTCACACAACGTTAATTCTTCCAGCTAGTGTGAGATGAAGGGTTGACCATCTATGCAAGTCTTGCTTAATTTTTCCCATATAGATGCCACAATTTTGTTGATAAAGAGCTTTATGTTTACTTGTGTAATTTACCCCTAGGTATTTAAACTGTTTTGCAATGATAAAAGGGAAGGTGTCCAATCTAATATTGTATGCTTCACAATTCACTGGAAAGAGCACACTTTTATTCAAATTAATTCTGAGACCAGAGATCTTTTGAAATTCTGTAAGTGCTGTTAAGACTGCAGGCACAGAATTTTCTGGGTCCGATATATACAGTACCATGTCATCTGCATATAGAGAAATTTTCTGTTGAAGTCCTTTTCTGATAACCCCCTTTATCTGATAAGCATTTCAATAGTGAACTGCCACTTTTTCAAAACCAGGCAGGATCTGATCAATAATATTTTAGAATAAGCTCTTAAAGCACTGAGGAAGTAATTCTCTTCCCATTACTTTTTCTTCTCCATTTATTTTTATCCGCCTATTAAGCTTCAAGTTTTACTCCATTGGCCATGCTCTCTTTCTCAGGGGTGGGGGTTGATTTGTTTTCAATAGATCTATTTGTATGGAATGATTACAATGAAATCAATAAAATAAAAAAAAAGATAACTCTAAATCAGCTAGAGATATCCTCAAATGAAGGCATGATATCTGTAATCCAATTTACAGTTAGTACAGTTATCTGATTTTCATTAAAACCATTATTGTCTATTATTCAGTTATTTTTGGACATATAATGATAACTACATGATTTGCAGATGCATTGAATAGATTTTCAACCTAAGTTTGTTCAAGATGAAGTTTAGTAAGTTCAGTACAGATTTTTTAACATAGGCAGAGTGGCTGCTTAAGGCTGTCATTTCTGCCTCTCCATGCCAAGATCTACATGAAGTTTCCATGTTCTCCCAGTGTATTTATAGATTGATTGATTCAGAGGATTTCAGATTTAGTGCATAGACTCTCCTTTATGCGGGCGGCAATGGTGGCGCAGTGGTAGTGCTGCGGCCTCACAGTAAGGACACCTGGGCTCACTTCCCAGGTCCTCCCTGCATGGAGTTTGCATGTTCTCCCCGTGTCTGCATGGGTTTCCTCCAGGTCCCCCGGTTTCCTCCCACAGTCCAAAGACATGCAGGTTAGGTGCATTGGCGATCCGAAATTGTCCCTAGTGTGTACTTGGTGTGTGGGTGTGTGTGCCCTGCGGTGGGATGGCACCCTGCCCAGGGTTTGTTTCCTGCCTTGCACCCTGTGTTGGCTGGGATTGGCTCCAGCAGACCCCCATGACCCTGTAGTTAGGATATAGCGGGTTGGATAATGGATGGATTCTCCTTTATATTTATATAATGTACATAAATACTAGTAGCAACTTACAGTGTTGGTAGAATTCTGGTGGTTCAGACTGGTTTCATAATGCATACTGTTACAGCTATCCAGCTCCAACTCAAGTCCCAGATTGTGTGTCCAGTGAGTTTATTTTTTTTGTTTCTGAATTAAAAGTAAAATTATATCAGGAGTTCCTTTGTGGAAATTTTATGTTGGAATTTTTTCTTTCTTCAATGCAACGTTTAATTTGATATACTATACAAAGAAAATGACCTCAATGATAATTCCACCTTTGAACAAAAGAGTATTAGGCCAGTTATTCTAGTGCTTACCTCTTGTAAAAGAATACCGAGACCTTTTTCAGTGTTTTCATACTCACCTGCATGTAGAAGATTAAGATATAAACCTATTTTATTTGGTGTTTATATCTGCATAAATGCAGTAGATTCCAATAGAAGTTAAGCCAGACTCCTCTTTTTGAGTTTTATCTCCCTTTACATCAGAGCAGTTTTTTCAGAGATAATGTGTGCCTTCCATCTTTTGCAGATATTTTTCCCAGACTGTTTCTTAAGAGGGCTGTAGTAGAGGCTGTTGTACCGTGTTAGCCATTATGAATGTAGAGAAAAGCCAAGCAAAATGACACCTTTTATTGGCTAACTAAAAAGATTACAATATGCAAGCTTTCGAGGCAACTCAGGCCCCTTCTTGTAAGAGGGCTGGAATTACATCATGCTTTGTTCTTGACCATGTTTTTTGCTTATCTTCTCCTTTACCATACTAATCTTTCCAGTAATCTACCTGTCCCATTCAAACTTATCTAATCTAGTACTGTAGCATATTTAACATAACTCTAGTTTATTTTATGGGTCACCCTCCTTTTTCCTAGAGATCAATACAGCCCACACTGGCAGCAGAGGAGGTCCTATGTATGCCAGTGTGAAAATATAGGGCTCACTTGGTTGTAGTATGTACTGTATCTTTGCTGATGTATTGGAAGGGCAGTAGGCAGGGGTACCAGCAGCAGTGCAACTTTTTCTGTGGTTTTTGGATCTTGCAGTGATTTTCTCTTCCATTAGCTCTGATCTCAATAATAAACAAGCTAACCAGCATCATTGGATTATATATTATTAACTGGGCTTGTATGTGTTCTGAGTATTAGATATGAGCCATGATGAATTGATTATTTTTGTATTTTTATTTTGTAGTTTTAAGCCATTCTTTGTTATTGTTGTTATTTTTGTATTGATCTATTCTTACCATTTTCAGCTTTGTTTTGTGGCTATTGTTTGTGGCATTGTTTCTCATACCCCACTATTCCTTTACAGCATAGTTACTTGAGACAGCACTTCACAAACACAACTTAAAATGGTGCTGTGGTGTCACATGGAATTCATTTCTTTACTTGTCTTTTGATTGAACATAGTTAACAAGAACTACAAAATATTTTGTGTCTTAGCATCTCACAATGTGGTTTTCTCAAAGGGAACACCTTCTGGCTGAATTTTTTTGATTACCATTGCCACCATGTGACAACAGGGGTCACTATGTTGTGACATGTTTTTAATTGTGGTTTCGATTCTGTAGCAGTCTTTTTTTTTATCAGGATTATGTTTTTGAAGGGTAATTTTAGTTTGTTTTTTTTTCTGACTTGTTTTTTTATTTTTACATAACACCATATGGATCCATGACATAATTGCACTCATTGCATTTCTGATGTAAAGCATGCAACAATGTAAATATGCTGTGACAGTGCCATCAGAATGCACTATATTTTGAAGAATAAATATTCGTTTGTAAAGAACTTTAGTGTAGTTAGATTGAAATAAAAATGGCTCTACGGCTGGATATGGTTTTGACCTTCTCTTCTTGGCTTACCCTTGTGCTCTATGTTGCCAGTTTCACTCAATGCCCTGGTTCTGACCTTTTGCCTGTCCTGACTTCGCTATAACTCTTACATCTCTCAGTTTCTTTGATTGTTAACAATAATTCTTGGCACACCTTGCCTTAAAAGGAATGTAATGTCACAACAGTAAAAAGATTAGCATCACATACAGTACTTCCCAGTTTACTGAAATTGTGGATATAAGCATAGGACTGTTGTAGTGCTAGGATCTTTGGGTTAAAAAATGGACTTGGGCTTTTGATTTAGTCGTGGACTACTAGTTACTTTCTGTCTCTTGTCTTTGAACAGCCCTCATTTTGTCTTTTGATTGTTGTGTTTCCCATCTCCTGGTCCATTTCTAATGCTACTTGGCCTTTCATTTTTATCATTAAGAACAAACTTGTGTTCACGCTAGCTATTTAGAGATTGGATATTAGATAGCCAGGACTTTACTTTGACTGTCTGCCTTTATATTTGCCTTTCTGTTTTGAACTTGATGATCAGTTTTTCTTTGATTGTCTGGTTTTGAGTATACAGCTTGCTCTTAATTATTCTTCTGGTTTACCCTTTGGGTTTATCCCTTCATTTCTTAGACCATTTCCTTTGTTTTAACTGTTTTTGGACAAGCATTTTATCACCGTTGCACAAAACAATATACTGTATGGATAATAATGGCACACCAATAAACCTCCAAAACACAATGATGTCAAAATATTACAAAAAGTAAGATTTATTGTACATAAAAATGTGAAGGAAGGATGAACAAAAAGGTAATAAAACAAATTGTTCTGCTACTCTGGGCTTTCCTGTATAGGCAAAGGCCCTCTCTGTCAGCTAGGGTTGCTTATTCCTAGCTTGCCCACCATAAAGAACCAGAAGAATGCATTCTCTTTCAACATCCTCCTCCTGACTCACCGTGTCTCTCAACACCATGACCCCTCTTCTTCCTGCCAACTTTTCCAGTCATGAAAACTATAAAACTCAAATGAATTTTCCCTGTGGGATAGTACAGCTCATTCTAGATAGGCATGAAACTCTTAAACACATTAAAATGAATTCAAGTATAATCCAAATCAGGACATGTATTCATAATTCCTCTTAATCTTCAAGATAGTAAATAAAGTCTTGGTGGTCAGTGGTGTTAAATGCTACCTTAGTATTTAATTGAAAACAAACAAATCATTGCCTGGAATCAGACAACAGAAACATGCCACATCATGTGCAGCATTAATTAGTACCATCTCCTGTCTGTATCCTGGATAGAAGCCAGGTTTTTCCATAAACATTGCTAGCAATAATATAAATAATAATTTAAATTGAACTGATGTGAATAATTTTACCACAACCCATGTGAAACACTAGTATCACACAAATGGACCTCATTTAACTAATTATTTGGACTTTAAAGGCAATTCATTGTACTAGTTCCTATTTTATGTTTGTCATTGTAAAGACAATTAAAATGCATTCAAACAGGTATTTCCTGCATTAATTTTATTAATTTTTAATTAAATTTAAGCTTATTTTTACTTTGATATTTTAGGGTTTTGGTTGATGAATTGCAAAAAGTGTGAGTAAATATAATTTGATTTCATACTATTGTACAATAAAATGTGAAAATGTTTAAGCAACCAACAAGACTGATGTATCCTGGTTTGTTATCTTGTATAGGAACTTAGGAACAACGACCACATAAAAAGCCAGGAACAGTGGCAAATTAATGGGAAATGTATGCAGTGCTATATGTAATACTGAAGCACTTTAATAGGACCTTTAAATTGTTAAATTGTCGAGTGCTTGCTTTTAAATGTGGCAGTTAATATAAAGTGTTTGTTAAGTATTAAACAAGTATTACCTTGATGTGGGAGATCACATGGCTCTGAATGGAGCATGGATGCCAGGTAGTTCAGCTCTTCTGGGATGTCTGCTTTTATCCTTAAGCATTACCTGCATTTTCTTTACAGAAATACTATGTTGCACATCGCTCACCTCTCTCTTGTGTATTCAGTGCTGTTGGAAGCCTGCCAAAAAAGAAGCCAGTTCGAGTTGCAGCTTGAGTTAGTGTGAGCTGAACCTGGGCCAGTGAGGACAGAAACAAATGGCAACACAAAAAAAATTGATGAGCATAGATAGAGATATCTGGGCCTTCCTCAGACCAAGCAAAAGACTCTGGTCCTGCTAGAGGGACTACATCTTTTGATTTGCCTGGAAACACCTGAAAACTTACCAGGAGAATATTAAGACTGTTGCAGGGGACAAGGTAGCCTGCCCTGTCTAGCTTTGAGTGTTGCTAATACTATTCCTCTCGCCAAGACAAAATGGAAAATGAATAGACTGTGATAATGATGTCAGCTATAATTAGTCTGAATATATTGTTTTGAAAATTCAAGACACAGCCCTGAAATGAAAATGCATTGATTTAAGGTGCAATTACACTAAACATCCTCATACTGTATATTTATCTTGTAAAATAAGCACAATGGCAATGTCAAATGTTTGGGGGGATCCCCCTTATACTGCCGTAAAGAAAGCAAAGGAAATTACATCTTTACAGACTGAGGTCAAAATGGAACTGATACAACAGAAAATGAGTGTGGTGTGTGTATATATAGGCAGATTTGCAGGAAGTGATGCTATGAAGAGGCGGGATCTTGAGGGTTGAAACTGGAAGTGGCGTCATGAAGAGGTGGGTCTTGAGGATGGGAACCAGAAGTGATGTTTTTGGTTGGATTCTTCAGTTGTTTTGCCGGGAGAGAGCGAAGAAGAGTTAGAGGGTTCTGCGGGTAACTGCATCTATTTGAGCCTGTAAACTGTCTCCCAAACGCATGTGTGTGACAACCTATATTTGCAAAGAAAGAGAATACTTAAGGCTAATGACAGCTATGATGTACTTAATTGCAGTGGCCAATATTTTGTACTAAAGGCTTGGGGATTCAGAAGGTCAGTTGATAAAAAGGGAAATTACATTTCTATTATTGTGTCCTTAAAACATCTTCTAAAACCTTTTTCCAAATTATAATTATAGGAAACATAAGACATGTTAGTTCATGTATTTATTTCAAGTAGAATAGATGTATGCAATCCATAGTTAAGCAGCTGTTCAAGTCATTCTATTTGTAGTCTTTGGTTATTTAAAAATTCTGCCACTGAAATCATTAATAGAACTAGGAAGTATGGACATATAGTCCCGTAGCAAATTTAAAAATCCTTATTTTTACATATAATTCTTTAAATAGCCTAGGCCATATTTATTTATCTGAACTTATCAACAAGTAAATACTAGAATGTACAATACAAACTCAGTATGCTGGTTAAGTAAAAGGTCCAAGAACTGATAAAACAACAGTAGGAGGTGACGCAGAAACAGTGGGAACCTTGAAGTCCAAGGATGCAAGATTTAATCTTTACTTTAGATTGACTTGACCATGTACTTACTCTGTATATTTGTGTTTGAATTTTATTTCTCCCTCATTCACTGATGAAGAATTCTGCCTTCAATTCAAATGCACACAGTCATGGCAATGCATCTTTCTTGTTTATCTTGTATGCTGCTTTTTCTGGAAGTAAGCATTGATAATAATTTAGAAAGAAAATTTGTGATTGTATGTTTTTTATTATGTAAAATCTGGGGAATAGGATTTGTTGCATTACTTTATACAATAAACTGTGTAAAGAATGCATAGAAAGAGTTTAATATTTATGGTGGCACACACTCAAAAACAGGGATGGACTGGGATAAAAAATTAGCACTGAACGTTTGTCCAGACTGACCTACCCCAATAAGCCACCCACATTCTTACTCTGCCTCACCATTCATGTACATTCACTGCTGATTTGTAAGTTAAGTAGTATAATGCAACAGTTCAGTCATGAGGGCACACTGTAGCTTCAGGGTTTGTCCCAACCAATGTTTTCATTTAATTTGAATAAATGAATAGTAATTGATTCATTTTGGTTCCTTCTAATGTTCTGATTATATAAACCATTATTTACTAATAAGCATAAAAATGGATATAACAGCCTTCAGTGTAATTTGTCCCAGTGTCTGCTCTGTGATGTATTTCTTTTTTTCCTTTTTTTCAGCTGTCTTTCCAGTTTCACAGAGACATTTTCTCAGTCTCTTCTCTCATCTGTGTGTCACGTTTCCCTGTTGTTTACCTCACTGCTTAGACAGTTATGTTTGGGTGGTGTGAGACAGCCTGGGTGTTAGTAAAATCATGTGATAGAAAATATGTATTTAGCATGCGTCATGGGCCACTCATGAGGTATTATGTCTCTCTTGCACACTTGCTCTGGCACAGCTTATGACCCAACATCTTGTCCACCAGGAATTAATCTCACAATCCTAAAGGCCAGTCCATCTCTGGTTGCCAGAGCCTGGCTGAATTAGACTCTTCAATTATGTAAGATGTATTTCTTTGGAATGTAGGAAGTACCAGAGAAAATTATTTAAAACACATCTACACAAACTAACTGCATGAGTGAATACAATCTTTTTTCTTTAGCACTAAACCACTGTACAATATGAAAAAGCTATGTAAAAACATTTCAGAGATCTGTAAAATGAACAATATTATATAAAATTCTAATTTAAGTGAATTTAAATATATGGGATGGCCTGAGCACATTTGTATATGATACTAGCTCATAGATTCAACATCCTGGGTTTGAATCCCATTGTCACCTGCTGTCCATGTTGCATTTGCACTTTCTCCCAGTTTTCATCCTACGCACTGTGGATGATAGATTGTGTGCTCTGGAGCTGTCTCCAAACTCAAAATAATGCCAGAAACCTCCAAATAGAGGTTTGTATAAACAAATAACAAAAAATACAAAGAGGGTATATATTCAAAGGAGTAACACAATGTATAAAACAAAGAGAGATAAACACGTTGTATAAACTTCTGGGTCAAATTAAATAGGATGTTCTTTTTTGCATCTTTTAGAGACACCACTCTTTACTGTACAAAACCAAGCACACTCCTTCTGAGTGTATTCTACAACTTTCTGCAAAAGTTGCAGCCTTTTTTTTTTTCTCCTTCCATCTTTGTCCAACTCTGCCTACAACTTTGATTTCAATAAGCTGAAAGAAATTTGTTTTAAGCCCCAGCTAGAAACTAATCCTAGGGACACCTTGGAGACTAGATTAACTAGGACTGTCCTTCTTTCACTCCCACGCCTCCAATGCTGTTGGGACACACTCTGAATCAGTTGAGTTGCAAGAATATATGCCAGGCTGTTTGCACAAATAAATGTTGTCCTTTGAACATATAATTAGGTCTTCTGTAATAAAATTTGTTTATGCATGTTTCCCCAAACCAAATATTCCTCATCAAACTTACATAACTATCTAGTAAGGATTTGCAATTGATTGTCTCCTTAAGCACTATACCTTAAATATGAGAAATGTTTAAAAATAAAATTGTAATAGATTTAATTAATTTGAAATAAAAATTGCTAGCTACTATTTAAACATTGTTTAAATTGTTTTCTCTAAGCTTACTTGAATGTTTCATTACTTGCTTCACTTTTATGAAGTTCGTAGCATATGAAGCCATGGTGGCTTCTTAATGGGTTGTTCTAGCAGTGTGTGGTCTGTGAAGCACAGATTTTCCAGCATCTATTCAGTCTTTATAGCTCTAGTGTTAGAATGAATCTTGTGATGAGAAGAAGACTGGAAGTGATGCGTCAGTGATCTCTTATGTGCCATTCCTGCCTGCTGCAAGAGGACTGAGAGAGAGAAACAAATTCTCTTTTTGTAAAATACAGAGCGAAGAGAAACATTATTTTGATTACACAAGAAATCTTCTTTGACAGCAAGCGCCATCAAGCCAGGTTGTAAAACCACAAAAATCAATTCTATTGATTTTGGGCGTTTGTATTGCAGGAACATTTACTTTTTGATGGGCTGATTTAATGGCTTCTGGATAGTTTTTCTATCCTGTCATGCTGAATAAATGAATAGTCTGCTACTGTTGATAACCAGAATTATGTTTGCAAGTGAAGAATGTATTTGTGTGTGTTTGTAAGAATACTGTACTGGAGATTCGATAAAATGTGTTCAGAACAAAGTTATAGCAGCTTGTGTGAAACACACACCTGTAAATTTTGCAAATATAAATAACAACAACAAGAACATCTGATGAGGAAGATAAAGTTAAATGGTTACATAAATCAGTCCATGACTAATTTGCACATAAACTAGAATACTGCCCATGTAACAAAAAAAGACATCAAATTTGTGACTAATGCAATATCAAAATATCTCAGTCAAAGATTAATATTATATGTAAAAGACCAGGGGATAAATGCACATATTTAGGTGGAAAAATATTTTTAAGGATGGGACAACTGAGAGGTGATGTAGCTACTTTCAGTTAATATCATACACAAATTATTTGTTTATTTGTTATTAGCAGAAATTGGCTATACAGTATACCTTACTTATACTGTAGCTATTCCATACATATACAATACAGCTAATATACAAAGAATATGTTATAATACATTGAGTATTAATGAAAAAAGAAATATAAATGTCAATAATGTTCTCTTCTGCTGACTCCATCCTCTATGCTGCACATCATCTAAGATTGTAATTCTTTTACTCCTGAGACCTCTTGCCATACATCTTTACAATGATGCCTCTCGTTTTTAGACCTCTTTGCTAGTTTGGTCTGACAGTGCTGTCCATTTTTTATTATTGTTTATTTAAAGAACAAAACATATTAACTAAAAAAAAAAAAGCAAAGCCATCAAATAATATCTTCTGAAAACAATCCATGAAACTGCACCCAAACCCCATTCGACTCTGAGAACTGATTGACAAGATCTAAACTTATTCTTCTTGTAAAACAAAACACCAAATAAAATGAAAAGGTTCAGGGCATAGCTGGTGTGATTACTTTATAATTATATTAATAAATTCTTACCAAATTCTGAAATATTTACAAATTGATCCTCTTAAACAGAATTTCTTTTTTCTAATTTAAAGCAGTACAGAATTCCTCTTTCCCACTTAGTTAAAAAAATAATTAGAATTCGTCCAGTTGAACATAATCTTTGTGTAAATAGTACTGTATTGCATGGGATATCCCAACACACAATATCATCCCGACTGGTATTATTCCAAATACTGCTCTTAAAAGGGGTGATGTTAAAAGTAAGGCTATTCAAGTGATATGCAAAAACATTTTCAAAAAATGGTTTAAGTGCAGAATTCTCCCAAAATATGTGATCTAGAGATGCAGGTGCACAATGACATTAAGCTTGTGCTAGGTATATTTTAGAGGATGTTTGACATACATGTAAACAGTGAACATTTTTTTTTTGTTGAATTATGGCATGCATGCCACGTTTTGAACTAGAATGTATTTTGTAAATGACTAAATTCCATTCCTTTTCTGAAATTTTCATTGCAACACCTTTTCTATCATTCCATGAGGTCATCAAACCATAAATTCGTTGAAATTTGTTGGTATACTCTGAAAAAACAATCTGCATTTTTATGCAGACATTCCAGTATAGGTATAGATAAGGAAATGTTGGGTAGTTTTTTTTATTGACAAAATGTCTAATTTCTATAGAGAAAAAAATGTGTTGCTGCAAGACTAGATTTGAAGCATACAGTACTAATTTAAAGGACTCAAAAACATTGTCAATATATTTTAATGTCATGGTATCTAGTGACTATAGGGTAGGGAATGATGAAATAAGTAATTGTCATGTGCTGCTTTAAAATGTGTCTTACATTAGTTATGCATCTTTAATAAATGTTGAACCACAGGATTGCTAGTAATCTGAAATTAATTAGTGTTGACCAGAATCCAGCATAGCACACACAGAGAGGATTTTAAACATCTTTTCCATGACTGACCAAGCAGGGTGTTCGGCTACAAAAGAACAGTCATTACAAATGTGTAGGAAAGTATTGGAGATGGAAGAGACAAATCATACTCAAAAAATATAAAGTTAAAATCAAGAAAACAACTGAACAATCATCAAAGTCTACATACTAATCCAAAGTCAAAGTCTTTTAAATCCATGTAGACATCACACCCTAAATACTTACAAATACAGATTCTCTCAGTTAATATTTTGAAGAATACACCATCCAGGACAAAGTTTTCAGCACAAAGTTGACTTTGATATTGTCACAAAGATTACATCACAACAATGTGACTCCTGGGGCACAACCCCTAATGACAAAAGCCACAAAACATAGATTGCACAAAAAACTCAAAATGTCATCATAGCAAATTCAAAAACAAAAAATAAAAGAAAATAAAGTAATATAACTTAACTAATAACAGAATAGTGAATGACAACAAAAGAGTAACTAAATTGCCATGTTTCAAAACCTTTCTAAAAAGTAATAAGCATAAAAGAAAAATTTCTTCAGGTAAGAAAAAAGAAACAAACTATTGCTGCAAATATAAATTCATGATACAGGTATGGTTTCGGGGACACTGATTGAGTGCACATATACAGTATTTGCAGCCCACTAACAACTCATGTTATTGATTTTCATGTCCAAGAGAATTCACTAAAACAAGCACACTCTTATTCTAATTCATTTTGAAACCAGAGACGTTTTGAAATACTTCTAAAAATATTATATTAATAGCAAAGTTCAGTATTGGTCTGAGATGTACAGCCCCATATTATCAGCATTAATGATGATTCATGTACCATTGTCCAGTTCCATGTTCTGCTTTGGGATAATCTAAATTTATATTATGTACCCCTGCAACCTTGCTCAGGATTAAGTGGGCTTAAAAATGGTATGGTTTGGTATATTATTTAAAATAGATATCCGAATTCAGTATGCTCTGTGAAAGGCTTTTTCTGCATCCAAAGACATTAATATTACAAAATAGAATCCTAGACAGTGTGTCTAGGATTATTGTGAGCAAGGAAAGACCAGTAGCCAAAAAGAAGCAAGAGTCAAAGGGTCACAAAAGTAGAAGGCAAAATTAAATCAGACTTCTAGAAACCAGAGAACAATACAGTTATAGTCAAAATAGAAGAGATCAAAACCAAAACGCCAGACATAACACTAGAGCCTACTTAGCCTTCTTTATGTGATAGACTCAATTGTACCATGATTATGAAGCTCAATATACACTATTACGAAAAAGAGAGCTTTGTATTTATCCAGCGATAACTTGATAGTACAAATGCATCAGTATTTATATGCAATTCATGATTTCACAATCACAACATTTTCCTGTACAGTGTCTCATTTGGCAATCTGTCATATTCCTGGTCAGCTATAGAGAATGCAGTAATAAGCTTAGATGTCCTTCTAATCTGCACTTTATTATTAAATATAACATAGTTTAATTTTTCCTTTCAGAAATGTATTTTCTAGAGCTGGTCCCACAGTTAGCTTTTATTGTTACTGGTACATCCAGGCAGCTCTGAGGTGTAAACTTACAATATGCATATATTATTATTGGTTTCATAGTATTATGGGTTTTGCATAGGGCAGAAGAAAAAATCACAATTGTACTGAAAGTCAAATTTCCTCATATAGTACCTTGTGCACTTCTTCAATAGGACAGGCTATGGCTCCTTGTAAATATGCACATTTAAACAATTCAAAGTTCCACGCTAAGCAATAGGGATAAATCAACATTAATGGGGGCAAACATAGGCCTAGACAGAAATCCTTCAGTATTACAAGGCATAATTACTGTTGCAATAATAGCTTGCAGAAGTATTTTAGCTATATCAGGCTCTTGATAACTTTGTGCAGGACTGCATCATTTGATACAAGCAATAGCAGAACATAACTATTGATGAACAGCTAGTGCCCTTTCGCTCAGAACATATCAAGCAACACATCGAGTTATCAAATTTTGGGCAGCTGTTGATGCAAATAGCAAATATATTAAATACCATTCTTTATTTAGATAGATAGATAGATAGATAGATAGATAGATAGATAGATAGATAGATAGATAGATACTTTATTAATCCCAAGGGAAATTCACATAATCCAGCAGCAGTATACTGATACAAAAAACAATATTAAATTAAATAGTAATAAAAATGCATTTAAAAGCAGACAATAACTTTGAGTAATGTTAGCATTTACTCCCCCGGATGGAATTGAAGAGTCGCATAGTGTGGGGGAGGAACGATCTCCTCAGTCTGTCAGTGGAGCAGGGCAGTGACAAAAGTCTGTCACTGAAGCTACTCCTCTGCCTGGAGATGACACTGTTCAGTGGATGCAGTGGATTCTTCATGATTGACAGGAGTTTGCTTAATGCCCGTCGCTCTGCCACAGATGGTAAACTGTCCAGTTTTATTCCTACAATAGAGCCTGCCTTCTTAACAAGTTTGTCCAGGCGTGAGGCGTCTTTCATCTTTATGCTGTCTCCCCAGCACACCACCGCGTAGAAAAGGGCATTTGCAACAACCGCCTGGTAGAACATCTGCAGCATCTTATTGCAGATGTTGAAGGACGCCAACCTTCTCAGAAAGTATAGTCTGCTCTGACCTTTCTTACATAGAGCATCAGTATTGGCAGTCCAGTCCAATTTGTCATCCAGCTGCACTCCCAGATATTTATAGGTCTAATACCTAAATTAAAGAAAGATTCTAGTTAAACTTGGAAGAGAGACTGTCTGAAATGGTAGTGATGTGACTTGTTAACCATTCCACAGGCAAAGATAGAAACTGCACCACTGACAAATATTCACACCACTTTTAATGGTAAATAAGTACTTTTCAATCTGCCACCCAATTGTGAAAGCTGCTGATACATGTGCTAAGCTGTTCATAAACAATTACAAAATTCTGTACTTACTGCTGATGTTTACTGCTTTATGACTGGCTAACTTTTCCACTTATTATTTAATTATACAATGAACTATGTGTGTATGACTGTAAATTGTAAACTATTTTCATAGAAAAATATTAATTTCTACTTCTTGTGTTATAGTATGTAAATAGCAAAAGGAAAAGTGTTGTTTTGCATTTCTCAATCAAATGCTGAATTTGCTTTAAACTGAGCAGCAGTACAACTATGGAAATGTGTTTATTCTTTGTAAAATATGTGGTTACTTCTGAATTTAAAAATATGTGCAAGCAAGATTCTATGCACTAAGACAATGGTCTTCAACACTGCTAAAAATTTGGGGCACTGGGTTCCCTAGATGGGCCTTAGACTCAGCCATTGTTTTAATGTTTTAGGGGGCTAATAATTGTAGATTTCATGTCTGAATTTAGTCAAAGGGACATGGTGCTCCTACATACTATGGAAATTAAATGACTGATTTAAATCTAGTTACAAGAAGATAACAAACTGCTATACACAACACAGCTTATTATGAAAGCCAAGAATCATGGACAAGTTCCTGAAATGCTCCATAACATTACTCTTCCAATTCGGTATCAACCTCACATGAATAATCCCAAAAAACCTGAACTAAACAATAATGTTAAAAGAAAAAAACAACCCAGATTTTCTGAGATACAGATCTACTTTTTCCATGAAGTGTGGCCAGCAATGGCTGTTTTGCATTATCTGCTGTGTGATACTAGCAAATGAAAACATAGAACCATCAGCAGTAAAGACAATTTGAAACAATCCTTGCTGCTTATATAAGTAAAATATGTTTTTAAATGACAAAATTAAATTAATTAGTCTTCACAAAAATGTTCTGGCATGTTTGTAGAACAAGCCATTAGACCTTCTAGGCATTGTCTCTTTGCATATCAAAATGCTATATATAAGAAAACTCACACTATTCCAGAACAGCTGATCTTGCTTTGTGCAAGTCCACCAAAATTCTAGACGAGTCAGCCACCAGCAACCTAAGACATATTCCACTCTGCACTCTTTTCACTTACCCCTGATTTCGACAAACTTAGGAAAATCAGACATGCCCAGTTTACCCATTAAAATGGAAACTAAATTTGATTCAATATTAAACACCCATGTGTTGAGTTATTTTTGGATGATTATGATGTGTTTTTTATCTGTTATGTACACTGTACTTAAATGCTGAATATGTATTTACTGTTATTTCTTAATGTATGCTGTTCATGTAAAAATGTTGGCTAATTTACATTTATATTACTACTAATGAAAGGTCATCACTGAAGAAAAATAGATAAAACTGGGTACCAAGACCAAAAAGGTTGAGAACCACTGTGCTAAGAGATTATTTATTTTTTATGAATACCTAAATTGTTTTAGGCTATGTGTGTTTTTTGGGGAGCATAAAAGTAGCATTATGAGCCATTAGTGAGAACAAAAAGATACAGACGCTGCTTGGCATAACATCAGTAGTTATAGCACCTAAAAAATGTAATAGTAATAGTGTTAATGAGATTCCCCTGAACTTTTTTATTTCTTGTCTGCCAGTCCTCTTTTGCATTTGCTCATTTCCTTTTTTATAGTAGTTATTGGCTATTTCTGGGGATCCCTAGAAAACCCAAGTACTGTAAAAGCATATAATTAAACCAATTATGTAATAACAATTACCATAAGCCATATTTCAAGAATTTAAAGGCAATTATATTTAATTTATAAATTAATGTGTTGCTTCAGTAAACATGCAATATATTACCAGATAGAATATTTGGAATTTAAGTTACAAAACTTGAAATAAATTAAAGTTGATTTTTTGTACTTTATTAAAAAACAGAAAGGGTAAGCAATCAAGTAAAAGACATCAAGGCAAAAAAAGAAGTCATTGCCTCAAAGGATAATTTTAGTACAGTAGAGGAACACATCATTAAATATTTGGCAGACATGAAAAAAAGATTTACACACCTAGATAAGACCACCTGCTTTTTAAAATTTTAAATATAAATAATTTTTTAAAGTACTACCTACTCTATTTTGACATTTTCGCAGTCTATTACAGAAACCCATCCCACGGAGGTCTGTGGTTTATACAAGTCAAGATTTTGCCCTTACCTTAGGGCACTGATATAATTTTAACTGAAATATTGTTAAATTGTGGAACTTATGTAGTGTATCAGGTAATACCTGTTAATGCAATGCTTCCTGGTAAATGACATTTTTAGTTTGAATAGGGAAACATATTCTTACCTGCATGTGCCCACCTTCAAGCATGCCAAATAAAGCTTTTTGTCAGAGAAGTAAAGACCTTTTATTCCCAAAGTTACAATATCAAAGTTAATATACACATGATGCTATAATTTTATTCATTCATGTCCAAAAAATGTAAAAAGATGTAGTACATTTCGATAACTTTGGGGTTTCATTATAGCAGTGAAAGTCTGAGTCATTTAACAGTATGGTGTATAAGTGATTGTCTCTTCACGACTCCACTCAACCAATCTTGAGCTGATGCTGCCCTTCCCAACAGCATTTATTTAGTGTACGTCTTCTGTGTGCTGAATAATTTAAACTTAAATATACAAAATGCCATTTGTATTTAAGATTTTTTTTTTTAAAAAAACATAATCTGTTAAGGGCGGCACGGTGGCGCAGTGGTAGCGCTGCTGCCTCGCAGTTAGGAGACCCGGGTTCGCTTCCCGGGTGCTCCCTGCGTGGAGTTTGCATGTTCTCCCCGTGTCTGCGTGGGTTTCCTCCCACAATCCAAAGACATGCAGGTTAGGTGGATTGGCGATTCTAAATTGGCCCTAGTGTGTGTTTGTGTGTGTCCTGTGGTGGGTTGGCACCCTGCCCAGGATTGGTTTGTGCCCTGTGTTGGCTGGGATTGGCTCCAGCAGACCCCCGTGACCCTGTGTTCGGATTCAGCAGGTTAGAAAATGGATGGATGGATAATCTGTTAATCAAGTTCTTTGCCTTTTCTTGGCACTGGGCAAAACTGAATTTGTTGTGGCCAATTTATTTCAAAAGGGTGCACTTAAATTTTGATGCTATATTACAAATATTCCCAATAATCTGTTCTGTCCTCTAAAGTGAACTGTTCCAACAAAAATTATTTTAATCTATACTAATAAAAGGCAAAGCCCTCACTCACTCACTCACTCACTCACTCACTCAATCACTCACTGACTCATCACTAATTCTCCAACTTCCCGTGTGGGTGGAAGGCTGAAATTTGGCAGGTTCATTCCTTACAGCTTCCTTACAAAAGTTGGGCAGGTTTTATATCGAAATTCTACGCGTAATGGTCATAACTGGAAGCAGTTTTTCTCCATTTACTGTAATGGAGATGAGCTTGAACGCCGTGGGGGCGGAGTTTCGTGTGACATCATCACGCCTCCCACGTAATCACGCAGTACGTAGAAAATCAGGAAGACCTCCAAAAAGCGCTGAAGAAAACATGCATTATATAATTGAGAAGGCAGCGAAACAATAAGAAGCAAGCGAGTGACATATACAACTATATTGATGAGTTCTGCTACTTCGGAAACAAAGCACGATGTAAACCTACACTTTAAATTAAGTTCATAGACAAGCTGCCGCTGGCGTTTGTAATTTAGTGCCTGCCCATATAAGGCCGTCCGTCAGCGGCAATCCAATAGCAAACTCCCACTAAATATTCACGGGTGAAGGACTGTGCTTATGGAGAGGAAGATGAGATGGTCATGGTGGTGTTTGACACAAACTCAGCGAAACTGCGAGAGAAAGTTTTAAGTGCCAGGACTAAGGTAACATTAAATACAGCCATGGACATAGCACGAGATGGCACCAGCACAACTGGGGAACTTCGATGCATGTACACCGAGCTCTCACGTGAACTGACGCAGTGCACAGATAAAAGGCAACAGTTCCAAACAGCGCTGAACAAAAACCGAATTACACAATTGAAAAGGCAGCAAAAAATATGAAGCGTCTGATACATACAAGCATATTCATAAATGCTGCTACTGTGGAAACAAAGCACACGGTGGAAAAAGTCAATGTCCCGCTAAAGGAAGACAGTGTAAAAAAAACCCGTGCATGCAGTGTGTCAGGTCTCAGATAAAGAAGAAGACGAGCTGTTTATTGATGCAGTAAGAAACGAATCGATGAATGAAACCTGTCATCTTTACAACGATTGACAAACACGGAATGTAACTTGAACACAACACATCCTACAAATACAAACCTGATTGAAAGAAATAATGATAATCAAATCCTTGATGACAGCAACACTCAGTAACACTCACAAAACAAATACTGTATATTGACAGTCATGTTACGTTATTTTTAAAATGTTCCCTTTTCTTTTTCATAACTTCTACTTCTCCACTGCGATACGCGGGTATATATTTAAATGTATATATATACCCCGATCTACAGTACATACTCTCGCATGGACAAGCCACATGCTGTGGCGCAATTGCAGAGTCTTCGCCTCTAATGCCGACATTTGAGGTTCGATTCGAGAGGGATGTACTGAGTATGTACGCGCGCTACCCGATTCATTTTACCTTCGCATCTCCTTGGTTTGGGACGTATGAAAAAATATTCGGTTAACACAGAATCATGTTACGTTATTTTTAAAATGTTTCCCTTTATTAGCACAAGCACAGCTGAGAAGCTTCGATGCATGTCCTCCATAACGCGTTAAAAAAATAACGCATTTAATCACACTTTCAATTCCAAGCAAATGGGAACTTTTGTCAATGCATGATTTCCTGGTACATCCATTACACTGATGCACACATCACAGCTACAAAAATGTTAGAGTCGGAATAAAGCGCGTTCTCACAACTGATCATTTCGACTTCCGAGCGAAGCCTTGATAAAAGTATGGTTTTGTGCACACTGAAAAGCAAGCAAAATTAGATGCATTACAGAAAGCAGACTTTGTGGCTCTTACTGGGGATCATTGGACTTCCGTGACCGTTAGTAATTCTAATTACATCTAATTACAAAATGTTCAATGATCACACTGTTTTAGCCTAATGTACAAAATAATTTTGGCTAAGGTTACTCAGAGTTTAAAGATTAAGTTGGTCAAATTACCTTTTATGTTTCTGACTTATTTTTTTAAGAAGAAAAACTGCACTTTATGTTGAAATTTTGGTTATTATTATTTAAAGACAATACTATTCTGAAAATGTACTTAAAGTACTTAAACTACCACTTTATTTTTAAGTCTGCCCAATTTTAACCAGGGATGATATTTTTGTTTCTGTTTTGAATTCAAATGCAGTTTAAAGGCTTTTTTTCAGAAATTAAAACAGCTTCAGTTTACAATATTCATGTACATGTCTATTATTTGATTCTGTCGCCCACTAAAACACTTTTAAATTAAAAAAAAACATTTGCGATTTGGGGCAAATTTACGTGTGCGATTACATACGATTAATCAAGATTAATTCTTACACAGCCTCTAATTAATTGGATTAATTTTTTTAATCGAGTCCCACCTAATATATATATATGTGGATATATATATGTAGATTTGTATATATATATATGTGTATATACAGTATATATGTAGATATGTATATGTGTATATACAGTATGTGTATAGATGTGTATATATATATATATTTATATATATATGTTTGTATATGTGTCTGTGTGTGTATATATATATATATATATATATATATATATATATATATATATATATATATATATGCAGCAACACTCATGACAATGACAAAACAATTACATTGTCAATCATGTTACAGTATTATTAAAATGTTTCCTTTTCTTTTTACTTCTCCGCTGCCAATCACAGGTATTTTGCTATATATATATATATATATATATATATATATATATATATATATATATATATATATATATATATATAAATATATACAGATATATATATATATATATATAAATAGATAGATATGACAACAACACTCAATATCAATGACAAAACAATTACATTAACAATCATCTTACGTTATTTTTAAAATGTTTGCTTTTCTTTTTCATAACTTCTTTAACATTACTTCTCCGCTGCGAAGCGCGGGTATTTTGCTAGTAAACAATAATAGAAAGGGATAAAGGGAGAATACAATGTTTCATATGTGCATAAATGAAAGCAAAATTATTTTTCCTTTCTAGGTCTGCCTGGTTAGGTAGTTTGTATACAAATCCACCTGAACAGATACTGTAATACCATACTTTCATTACCTCACTTTCTAAACTCAAGATATGACCGCAAGTTAAGTACTTTTCTCTCACTTGTACTGTCAATGAACCTTAGTGACTGGATCTGCTTTAAATCCATTCTCAGGGTTACATCCAACCAAACCCTAGAGTTGATTTTGTAGTCAGGAGTGACCCTGTAGGATCAACAGGGTGACCAGACAGGATTCTTTTCATTGGCTTCAAAGTGACAGGTCTACCAACATGTGCCTATTTTTTAGAGGTGCAACACAGTCCCTTGTATTACATTCAAGGACCCTGTGCCCTCTAGTTGCCAGAACATGTTACTACTTTTGGCATTACCCTAACAGCTCACACTCCTTCAAGTTACTACCCATGTCTGCTATCTTTCTGGACATTTACTGCCCAATGGCAATGCCTAGATTTGTGAGCTAATATCGGCATACACATTGTCATTGCCAGTGTATATTTTTCCTTACTGCTACTAGGGCCTTGTAACACTCTGCCCTTGTCCTAATAAGTTAAAACAGTCCAAACCATACTCATCATTACACACTGTTTTGTGTGATGAAGTTGAACAAAATGAAGAGTGTAATTTTAATATTACAGATTCAAAATAACTGATTGCATAGTCTGACTACTGTGCAAAACCTTTAAGAGATTAGATTAAATCTAAACACTATGAATTCCTTTCATTAAATAACTTGATAAAAAACAAATATTCTCATGGCTTGTAAATTTGTTTTATGACACTCAGCCTGTTGTAATACATTGTCTTTCAAACACACACGGCTGAAATAACTTTCTTTTCTGCCTTGATGTCTTTTTAAGGCTTGTTTTGACTCTTAAAGACCTTCATCAATTAAAGGTCTCCGATCATGTCTTTTCCCTTTTAATTTTTTTGCATGATACTGATTGTATGAGTAAGTTCAAGATGTTACTCAACCAAGCAAAAGAATGAAAGTTTTTCTTCCTAAATGACTGTAATCTGAGAAACCAGAGTATAAACTCTGCCTTCTGTTCCCTGTTGAGATAGAGCTAATGATTGCATTTCCCCAGAGTCTCATCTGTTGAAGTTATGGCAGTCAACCGCCAGCATTCTCATGTGAGTCTCTTTGGTACTGCTGTAATTGATTGTTCAGCCCATCATCTGCTGAAAAGCAGATTTTTGCTGCTTTAGCAATTCAGTTGAAAGGATCTTTCCTAAGGTATCTCTTCAATGAGTGTATAAACGTGTTTCACTAAGACTCTGTAAACCAGAAAATTTTCAGAAGACAGCAGCAACATTTGACAGATCTGTGTAAGTCTGTTGTTACAGTTACAGGCAAGATAGGGAAAAAGTATAATTTTACAGGAAAAAGGAAGCCTGACTTGGAGTTAATACGATACTGGTTGCTGCCTGCTTTATTTTCCTAAGCCACTTTTTCTTTTCTTACTACGGATGTGTCAGAGATCAGGGAACAAAGAAAAAATAGTTAAAAAGAACATACTTCATTGTATTTGAAATCCTTAATGACAAAATATCTCAAGCTGTGATATGAATGGAATAGTACATTCTTTCATGGTTATTCATTAAGACAATCCTTGATCAGATAGAAAGACATGCTTACAGTATATGTACTTTTGATGACGACATGGGAGTGACCGCACCAGTACAATGTCCTGGTATCTCTGTATCATCTAATTTTTCTTGCTCGCTGTCTCCAACACTATTGTACTCCAGAGTCCTGGACAAATCATTCACATTTTTCAATATATGTGAAATGACCACAAAAAAAGCTTCTTCGAAAATATGCTGCTCTTTTTGCCACACTGATGTGGAGGATTCACAAATACCAAAATGCATTATTGCTGGCCAAGTGTTTTTCATGCATTTTTTATTTTGTTGCCTTAGCTTAGTTGTCTTCTGTATTATTTTAACTTTGGTGTTAGTCCTTGGACCTTTGGGGAAAAATACCTCTGATCTGATGCATTTCATATGTGGAGAAGAGAACCTGACCAAAGGTTTTTCACAAACTAGTGCACCTCCTGAAAAACTTGATTACAGTTTATTGGATGTATTAACAAAAGGCAATGGGAGTGCTGCCACTTCAGAAATTTCACACTCTACTTCTATGCCTTCAACAGACACTTTGTATGACTCAACTACTACCATCTTGGATGACACTTCTAAGCAGTCTGTAGCTTCGCTTTCTTCTGTTACCCAGAATGCAACACAGCATACAGCTCAGGCAGAAGGCAGTTTGAAGCCATTAACAGAGAATGTCTGTAAGTATATAAAATTAATGCCATTATTGTTTATCTTGTTGCACAATTCTAAATTCCTTTTTTTAAAAACTGACAAACCAGACAAGACAAGGCATATCTACAGCAAATGCAGTAGGTTCACTATAACAAATGAGGACTAAATAGCTCAGGGAGAAAAATAAGTGGATATTGTAATGAAGTTCAGATAGGTTCCAATTACCTTCACATTAAACAAAATGTCTAGATGTTGAATACAAACAAAATGTAATAAGGTTAATAAATATAATTAATATTATGATCTGATTGAAAACTCTGTTACTAACCATTGATTATATTTGCCTCAATTGCCAGCATATAAAGGGTGAGTCAAAATTATGTTAACATTAATAGTACTGCTATGTATATACTTATATACAATTTTTGGGGGCAATTTATATGCCACATATGGTACATGTGTTGAATATGATGCCTAACAGGTTGAGACATTCCTGTAAATCATCTTGCACATATGAAGTATGTTTTGTGAATAAATTGTTTCCGCCATTCAAATGTTAACATACTTTTGACTCACCCTGTATTATCACACATTTTTCAGAGTCACAGCATGTCAGATGTTTTACTGTATAACTCAAATATTTAAAAGCTGAGACCTTGTAAACATTTCTCAGTAACACACCAGGCTGAGCTAATTTATTGACAGAAAAAATACTTTGTTTGAAACATCTTTATTTATGTATACATAAACAAGAACAGATTACTGAAATTCTCACTGCATGCAAAAGTTAAGATCTGTTGAGGGAGAAAGAGCTAGGCCAGGCACCTGAATAAACTGGTCTGTAAGGTCAGCTCTATTACAGTAGTGACCCTGAACTCACAGATGACAGTGGCAGAAAAGAATTGGCAGCACAATGTAAGACTGTCATGACTAATTCTGCTAGTGTTGAATTGTCCTGGAACACTTTTAGCCACCAGTTCATTTCACCGTGGTGTGCTAAAACATGCAACTGGTGTCCAATTTTAACTAATTCATTGATTTTGTCTATTATCATGATACTGTATATTACCTTCTCCTATCTAAACTCTTTTCTGTCTAGCTAATTAGAGCTGACACTTTGGCATTTATTATTATACCTTAAAAGTGCATTGGTAGATTGCATTAGTAGTTCTCAGTCATTATTCATTAGTGTGCTATGATTGAGCTGGAGAATGTAAATCTGTCTTTCTGTCTGTCTGTCTATCTATCTAACATATGTACTACAAGTAAATAAAAATATAATTGTAGGTATAAACAGAAAAGTACACTAAATTGGGAATGCCTTTAATAAAAATGATTTAAGAAAGAACTTGAGACAGGTTTTATAATTCATTAATTCACTTTTTCCAGATTCTCATCTGTTGAACCATATGGTATATTGCTTTTGAAAATATACTATTGATACGTCTAAGCAAAATTGATTTTTTGATCGTTGGTCCAAAATCAAAAATCACTCAAAAATGATAAACTTCAGCTTATTGCTTAAAGCATACTTGTCTTGGAACATTTAACTATGTCCTATAAAAACAATTACTTTCTTACTACAGAAATGTAAAATGGTAACTTCTGATTGGCAACAGTACTCCAATAACACAAATATATGCACTTTCACACTCAGCTACAAGGAAGGTTTAATCTTACTGTTGAAATGTTAGATGTAAAGATACTGTAGGCTTATTTTAGTTTTAATTAGAACAAATTAGTATTTTTAACTCTATGCAATTATGTTTAGCTTTTCATATTATGACTTCCTTAAAATCAACCTTTAGAACTAATATTTCAGCCAGAAAACTGGTGTTGTGTGGGTTATATTATATAATATTATTAACAAGTCGTTTATACAATACAATAGTGTTATCATAGTAATTCATTATTGTACATATAAAGTGCTATTATATGGGTGGGCTGGTGGTGGTGTTACATGGGACAACAGTAGTGCCACTTGCTGACACATTTTCCTTATGCTTCAATTTCCTCATACACTCCAAAGTTGAGTAACTGTGGACTGGTTCATCATGAGTGGCTGTGGATATGTGCACAATTGGTCTTCCAGGTTTGGTTACTAGCCTGCGTCCAATATTTCTTGGATAGACAGAGGTTGCCAGCAACCCTGAAACTGAGAATTGGTTTTGAAAATGGATGGAACTATTATAAGGAATTGAGTGTTTTTACCTATTTTCAAAATTCTGAACACTGGGCCAGAATCATTTACTTTTTCAATGCTACTGATCTTTTTGTGTGATCAGATACTGTAATTTTTTTACATTTCTCAAAAGGTATTTTTGCCACAATAAATATGAATGATGTACTGTATTTCCAATTTCGATCATGACTGCTGTATTTATGGCAAATAAAAGAATTGTGCATAAAAAGAAAAAAATCTAGCACTTTGTCTTTGTAGATGTGCATAGCTGCTCTAAAAATATATGGTTTCATCAGGTATTACATTTTCTAGCACTCCTCTTTGTTAATGTACTGAAGGTAAATCTTTGCATAAGTTCAATTAACTAAAGGTAATAATCTTTGCTACAATAATCACCACCACTAAACAATAAATACTTAGCTGAGGGCTTTCTCAAGGAACTTCTGGCAAAAGAAATGCTTGTCTTTCTAGCATAAACCCCTCAGGTCAGTTCACTTAGCCTATTTTTTACATAGACATATACAAAAACACTCTGTTTAAAGTAAAAACAAGACTTCAAAACAATCTGTCACGCAAAATAAAGTATTTCTTTAAATAAAATACAGTTTTTTACTCTAACATGATAGATGAATACAATAAAAATATCATTCAATAAAAGCATAATTCTGACTGACGTTTTCAGAGAGGTAATTATTTATATGAGGAAGGTGTGATTTTATCTGACAGACAGCATGACTTGGAAAGCCTTTCCCTGTTTGGCACACAATAAAAAAGATTTATATAATGTAAACATGACTTGGAATTTTAATAATAACTGATGTCCTGTTAATAATACATTTATATTAAAATAAACAGTGCAAAATTTATGACAATTAAATGATGACCTAAATGATTATTGTACATTTATATTTCCAGTTTTACAGAGTGTTAACTCTTAAAGTAACAAAAAAGTACACAAAACAAATGAACCCACTGGCTTAGAGAGTATCATTGCCTGAAGAATACAAAAAGCACTTTTAGCTTATTTTCCAATGTTCTATTTTACCAGCATATCAAAACTATATACACGAGAACACTATGTGCATGTTTACCTTTTATCTCAACTTAAAATATTCTAATTCTGTCTTTATGCTTTTTCCAAGACTAAACACTGCTTATCAGAGATGAAAAAAGTGGGAATTAACAGATGGAGAAATTGAACAAGCATGATAGAAAATGTTACTGTGGTGGTTGCACAGGGCACAAAAAGCAAATATTTTCCACATTTTTGATATTGTGCTCATTTTCTTATATTGATTACCCTATCTGTTCTAACATATTACATGAGCTTAATAAAGGGCAAAACACTGAGCCAGTAAGAGTTACTGCCTTTAATATAATTAATTACAATACGTCCTGCAGTATAAACATGGAAATCATTCAAACTTGCAGGTGCAGTTGTTTTAACATGCACTGATACAGTATTATTGTGATAATGTATGGTATGTTTAAATATTTTTCCATTAGTATATACAATTTTCGTATTTATCATCTGATCGAGCAAAGAGGAGGTAAAAAAAACAACTGCTAATTGTTTCCCAATGCATCACCAAGACGGGTTTCAGAGGAGCAACCGCGTCACCTAGGTGTGTATTCAGCCACACTCTTCACAATGGCGCGTGGGGTTTTGGATTGGTATGTGAGTGAAGTTCAGAACACATGGCATGGCAGCGCATAGTGCTGGCTGGAGGGAGGGAAGGGGTAGGCGAAAAAAAATGCAGCTCACGCGGCAAATCAGCAGCAGCAAGCCAACAGCTGGTTGAGCAAAGAGAAGTTAAAAAAAATGATTTGTATCCCATTGTATAACCATTTAAGCATTGTTTCAGAGGAGCAGATGCGACTCCTTGGGGTGTTCAGCCCTCCTCTTCACAACGGAGAGAACTGCAGCCGGAGGAGGAGGGGTTGGTGAGTGAAGCAAGCAGGGGGTATGCATGTATGTGTATATATATATATATATATATATATATATATATATATATATATATATATATATATATATATATATATATATATATATATATATATATATATATATATATATATATATATATATATATATATATATATACTAATAAAAGGCAAAGCCCTCACTGACTGACTGACTGATTCACTCACTCATTACTAATTCTCCAACTTCCCTTGTAGGTAGAAGGCTGAAATTTGGCAGAGTCATTCCTTACAGGTTACTTACAAAAGTTAAGCAGGTTTCATTTCGAAATTCTACGCGTAACGGTCATAACTGAATCCTACTTAGGTACATATATACGTCCATAGTCTACAGCTCGGTCGCAGTGTTGGGCAGAGTTGCGTCCCCCATCACCACGCCTCCCATGTAGTTGGCTGCCTGCCTATATTGCGTCCCCCATACCCACGCCTCCCACGTAATTAACTGACTTCTCATATAAGGCCGTCCATCAGCAGCAATCCAAGCTGTGAGAAAACTGTACAAAGGAAGCGTGTCAGATGTCGTGGTACATTTTCTGATGCAGCTAGACGGAAACAACTTTGTGACATTGCCGCCAAATACTCACAGAAAAATCCACAAGTTAATAGACATGCTGTCGCTAAATACTCGCAGGCAAATGTACAAGTTTATAGAGACTCTTTTGCTAAATACTCGCAGGCAAATCCACAACTTCATAGACACGCTGCCGCTAAATATTCTTAGGCAAATCCACAAGTTAATACCGGGAAAGCCTGTTAAACATCTTAGATTCACGAGTAGCGATTTAGGTGGTGAGATGTCTATCAAGGTGATCACCATCGATCAAAGAACTGTCACTTACCGAGTGGTTTCCATGCTCGGAGATGCTGCCTGCCTTTTCCATTCTCTGTGTTACATATTGCACGGCCATATCAGGCTCAATCTTGATATCCGGAGGAACATTGTATCTTATGTATTGAATGACTGGGACAGGTTCAAGGTGTGGACTGATGATGGTATAGGAGATAATTATACTACACAGGGGCACTATAAGAGTAAAATGCTTAAGCCCTTCACCTATGCTTCTGCATGTGAGTTGATGGCTGCCGCTGAATTGTTCGTTTGTCGCTTTCAAGTGTACCGAAATGGCCAAATATTTTACACCTTTGGACAACCGCCAATGCCTCTTAAACATCTTAGATTCACAGGTGACGATTTCAGTAGTGGACACTTTGAAGTTTATGATTAAACTCTCAAAAGCTGGATGCAAAGTTATCGATGAAGCCGGTTGTATGCTTACAACGCTTGACAAATGCCGAATGTCACTTCAACACAAGTCCTGCAATTACTAACGTAATTGAAGCAAACCATGAAACTCAAACCGATTATGACAGCAGCAATCCAAGCTGTGAGAAAACAGTAAAAAGGAGGCATGTCAGACGTCGTGGTACATTTTCTGATGCAGCTAGACGAAAACAACTTCGTGACATGGCCGCCAAATACTCGCAGAAAAATCCACAAGTTAGTAGACACGCTGTCGCTAAATACTCGCAGGCAAATCCACAAGTTCATAGAGATGCTGTCGCTAAATACTCGCAGAAAAATCCACAAGTTAATAGACATGCTGTCGCTAAATACTCGCAGGCAATTCCACAACTTACTAGAGACGCTGCCGCTAAATACTCGCAGACAAATCCACAAGTTAATAACGGGAATGCCTGTTAAACATCTTAGATTCATGAGTAGCAATTTGGGTAGTGAGCACTTCGTTGAATGAAACCTGTTATCTTTACAACGGTTGACAAACACGGAATGTAACTTGAACACAACACGTCCTCCAAATACGAACCTGATTGAAAGAAATAATGATAATCAACTCCTTGATGACAGCAACACTCATAGCAGTGACAAAACAATTACATTGACAATCATGTTACATTATTTTTAAAATGTTTCCTTTTCTTTTTCATAACTTCTTTAACACACTACTTCTCCACTGCGAAGCGCGGGTATTTTGCTAGTATATATACTGTATACAGTGGTGTGAAAAACTATTTGCCCCCTTCCTGATTTCTTATTCTTTTCCATGTTTCTCACACAAAATGTTTCTGATCATCAAATACATTTAACCATTAGTCAAATATAACACAAGTAAACACAAAATGCAGTTTTTAAATGATGGTTTTTATTATTTAGGGAGAAAAGAAATCCAAACCTACATGGCCCTGTGTGAAAAAGTAATTGCCCCCTGAACCTAATAACTGGTTGGGCCACCCTTAGCAGCAATAACTGCAATCAAGCGTTTGCGATAACTTGCAATGAGTCTTTACAGCGCTCTGGAGGAATTTTGGCCCACTCATCTTTGCAGAATTGTTGTAATTCAGCTTTATTTGAGGGTTTTCTAGCATGAACCGCCTTTTTAAGGTCATGCCATAGCATCTCAATTGGATTCAGGTCAGGACTTTGACGGCCACTCCAAAGTCTTCATTTTGTTTTTCTTCAGCCATTCAGAGGTGGATTTGCTGGTGTGTTTTGGGACATTGTCCTGTTGCAGCACCCAAGATCGCTTCAGCTTGAGTTGACGAACAGATGGCTAGACATTCTCCTTCAGGATTTTTTGGTAGACAATAGAATTCATGTTTCCATCTATCACAGCAAGCCTTCCAGGTCCTGAAGCAGCAAAACAACCCCAGACCATCACACTACCACCACCATATTTTACTGTTGGTATGATGTTCTTTTTCTGAAATGCTGTGTTCCTTTTATGCCAGATGTAACGGGACATTTGCCTTCCAAAAGTTCAACTTTTGTCTCATCAGTCCACAAGGTATTTTCCCAAAAGTCTTGGCAATCATTCAGATGTTTCTTAGCAAAATTGAGACAAGCCCTAATGTTCTTTTTGCTTAACAGTGGTTTGCATCTTGGAAATCTGCCATGCAGGCCATTTTTGCCCAGCCTCTTTCTTATGGTGGAGTCGTGAACACTGACCTTAATTGAGGCAAGTGTAGTGCAGTTCTTTAGACGTTGTCCTGGGGTCTTTTGTGACCTCTCGGATGAGTCGTCTCTGCGCTCTTGGGGTAATTTTGGTCGGCCGGCCACTCCTGGGAAGGTTCACCCCTGTTCCATGTTTTTGCCATTTGTGGATAATGGCTCTCACTGTGGTTCGCTGGAGTCCCAAAGCTTTAGAAATGGCTTTATAACCTTTACCAGACTGATAGATCTCAATTACTTCTGTTCTCATTTGTTCCTGTAATTCTTTGGATCTTGGCATGATGTCTAGCTTTTGAGGTGCTTTTGGTCTACTTCTCTGTGTCAGGCAGCTCCTATTTAAGTGATTTCTTGATTGAAACAGGTGTGGCAGTAATCAGGCCGGGGGTGGCTACGGAAATTGAACTCAGGTGTGATACACCACAGTTAGGTTATTTTTAACAAGGGGCAATTACTTTTTCACACAGGGCCATGTAGGTTTGGATTTTTTTTCTCCCTAAATAATAAAAACCATCATTTAAAAACTGCATTTTTGTTTACTTGTGTTATATTTGACTAATGGTTAAATGTGTTTGATGATCAGAAACATTTTGTGTGACAAATATGCAAAAGAATAAGAAATCAGGAAGGGGGCAAATAGTTTTTCACACCACTGTATATATATATATATATATATATATATATATATATATATTGTCACAAGAATGAGACATACTCAGATAAAGGTTTGGGGCAGCCACCCATATAATCTGGTTTCCTGGCTGCAAAATCGTTTTGTAGAAATACAGAGCACTGAAGTGCATACAACCGAGTCCAAAACAAAACTGAGGGAAAAGGGGAAAAGGGCAGGCTTTTAAAGGGGAAGACAGGAAGTGAGGTCATAAGGATCGGGCATGTGTTCATCGCTCATTGGATCAGGCCCGGACGTGACATCAGGGGGGCCGGAGCTGGTAAGGTCTGTTTCCATTGGTTCGGTCCCAGAAGTGATGTCAAGAGAGCCAGGTGGAGTCTCCCAGGAATGGTCTACAGGGAAGTGAGAAAAAGAGTCAGTGCACTCTTCCACATCTCGGCATGCCTCCGAACTGCCTTCATTTAAGCCCTTTAGCTGCCTCCCATACGCATGTGTGTCACAATATATATATATATATATATATATATATATATATATATATACAGTGGAACCTCGGTATACGTCCTTAATCCATTCCAGACCCTTTGACTTATACCAAACAGGACGTATACCAAACAAATTTTTCCCATAAGAAATAATGGGAAAATGATTAATCCGTTCCCATGAAAAAAAAAAACCCTATTGCTATTGGCATATTATACATTGAGGGGTTATATAAAATAATTTAAACACTGCTTAATACTAAAATACATAAAACAAAAGCAATTAGATGAAATAAATGAAAATTTTACTTAACTTTTTAATAACATCTTTGTTTTTCACAATCATAGATACCGTCATTCTCAGCAAACGGTATGCAACAGCCTTGTCCCGGATACGCATGCCACCTTCATACTTTTCAACAATCAATTCAAATTTACATGAAAAAAAACAAAATCACGTTGTGACGGTGCAGGTTTGCTGTATGATCCAATCTGCTGCCGGGGAGCCCTTGAATCCTACACTGTCGGTAATGTGCCTCGCTCCTGACCTCATCGGTAACAACAAAGCAAGGGGATGGTGAAAAAGTGCAAAGTGTTTTTATTAAAACAATTAACAAAACAAGGTGTTTAAATTAAAGTGCAGTCTCCAAAGTTCCAATAAATAATCCATAAAATCAGAAGTGAAACGTGGAGGTTAAAAACAATAGAAAAAAGTCTTCTTAAAAACAATGAAGTTAAAAGCAGGAAGCATTCTTTAAAAAAAAAAACAAGAAGCCTGGTGCCTGCTTCCCAACTGGGGAGTCGTCCTACTTGCAGCTGACCTTCGCACTGCCTGCTTCAGCCACTTCATCCATGCGCGCTCTCGCTCGCTCGCTCTCTCTCTCTCTCTCGTCCGTTCTTTCTTTTTACTCCCCTTCAAGTCAACTCGCGCTTCTGTTTATCAAGATAAGCAGCCCCAGGAACAATCATGAATGCAGACGGTCCCTCACAAGTGCACTTTGGTGAGAAACGCCCACATCGCTAATCGCCCTGACAACCTTCAGCCACATAACCACCATGCCACCTCACCAAGCTGCGAGCGTGATTATTTATTTTAAAGCTGGACTTTGACAGGAGCTGTGGACCCGCTATATCACACACGTAAAAGTTCACAGAGAGTTACAGCGAGGGTTGTTCACTGAATGCTAGCAACTGGCACACTAACGCTCGTGGGCAGTCGTGGCTTTGTCTCGAGAGAGGTAAACAAGGTTAGCACGCGAGTCGTATTCCAAACAAAGGTTGTATACCAAGCAAATTTTTTTGTGTCCAAACAGGACGTATACCAAGTTGGACTTATTCCAAAGCAGACGTATACCGAGGTACCACTGTGTATATATATACTGTATATATATATATATATATATATATATATATATATATATATATATATATATATATATATATATATATACAGTATAATCTTTTTCAACTTTGACAAACATGAGATTTAACATTTAACAAAACTTTTCAGCCCATCAGACTGCAGGAACGTTCTACTTAAATTATTTTTAATATGGTGTACTCAGGGGGTTGAGGGGGTAAAATGTTAATTCCAGAGCCATGAAACCTGACTTATTTTCCAGGCCTAGTTTTTCTTTTGTATGATGTCTGCACCTTCTTAGGTTTTGGTGGTTTCTTCTTCCAAAGTTCATGGGTTTCCTTCACAGCCCAAAGCATTTTGAACTTGCTACTGTGTATGTGTGGGTCCGTGTGTTTGTGTGTGTATGACTGTTTTCATTTGGTAAGGTGAAATCCAGTCTGGAATGAAAGTGAGACTCTACCTTGCATCTTTTTTTTTTGTTCATATGTTTATATAATTGTTTGTATTGTTTTATATACCAACTAGTGTAAACTGTGTTTCCTGGCCACATTGTAAAACTCGTTCCACGATTTTCTAGACAGATGAAAATTGATTTTCATGGTGCAAAAATTATAATTATTTACAAGATGTTTAATAATGAAAAGCTGAACAATGGTATTATATTTATTAAAGTCACTGGTAGACAATTTAATTATGCTGAATATTCCCTCCATAAACATATTGTTAGTTACTTTCATTGTTACTTGAAAGTTAAAGTATTAAAATTAATTACATTTGGCAATTATGTATATGGGAGGCACATGGTCACAGTAACTAGCACTGCTTGACCACAACTCCAGGTACCTGAATTTCAAAATCATACCTGATTATGCATTGATTTTGCACTTTTCAAATGTGTCTAAGTGGATTTTCTTCTGGCACTTCAGTTTTCTCTCCATATTCCTACATGGGAGTAGATGTTATTTATCTCTTTGTGACCAATATTTTTTTGAAAGTTTTGACAGTTTAACCAAACCTGAATGACTCTGGAGATATGGCACATCTATTATATCATCTCTTTCAATTTTAATTCCTATTGCAGAATTACATTTAATGTTCCTATTTCCAAAATGTAATATTGTTACATTAAACATCTGCCACATGAAGTACAGTATCTAATAAAGTCTACAATCTGCACATGTTCTTAAGAAATGGTTTTGCTAATTCTAGGTTGTAAGCCAATCCCCTGGTTTTGTGTCACTGACAACATTTATCTACTTGTTGTTTGTATTCATGTATTCATATTCATATCTGCTACTAATTAAAAACTCTGAGACCCCATTTTAATATCAGCTTAATATTGGTGAAACCAGCAGGACCTCAACTAAAGTAAATAAATATAAATCAGTTGTATATATGCATATGAATCTAGGAACCTAGCGTTCCTTACATTAAAGGAGCGCGTACTTTGGGGAAGCTTCTAGAATGAGAGGCAGAGGAGCTGTGAATACCATTGCACATGTGTAAATACACACACAGAGATTGAGTGAGAGAGAGAGACAGAGTGTGAGTGAGAGAGAAGGGCACGTAGGCAATGTCGGTTTGGATAAGTAAGAGTTAAATGGACCGGAATCACGATATTGATTTCTTTAAAAGAAATTAAGAAAATAGTGGATAGAAATGGAGAAAGCAGAGAATAGATTTTAACATCTGATGAGTATGACATTTATTAATGGCACACTCAAACACAAACATAAAGGGTTAATTTAGAATATGGAGAAAAAACAGAAGTACCAGAAGAAAACCCACTTAGACACATTTGAAAGTGCATCCACATTTACTGCAATTCATTTTTTCACCAATTTGCACAAAGCTTCTTGAATTCCTACTTCCTGCAGTGTGTGGAATTTTACTTAAAATAATGCAACCTATTTTTTTCCCTAGTTTATTTAGTTTCAGTTTTTAGAACGAATTGTTTAAATCAATGCAGTAATTTAGGTAATTGTAAAATACTAGCCATTTGCACCCAACTACGTTGCGCGTGTTAAAGTTGTCTGTGAAGGGCTCCCTGTTTAAACGTGGCTGCCAGGGGTGAACTGGGCCCTTCATCGCACAGCATTATGATTTTTTATAAGGGAAACAAAATTACAAAAGAAAACCCTTGGATATTGATTTGATAGGAACGGCATACTCGGAATCACTGTCCAAATAGTAATTATGTGGTGGTGTAGGAGCATTTCTGCTTCTGTCCGTTCACAGTTCGTCTTGTTTTCACAATGCTATCGTTTCCTCTCACGATGTCTTCTCAACCTTTCTCCAGTCTCACAGGTTGCTTTGTGGCAATCCAAAGAGTAAGGCAATATACATGGAGCAATGGTTATAAAAGGGGGACACAAAAGGTATCCAGGCTCTTTAAAACATAAATAGGGACCACTTCGCTGATATGTGAGCAAGCCACGGTACAACTGTGAGACGCACAGCACTCGCCGGCTACAACGTAACAATAATAATTTCCGGAACGTGCTGTTACGTTGTCATTCATTTTACCCACTGTCTTTCTTTCATTCATATGTTACGTAGGCACGTACCTTTTATTTTCGGCAAACTCATTCTCTAACCAGGCCTCAGGAGTTAACCAGCGTAACACTGTCCACCACCCCTTTCGTTATTCCGGCAGATTATTGATATCCATGAGTAACAACAACGTACTAAACTGGAAGGTGGTCTACGCATGCGTGGAATTCGCGGACAAAAAAAGATCAAGATCTAAATGAAGATCTCTTTAGTTAATTTAAAGCACTACAATTTGTTTAGTTTGAATGTCTGTGTTTTGAGGTGTGACTGGAGTACTACAGTCTTCAGATTCTTAATGCAATGCCTATGTTTTAGCTGTCTCTCTACTGCCATCTAGTGCTTCTTCTTCTAATTCATTCGTGGACAAACAAAGATCAAGATCTAAATGAAGATTATATATAGAGATTCTCAACTGATTCCTGTTTTAGTAGTTTTTTAACTCTTTGATTATCTAAATATTTTACTTTGGAATTTGTGGTTATTGTTTTATTTTTGTATATACGGAGAAATTTTTTTTCTGCTGCTTCAATTTTTGGCTTTGGTGTATTTATTTAGATGAAATATTACACCTCTTGATTGTGCACCTCTGGACAAATGATGTCCTCCATTGTGTTTGTGATATCATGGCTATTATCTTGTCATCTTAGGTATTCTGCAAACCCAGCTTTCTAAATTTACAGGTACTAGAAGCATAGTGTGCATGTTTTATTATTAATTGTTAATCTTGCTTACAAACCTAAATAGACTATAACAGTTCATTGAATATTAGAAACATATAATTATATTAAGAAAAATGTGTTTTCCCATTTAATTACCAGCTGTTGTCACAGGGCAAAAAAAATCACTATCAATACTGGTATAAGAAATGTTTGTTTACATGATGCCGGGCAGTATATCATAACTGAATATGAAATATTTTCTCCAACTGAATATGAAACATAGACTCAATTTTTTTAACATCACACTTTTAGTATTTTAGTATAATGTCTCAGAGCATAAGGATGCAAACTATAGACATTGATGTATTAATTTATTAACATACTTTTTCTATTATTTGCCCATGGAAAATCAAAACCTGTTCCATCAGAATGATGCTAAAGGCATTAGGAAACTCTGGACAGACCACTCAAGTAGGCATTCGCAATCACTCAAAAAAGTACAGTTTAAACTCAACATTTAACTTAAAATTCATGAATGCTGAATGCAGGAACAACTTACTGAGAAATAAGGATATCATGTGAATTACACAATGTAATTGGCCCTTGAACCAAACCCAAATCTTTGTGGGGTGAAGCAGGAATAACCACTGCTCTATATTTGCTGCCTTAATTGCAAAAACATCAAAAAACTTTAGTATATTAAAAATAAATATTCTAACCAATCAAAGCCTTAAGATCAACTTCCTTAGTTCATTTCTGAGTTGTTTACCTTTATTGGGCTAATTTCAGGAATCCATATACGTATTTGGTCCAACCTGCATCACCAGTTAACTCATAGGGTAGAAACAGTGAAGACTATCCTTCCCATGAGTAAATGTACTGAGTGAATAATCTTTTCATCTTGGATTGGGTATCTGAAGATACACTCCAAAAATCAGAAACAGGAAAGAAAAAACATCCATCATATTCCAAAAACAAACTTCTTGTATAACATAGGATACAGTTTAATCCTCTTTGTTTTCCATATGTGTAATGTTATATCATTAGAGAATTTTACAGTTATGCAGTGTTCACAAAACAGTCAGCTTCCTCACTAAAACAGAGACTGCTTGTAAGCGGCTAATACCCTAAAATAAATATTATTTTAATTAAGTAACAAATCTTCTAAAGAATGGCCGGAAATCAACTCCTGTATCACATTTTTACTATAAACTAGCTTTACCCCAATAAAAAATATATCTGACAGCAGACTATGCCTTCTTTCTGTTTATATACACAATGTCTCCCTATGACATGACACATTGGCAGGAATCTTTATGCATATCATGTAGCTTGCCTGATGATATCAGCATAAGATGTCAAGAGTGCCTAAACAAAAACAAAACAAGGGAGAGAGAAGCTTAACAAAATGGTAAAATTGTCTGGAAAAAAACCAAAAGCAAACAAAAACTTAAAGGCATCTTTTATTATTTTTTTTCAGATGTCGGTATTTCCAAATATGCTATATGTAATTTAATTATCAGCTCCTCCATTGTAATATTGTATGTCGATACTAAACTTAATGGATAATTATAAATGTCTTTAATGTAATTTCTTTTTATTTTGAAAAATCATATAAGATTTTCCTGTCTCATGATATGTCAGGTATCTTTGTTAATATGTTATGGATTTATATCATACAAGCTTAAAGGGTATGTAGTATTCTGTCTAGGTTCCTAAAGACAAAGTCAGATACTCATCTAACCTTGATCTTTTGTATGACCCAACCTTACCAACAGCTGCTTTAAAATTTTCTCTTTGAAGGAGTTATTGTTTGACAAGGATTGGCCCGGCCAAACAGCAGTGTTTTCCCTTAGAAATCCCTTATTGACACTCATGTTAAAAATTTGTTAAACAATGTCTGGAATTTTTGTTTCTTAGAGCTTAATCGACACAGTGGTGATGATATCCACAAGTTCAAGTTCTTAATAGATTAATTAAATTTAGCACCTATTAATGTACTAAATAAGTAATATAACAATGTCAACCCTACCTAATCCAGTTTAGGTTTGTGGCGAGCCAGTTGTAACAGCACTGGGTTCAAAACCAGGAGACAGCTTTGGAAACAACAGACAATTTGGAATGTGAAATCAAAACAACACAAATGTTTTGTGTATGTAGGAGGTCTTTTTTGAAGTACCCAGAGGAATCCCTACGCAGACACAATTAACCTAACCTTGCATGTCTTTAAAGATGTGGCACATCTGTTATGTCAACTCTTTTACTCTTTACTTGTAGGGGTTTCAGATGTCCTCATTGTGAAATTATGTGTAATAGTCTTACTTCCTATTTGTAACACTTTATGTTCATTTTGCATTAAATTTCCAAACAGTATCTGATCGAGTCTGAAATCTGTCCATGTTCTCATGAAATAGTTTTGCTAGTTTCATGTCTTGGCAGCATTTATCTCCTTGGTATTTCTATTCATATGTGTATGCATTGCACTAACCACTGTACCACTGTGTCTCGCAGGTTAAGATTTTAGTTTTTAGGTATTTGTGTCTTACCTCATTGAATTATTCAACATTAGTAGTATTAAAAGCTATTCAACTCTATAAAAAAAAATCTTGAGTGAAGAGTTGTTTGCTGCAAAATTAACCCACTACTGCTACATGTTAAGATATGATACCTGGTCATTTTGCCTTCTGAGAAGAATGACAAGAATAATAGTTTCACAGAAAGTCAATCTAGAGGAAACTGAGAAATGGAAGGAGGTTTGAGTCACAAAGAACCCATAGCATTCGACAAAATTAAGGAAGGACTGGCATTTATTAAAGACACATACACCAAACAAATAACCGTGCAAAGCTTAAGAGACCTAATAGAAGGATTATACACAGAACAATGAAAATGTACAAAATTCTTAACTTAGGTATGGCATTAGTAAATTATTATTACAATATAATCAACCCCATTGGCACACATGCAAACATAAAATAAAAGACAGCTACATCTTGGATACACCACACCCAAGAAAGTAAGTCGACTAAAACATGAGGAATTATCAGTTTCCTTTATCTATGTCTGTCATTTGACTTTTTCAATTTTAAAGCTCACAATAGAATGATTTAGCTAATCTTTTAAAGCACTCACCTTAATTCATAATATCTGCAGAGTCTTTGACATATTTGACTCATCATTACTGTATTCTTTTACAAAACAGATAAAACTGTAAATTAGATGAAGAAAAATCATTTTGCGTAATCTTGCTGCCACCGGCTTGCAGTGAAGACATGTCGACCTTAATACCCAGATGGTTTATTTCTCCTTTTTCTCTTTCCATCTGTTTTGTTAGTTTAAAATATTTGTGTCTCAAAATGCATATCAGAGTCAATATAAACATCGACTTTATATTACGTGGGACAGGCATTTGCATATTAGGCATCAGTTAGGAGCTGAAGAGCAGGGCTTGGAATTGGTCAAACACAACAAAATGAAACAATGATCTTACTTACAGGTACAATCCGAAAGAGAAAACAATTGAAAAAAGACTCAGAATTCATCGCCCTCATTGTAAGAACTTTCCAAGTTATATGATTGTTTGTTAGTTGGGTCTTCCATTCTAATTCAGGTAAATTAAAACCTCTTGTATTTTTTCATTCTAATATTTGATAGGTTATTGCTGAAAATATAAGTACAAGGATAAACTGAAAATTATTTCATGTTCATTTTAACCTCTTGCTTTTGTGTCAACAAGCAGGAAATATAACATTCTATACTGTGTTTCATGCTTGATTCCTGATATTGATTTATGGTCTGCATCAGTAACTACTGTTTCACTTACTTTAGCTATCAGTCTTCCTGTACTTATAACATTGTGAAGGGCAGGGCACTGTCTTTTCTGGCAGCACAGAGTGAAAAACAGGAACCACACTCGTATAGGGCACCAGTCCATCGCAGGGCCAATCATTGACGTGAATAGTTTACATAAGCATAGTCAGATGCTGGATGTCTGTTTAGTTTGCTGAAACGTATGACTCTTTTTATTAGCACCATGTTGAGTAAAATGTCTAATTTTCTTGTGCACTACAAAATGTTCTGTAAATGCTTGAAGGCATAGTTTACAGAAGTGTTGCATTTACTGTTTTTGCAAATAGTACTATTGCACACTATTTATGTACTTGTATGTAATAATGTATGTGCCATAATAGATGCTATATGAAACAAAGTCTGATTCTCAGTTAAAAAACAATTAAAATACTAGTGTAGTTAGAGAACAATTCAAATAATAATGTACTTTTGATCAATAATTTCTCACAAATTAATTAATTTGCATGGGTTTTACTCATGGACATTGTTTTTTTTTTTCATAGTTCAGTCATAACATAACACTGTTAAACCTTATTAACTTATGCCATAGCCCATGTAATAATGTAGTCCTAATCTTAATGCACAATGTGCAATTAGCTCTTCTGTATTGTTTTATTGTGTATTTTTATGTATTGTTGAAATGCTATCTCCACTGTTTTATTTAGATTTCAAGGAACAATGAAATGACCTTGAAAATACTTTTAACTTCCTCTTTGTCAGAAGGGCACAGAATCAAAATGATTTTTATACTTAATGGGCACATTTAAGTAATAACATATTAATCGGTTACAATACAAACTGCTATTACTTACTGTTAAATGTTGCAATATTGGGGTTAAGCTGTCCTTCTGTTGACATATTAAACTGCATGATCAGGTGTTAGTTAACCTGTGGCTCAGGTTAAAACTGAATTTGTACATGTCATCTTCACTTCAGGACACACATTTGTCTTTTTTACCTCCTTTTTGTTTTGTTTTAGTAGTGCAGCCTAATCAGTGCAGTTTATATTCCTTGAAATCAAAGACTGAATAACAATGATTGAATCTCATTTTTGGCTTTAACCAAAAGTACAATAATAATTTACATCATTTTTTCATTTTAGTCATTAAGAATATTTATATATTTGTTTTATGTTTGCTTTTATCCAATTTTATGTCATCCCATGTATGGAAGGAGAGTGGATATCTTGTTCTATACATCTTCTTAAATGATGCAGTTGCAAAATCATTATTGTTATTGTTAAGACAATAGTATTATTGAGTGCTTTCTAAAGTACTTTGTAGTAGTGTGTGTACCATGACAGGTGCTGTTATTGTTACACCTGATCATGCAGTTTAATATGTCAACAGAAGGACAGCTTAACCCCAATATTGCAACATTTAACAGTAAGTAATAGCAGTTTGTATTGTAACCGATTAATATGTTATTTCTTGTGTGCATTGCATGCTAAGGCACAGAGAGATATTTTTCCAGTTCCACTTCCACTTCCACTTTGTTGACAACACTTCAAGATCATATAGCTGTAGATTCTCATTTTGTAAAATGCAAGATCTATAGCATATTGTAATGGGCAGTTACTAGCATGCCACCAATATTCATATAAAAAGTTTCAACCTTAATTCATTGTAAAATTGCGCCTTACAAATTATTTACTTAATTTGCAAATATGGCTTTATAAATGTGTAAATGCTGATGCTATGTATCTCTTTGTCTTAACAACAGCAACACCAGCCACAACACCGTCTGGTTCTGGTCATGCCAGGAAGTGCAATGAAACTGAAAAGGCTTACTGCGTTAATGGTGGAATCTGTTACTACATTGATGGCATAAACCAGCTCTCTTGCAAGTAAGTGAGTGTGCTTTTCATTTTTGCTGCATTCTTCTCATTGGTGTGTAAACAATGCTTTTGTCATTAAGAACAAATATATACATCATAGGCATTGTGGGTATTAACATTAATCCATAGAATGGAATACAGAGATTATTCTTTAGTGTAATTGTTTAAAAAATATATATATATATATATATATATATATATTTTTAACCAGCATTCATGTCTGTGTAAATGTACATATTTTTTGTCTTGGAACTGTCACAAGTATTCACATTATTCATATTAAACGTTCTGTATAATAGTATACCCAACTTTAGATGCATTGAAATACATACTAATAAATCATTATTTTTGAACAGGTTATTGAGTTCATTAAAGCTATGGAACAAATTTGACATATAATATTCAGCCTATACTTGAGCAAATAATAAAGTGGAAATCACTCCAGCATTATTATATATTTTTTTCCTTTATTTGCATAGTAAAGAAAACCCGAGTTGTTGCACATAAATTACTGCAGTTTTGCATTTTATTTTAAATAGACTTGATAAAAATCGATATATCTAAAAACAGTCTTGATAAAAATCTAAATATTAACATTATAAAAGACCATAAGGCATCTTTTCAGTGTCCTGTGTCCAAATGATTGTTAGCAGTAATTCTGTTTCCTCTGCAATTTCAGCTAGATAAAAAGAAAAATTCCTCAATGATTTTTACATTATGTAAGAAATATAAGTTGGCATAACAGATTTCATTCTGTGTTAGGAAAGATAAATTATTACTTAAGGCTTAATAATTAGGATTTTTTGTTTTCTATTTGCATTTGCACTTATGCTTTGGATTATAAGCTCCAAAATTATTTGTTGCCAGTTATTTAATGACATGTAAAAGGTTACATGTCATGGATTGGTTGCGTTAATTGTTTTTGTGGCACAACTGGTATCTGCTTTATTTAATGGTGCCAGAGTCAAACCCACCCTAGGGTACTGAGAATTTTATTAAAATTAATTTTGTTTACATGATGCTTAAAAAAATGAAAGAAAGTTGCTAAGTCGTGCAACCTTTCTGCTATGGACATAAAACTGCACATCCCAGGCTAATGTGCACTAAATATTAAGCTCCATGCCTATATGTTTCTCGATTGTGGAATTTAATGTTATTACTTAAATTCAGCTCTCTATCATATGTTACAGAAGCTCTCAAAAGAAACCTTTCCTGTTTCAATTTAAGCTTCATTTTACCATTAACTTGGTTTAGAACATTTGCCTGCTAAACCTGACAGTTACATACAGTATTTGATTGTTAGTCTTTACGTATGATATAAGGTCTTTTCCAGGTGGTCATCTGATAGAGCTAGTATCTACTTCTATGTATTTTTATGTCTATTTCATACTTTTGAAAGTCCATTGGTTCTATTTTGCCTAACTTTCTTTAACATTTTTTTCTGTGTTCCATTATACTAGCTTCAGGTCATTTTCATTTACGGAGTATTTTTTTATTATTATTCCTCTAGTTTTTTGATCCTTCTGTTACCCTTTATTTAAATAGAAAAATGTACTTATGTGTGAACGTGTTAATGATTACTTGCTTTTATTATTTTGTATTTTGCATTGAGTCTGTCTTCAGTGAGAGAAACTGACTTTTTCCTAGGGTATTACAGGGTATTATAGAAACAATCTAATAAGCTGTTGGTGAATGGAATGACCTGCCTACTATAGGTATAACAAATAGCTATGCCAGTCTCCATTAATAAGAATCTTAGGATCAAAGACTACCTTTTCCTAAAAAGTTGAGTCTATCATTAAGCACCTTTAATTAAACTGATTTCTTGGTTGTATTCCATAAAACGTGGTATTCCTTATTATGCTTAGTGATGGCAACTTTACATTGTGGAGTGAAGTATATAGTAAACAGCACTGCTAAAATGCTAGTTTATTTCAAATAAACTTTGTGATTTTCATATTTTTTATGTTACAGTCTTGTCCCTGTGTGAGCTGGGAATGATTAGTGATAAAATTGTTTTTTTTAGTCACATCTGACAATATTTTGCTGAACTTGTACTTCTTATTTTATATCTTCTCAAGATGTGTGGCTTCAATTCAGGTTTGATTGCATTATTCTAATTTGGTCTCACTGTTTGTTGAATACTTTATGTATTCCACTATAACATGAATTCCGACACATGCACAAATTGGTTGCTGCAGTGGCCCCTGTATCTTCTCTACCCTTAAAATGCCTCACTCATTTCTGTTCTAAGAAAATAAATCAATCTATAAGCAATGGGTCTTGTTAAAGTTAGGTAGGTTATCGTTTACTGTCCCATATGGAAATAAAGTGTGATCTTTAACAGGAACATCAATACACTGCTATTGCTGCAGATAGACATGCCGATTGAGAAATGGAGATACCCAGCTTCAAGGATTTGTGTGAAGCAATTCTTTCACACTTGAAAGTATTGCAACAAAATTGTGAACATTAATTGATCAACAAGCCTTCAAACATGTCATTTTTAATCATTCCTTGAAGCGCGAGTTGATACTAAATTTACAAGTTTTTGCTATTATCATAAATTATTCTGCATAAAAACATGAGATTAAAGATCACTACAAACTACAGTGAGTAAATAACATAAAAATATATATTGTTGGTTGGAATATTCCTTTAAGTGCATGAGCACTTCTGAGAATACTTGGCAGGGCACATATCGAGGGTGAATGATGTCAAGTGGTAATGCTTACTAAATTGTTGAGAAAGAACAGGGATTCTAGAGCTTCTAGAGGACATACTAGAATACAGATTATTTCAGTAAAGTTCAGCTTCAGAAAATTTTCACAAGTGTTTGCAAAGTATGCTCATATCTTGACAGCTCTATGTGATGCCCTGTTAGCCCAATACATATTAAATTCTGGGCATCTTGTAGTTCATGACCAGGGCTCTTGTACCTCATAAGTCAGCTACAGACACACCATAGTACTTTGTAACGCAGCAGTATGATTGATCTTTATTACGTTAGGTGTCTTCTTATATGATTCTGACTTTGTTTGCTTCTTAATGGACATAGTCCATATTTAATAGCAGACATAACTCTTCTTCCATCAGCAGTCTCATATCCTCTACTTTGACATTATTAGCTATATGACACTGACCAAACACTGTTGCTAAATGATTAATATCAACACGTTGATCGAATGGAATGCAACAAATATAAATATATTTTGGTCGCTCACCGCACCTGTGCCCTTTGCAGTGCAATCTATGTACTGGCTTCATACGATATAAACCAGGCTTTAGTGTTGGCTCACACACCAAAAAAGAGAAAATACAGAATACTTTCAAAAGTCCAGACAGACATCTTCTCTAAATTCACTACCCCACATTAAGCTCTATTCTATGTGCAGGAGTACAGGAAGCTAATCAAAGACTTTGTTAAATGGTGCGACTCAAACCACTTACATCTTAACACCAACAAGACCAAGGAGCTGGTGGTGGATTTTAGGAGGCCCAGGCCCCTCATGGACCCTGTGATCATCAGAGGTGACTGTGTGCAGAGGGTGCAGACCTTTAAATATCTGGGAGTGCAGCTGGATGACAAATTGGACTGGACTGCCAATACTGATGCTCTATGTAAGAAAGGTCAGAGCAGACTATACTTTCTGAGAAGGTTGGCATCCTTCAACATCTGCAGTAAGATGCTGCAGATGTTCTACCAGACGGTTGTGGCGAGTGCCCTCTTCTACGCGGTGATGTGCTGGGGTGGCAGCATAAAGATGAAAGACACCTCATGCCTGGATAAACTTGTTAAGAAGGCAGGCTCTATTGTAGGAGTAAAGTTGGACAGTTTAACATCTGTGGCAGAGTGACGGGCATTAAGAAAACTCCTGTCAATCATGAATAATCCACTGCATCCACTTAACAGTGTCATCTCCAGACAGAGGAGTAGCTTCAGTGACAGACTTTTGTCACTGTCCTGCTCCACTGACAGACTAAAGAGATCGTTCCTCCCCCACACTATGCGACTCTTCAATTCCACCCGGGGGAGTAAATGCTAACATTACTCAGTTATTGTCTGCTTTTTTATTTTTATTTTTTTCATTTTTATTACTATTTAATTTAATGTTGTTTCTTTGTATCAGTATATTGCTGCTGGATTATGTGAATTTCCCCTTGGGATTAATAATCTATCTATCTATCTATCTATCTATCTATCTATCTATCTATCTATCTATCTATCTATCTATCTATCTAATCTATCTAATCTATCTAATCTATCTATGGGGGGCAGAGCATAGTGCCCCTCAAGTCTCTTCCCTCTCTTAACCGTCAACTGCACTCAACAGCACCCACAATTCAAAGCTACTCTCAAAACATCTTCTCAAACTGGCATACCATTGTCTTGTGACTTAGCCATTGCTGCTCCTCAAAACTTCCACTTCACAATAAAAGCACTTACAGTTTACCGGGGCAGACCTTGCAGAGCAGAAATATCATGCACTGACTTGTGGCAAAGGTGGCATCCTATGACAGTGCCACAGTTAAAGTCACTGATCTCTTCAGGGTGACCCCATTCTACTGCCAATGTTTGTCAATGGAATTGCATGGGTATATTCTTGATTTTTGTTGCACCATTGAACACCTGAACTCAATAATTTGGGAGGGTGTCCACATACTTTCTAATTCTGATCTTGTAAACTTGACTCTTTCTCTGTTGTTGTTGAAGGCTGACTGTTTTTTAGGCGATTATTTTAGAAAGTAATTGAAAAATGTTTGTTTTTATTAAACTATGTAGTACAATTTCCTAATAACACTAGGGTAATGGAAGACGGAGTTATGCATTTTTACAAACAAAAACACGATAAATTGAACAAACGGAGGGTTGTTGAGACTCTCTGCTGGTCAAATTGATGAACTGCAATAGCTTTTGAGTCTCTTCGTTAACAAGGACTTATTTTAAGTATTTTTCTTAAAATTTTCAAACTCCTATGGAAATGTTTCACTAGATCACTTGGAAGTGCAGTGAGGTTATTTTTTCATTATCCAGGCCACTCATCTTGGCCATTCTTTGGGGTGTAATTCTTTAATTTTTAGCATACAATATGCTCAAAGAGGTCAATAGCATTAAATGTGCAGAGTTCAGTGAAATTCTTTCTTGCATGTGCTAATCCTCACTCTATGGTTCCATGATCAGTGAGTATTACTACTGTAAAGAAAGGACAAAACAATCATAAAGGTTTGTGGTTTCCGGCCCCGTATACTGTACAATATTCAAAAAAACAACACAGCTTGTTGCCACGGTCAAGTACATCAACTTTTCATATCTGACCGCCCAAAGATGGCGGCTGGGGAGTATTTATGTAGGAGGGGCCGGAAGTAGAGGTATGCTGGGAAGGAACTGAGATGGATGATGGGATTGATGACGTCATAGATGGAGGAACAGAGGAAGGGCGGAAGTAGCGTACTGCGGTCATTGGTGCATGTAGGCTCATGGCGGCGGTGCATCTTTTTTTCTGTAGGAAACAAAGAAAGAAAGGTTAGTACCCCGCCACTCCCTGCTGGCATACGGCTTTCCGATCTTATTTAAGTCCGTCCACGGCCCCCTACTCGTACATGCGTGACACAACCCCCCCCTCAGCCCAGACCCATCAGGTCGGGCGGACCGAACCGAGAGGTTGTGGAGACGGGAGAGGGCATCGGCATTGGCCTGAAGGTTGCCCCGGCAATAAGTGATGGCGAACTTGTACGTCTGCAGATCCAGAAACCACCTGGTGACTCGGGGGTTTGACTCCTTATGTAGTGCCATCCACTGAAGCGCAGCGTGATCAGTCACCAGAGTGAACTCGCGACCCAACAGGTAGTAACGCAGATGAGTCACCGCCCACTTAATGGCCAAGGCTTCCCTCTCCACTGCCACATACCTGGTCTCCCGGTCCAGCAGTTTCCGGCTCAGGTACATTACGGGGTGCTCGACACCATCGACACTTTGGCTCAACACGGTGCCCAGGCCTGTGTCCGAAGCATTGGTCTGGAGAATAAAGGGAAGAGTGAAATCCGGGGTTTTCAATATTGGTGCCGAGGTTAGGGCCTTCTTCAAGTCACTGAATGCTTGTTCCGCCTTGTCATTCAATACCACGTATAAAGGAGCGCCTTTCTTCGTCAAATTTGTCAAGGGTGCTGCCCTTTCAGAGAAGCGGGGCACGAAACTGACGGTAGTACCCCGCTAACCCTAAGAAATTTGCACCTGTCTCTTGGTATTTGGACGGGGCCATTCCAGGATGTCTTGTATTTTGGAACATTGTGGTTTCACCTGTCCACGCCCCACTAGGTAGCCCAAATATTTGGCCTCCTTTAGACCGAAGAAACACTTACGGGGGTTTATACGGAGCCCGGCTTTCGCTAGTGTCACGAGGACGGCGAATACCTGCAATATACCTTCCAGGTGCCGGAATAGATGACCACGTAATCCAGGTAGGCGGCACAATAGGACTGGTGGGGTTTTAGCACTCTGTCCACCAGACGTTGAAAAGTTGCTGGAGCCCCGTGCAGCCCAAATGGAAAGACCTTATATTGCCGATGTCCACTAGGGGTGCTGAAAGCAGTTTTCTCTTTGGCAGATGCCGTTAAGGGAATTTGCCAGTACCCTTTAGTCATGTCAAGGGTAGTCAAATATCGAGCCATACCCAATCGTTCACTAAGGTCATCTATCCTGGGCATCAGGTAGGCATCGAATTTGGAGACCTGGTTAAGACGTCTGAAGTCATTACAGAATCTCCACGAGCCGTCTGGCTTAGAAACGAGCACGATAGGACTGGACCAGGGACTATGGCTCTCTTCAATAATATCCATGTCCAACATCCATTGAACTTGAAGTTCCACCTCTGCGCATTTTGCCTTCGGGAGTTGATAAGGTCTCTCCTGGACTACAACTCCGGGTTCTGTGACAATGTCGTGTTCAATCAGCGAAGTATGGCCTGGTGACTTGCTCACTACTTCGGGGATGGACAGGATCGTTTGGGTTAACTCCTGTCGCTGTATGGGCGTTAGCTCAGGTCCGAGGTTAAGGGCTGGTGTGCAAGCGAATAGGGAGAGGGCTCTACGACTGTCAGGAGATTCCTCCCTGTCTCTCCAAGGTTTTAATAAGTTTACGTGGTAGATCCTCTCGCTCGGCCGACGATTCGGCTGTTTAACCAAATAATCGACGAGCCCCTTTCTTTCCTTAACCTCGTATGGCCCTTGCCAGTGAGCCAATAGTTTGGAGTGGGAGGTAGGAACAAGCACCATTACTCGGTCTCCTGGTTGGAACTCCCGGAGGACCGAGTTGTGATTGTAATACCGTGCTTGCGCTGCTTGCGCACAACTCACATAATCTTTTAGCAAAGGTCTAATCTTATTTAGTCTGTCGCGCAGTTGAGCGACATACTCTAATACATTTGTGGAGGGCAGGGCCTCAGCTTCCCAGCCTTCTTTTATTATATCCAAAAGTCCCCGAGGTTGACGTCCATATAATAGCTCAAAGAGGGAGAAACCTGTAGAGGCCTGAGGTACCTCCCGATAAGCAAAAAGCACGAGTTGTAAGAGCTGGTCCCAGTTTCTACCGTCCACACTGACTACCTTGCGCAGCATCTGTTTAAGCGTCTGATTAAAACGCTCTACCAACCCGTCTGTTTGTGGGTTATAGACAGACGTCTTCAGGTGCTTATATGGAGTAACCTGGCAACCTCCCTAAACGTATCCGAGGTAAAGGGTGTACCCTGGTCTGTGAGGACTTCCTTGGGTATACCCACTCTAGAAAACAGGTTGACCAATTCCTGTGCGATATTCTTTGTATTAGCGGAGCGCAGCGGAACCGCCTCTGGATATCGAGTTGCGTAATCAACCATGACCATTATATATTTATGGCCACGATTCGAGGGCTCCAGGGGTCCTACCAGGTCGACCCCTATTCTCTCAAAGGGAATGTCAATTAGGGGTAGAGGAACGAGAGGAGCACGTTCCCTCCTAGGTATCTGGTGGGTTTGACACTCCGGGCAGGACTGACCTCCTCATTAATTCTGGGCCAGTAAAAACGGAGTTTTATCTGCTCCAAAGTTTTCTCGGCCCCGAGGTGGGCGCCTAGGAGGTGGGCATGGGCTAGTTCGCATATCTCCTGCCGGAAGGTACGCGGCACTAGCAACAATTTCCGTACCTCGCCCTCGTGAGTCGCAACTCGATATAACAGATCATTTTCAGGAATGAAAAAGGGCTCTCGTGGCATGGAATCGTCAGCCTGTTGGCTGCCAGGGACAACAATAGCATTCCGGGCAAACTTCAGGGAATCGTCGTTCCACTGTTCTCTTTTAAATGACGCGGGCGTGGATCTAAATTGATGGTCCAGACTGCTCAGAGGATCTTGTAGCTCTGGGGAAGTAATGGCTCCTCGGCTCGTGCCCTCACCCGCGGAAGCTTCCGGGTCAGGGTCCGACGCCTGAGATTCTTCCCCCTGGCATTCTACGTCATCACTATCTGTCCGAGTGCACGGCGAGGGAGCCGCGGGAAGAGTGCCCCGCCAATCCATAACCAGACCCAGAGAGGCCACAGGAGTGGTTCTACTTTTACCGCTGGTATTATGTGACCAATCGTGTCCCAAAATCACTGGAAAAGGGGGCTCGGGCAGCACGGCCATCGGCAATCGAGTTAAGTCCCCTTTCCAGGCGATATAACATTCAGTGGAACGATACGACTTAGTCTTCCCATGTACACAAGTGACCTTTAGGTGTTGGTTTAGCCACTGTCGCGGTAAAATATAATGGCGAGCCACAATGGTTATGTTGCTGCCGGAATTAAATAGGGCCATCACCGGATGCCCGTTTATCAAAACCACTCCCATGTTAGGGATTGCCAGAGGATGCGACAGAGCACAGTGCCTTTCACTTGTAGCCCAGGTGCAGTCCATCGGCTTGATGTTCAGGGGGCAGGCCAGTAATGGATGTCCAACCTCCCCACACTTGAAACAGCGGCGGGAGGGCGGCTTTTCTCTGGGCTTCGGCGGCACTTCCGCAGCGCATCGAGTGGGCTCGGGGGTAACGGCCCGTCCCTGTCGGGCCCCGTGAGCTGGCCTTTCCGACCCCCCGGTTCGGTGAACCGAGAACTGACGCTCCAGGACTTCGAGGAGACCCTGCATGTCCTTAAAAGGATGCCGTCGAAACTGCTGCGCGAGTTAACTAGGCATGGCGTTGACAAGCCCGTCACATGCCACCTGCTCAACCACTTTCCGGGCTTGGGGACCTTCAGGCCGTAGCCAGCGTCCAATCTTGTCCCAGAACTCAAAGGCCTGTGCTCGCGCTGTCTTATCGGGGTCAAATTGCCAGTCTCGCCATTCCCTTGCCTGCTGGCCTGACGTAATGCCGTAGCGCCCCAGGATCTCAGTTTTTAGGTGGTCGGAATTCACGGCCTCCTCCTCAGGGAGGTCGTAATAAGCCCGCTGTGCGGGCCCCTTCAGGTAGAGCGCCAGGATGGACGCCCACTCGGACCGCTGCCACTGGTTCCGGGTGGCCGTTTTTCAAATATGCCCAAATAGGATTCTATGTTGTCTGCCTCTGATAACGGAACAAGTGGAGGGGGTAAAGGTCGAGGCGGATCCGGTCTTACCGTCTATGCGGTGGCCAACCTGGACTTTGTTTCCTCAAGTTCACGTTTCGTTGCGGCCTGTTCTAGTTGGAGGGACTGGATTTGGGCTGCCATCCCTTGAAGTACGGTGTTCAGATCCTGTCCTTCGGACATTTTTCGGACTTTCAATCCTGCCGGCTACGCCACTGTAAAGAAAGGACAAAACAATTATAAAGGTTTGGGGTATCCGGCCCCATATACTGCACAATATTCAAAAAAACAACACAGCTTGTTGCCACAGTCAAGTACATCAACTTTTCATATCTGACCACCCAAAGATGGCGGCTGAGGAGTATTTATGTAGGAGGGGCCGGAAGTAGAGGTATGCTGGGAAGGAACCGAGATGGATGATGGGATTGATGACGTCATAGATGGAGGAACAGAGGAAGGGCGGAAGTAGCGTACTGCGGTCATTGTAGGCTCATGGCGGCGGTGCATCTTTTTTTCTGTAGGAAACAAAGAAGGAAAGGTTAGTACCCCTCCACTCCCAGCTGGCATACGGCTTTCCGATCTTATTTAGGTCCGTCCGCGGCCCCCTACTTGCACGTGCGTGACACTACCTTAACCTTAACCTCAAAATTTCTGTTTTTCTTTCCTTGAAAGTAGAATGAGAGAAGACCCATCATATATCCCATCTTTATGAATGTCATGACAATATTGTTATGCAAAAGGCTGTATGCATCTTTGTATACTTTGCCATCAGACAACACTTTATTTCATTGGATATATGTGTTATATTTACAAATGGGGGTGGCACGGTGGTGCACTGGTAGCACTGCTGCCTCGCAGTAAGGAGACCTGGGTTCGCTTTCCGGGTCCTGTCTGCATGGAGTTTACATGTTCTCCCTGTGTCTGCACGGGTTTCCTCCGGGTGCTCCAGTTTCTTCCTACAGTCCATGGACATGCAGGTTAGGTGCATTGGCGATCCTGAATTGTCCTTGGTGTGTTGTGTGCCCTGCGGTGGGCTGGCACTCTGCCCGGGGTTTGTTTCCAGCCTTGAACCCTGTGTTGGCTAGGATTGGCTCTAGCAGACCCCTTGACCCTGTAGTTAGGATATAGCAGGTTGGATAATGGATGGATGGATTTATACGGTGCATCCGGAAAGTATTCACAGCGCATCACTTTTTCCACATTTTGTTATGTTACAGCCTTATTACAAAATGGATTAAATTCATTTTTTTCTCAGAATTCTACACACAACACCCCATAATGACAACGTGAAAAAAGTTTACTTGAGATTTTTGCAAATTTATTAAAAATAAAAAAATTGAGAAAGCACATGTACATAAGTATTCACAACCTTTGCCATGAAGTTCAAAATTGAGCTCAGGTTCATCCTGTTTCCCCTGATCATCCTTGAGATGTTTCTGCAGCTTAATTGGAGTCCACCTGTGGTAAATTCAGTTGATTGGACATGATTTGGAAAGGCACATACCTGTCTATATAAGGTCCCACAGTTGACAGTTCATGTCAGAGCACAAACCAAGCATGAAGTGAAAGGAATTGTCTGTAGACCTCCAAGACAGGATTGTCTCAAGGCACAAATCTGGGGAAGGTTACAGAAAAATATCTGCTGCTTTGAAGGTCCCAATGAGCACAGTGGCTTCCATCATCTGTAAGTGGAAGAAGTTCAAAACCACCAGGACTCTTCCTAGAGCTGGCCGGCCATCTAATCTGAGTGATCGGAGGAGAAGGGCCTTAGTCATGGAGGTGACCAAGAACCCGATGGTCACTCTGTCAGAGCTCCAGAGGTCCTCTGTGGAGAGAGGAGAACCTTCCAGAAGGACAACCATCTCTGCAGCAATCCACCAATCAGGCCTGTATGGTAGAGTGGCCAGACGGAAGCCACTCCCTAGTAAAAGGCACATGGCAGCCCGCCTGGAGTTTGCCAAAAGGCACCTGAAGGACTGTCAGACCATGAGAAACAAAATTCTCTGGTCTGATGAGACAAAGATTGAACTCTTTGGTGTGAATGCCAAGCGTCATGTTTGGAGGAAACCAGGCACCGCTCATCACCAGGCCAATACCATCTCTACAGTGAAGCATGGTGGTGGCAGCATCATGCTGTGGGAATGTTTTTCAGCGGCAGGAACTGAGAGACTACTCAGGTGTTGTGTGTAGAATTCTGAGGAAAAAAATGAATTTAATCCAGTTTGGAATAAGGCTGTAACATAACAAAATGTGAAAAACTGATGCGCTGTGAATACTTTCCGGATGCACTGTATATGGTTACTTTGGCTTAGACACCTTAGTTTTCTTCAGTGGGTCTAAACTGTGTTTCAATAAGGCCAAGTTATTTTATTGGTTTAATAAGTTTTGTAAATATGAATTTTTTGTTTCTCACCTTGATGATCAGTCAAGGACCGTGCCAGTAATCAATGCTTTCTAATATCAGGTTTTCTAGTAAGGTATTAAATTACCTTGGTCAGTGCTGCTCTTATTGGGGGAGCAACTTAATGACAAGATATTGGCCTACATGCAGCTTACATAGTGAGAGGAACTTAGTTTACTGTATTTCTGTACAGGGAAGCTAATTTTATTTTTGGCTTACAGATTAAAGATTTGCTGTGAATTGTATGGTTAAATGTGAAGAATATATTTCAATTTTTTAGACATTTAGCTGTATGAAGTATGACCTGACATGTCAGATAAAAGAGGGCAATGACAAATTTGTCTTGAAAGATTCACAGCAGTATATGCGCATTTTCTTGTATGAAATGAATAATTCAGATTAATACTAGTATTATTTTGTAGGCTGACTACAGAATTGCAGCACAGATAATGAGACTATACATGTTTTAGTTTTTGAATGTGATTTGAAATTGAGTTTCATATGAGAAATATTTGGAAAACCAGTAGGTTAGGATGGAATTGTAATGCTAAAGTAAGGTTAGAAAAAGAATACTTTAATTCTTTGCCACAGGTTAGATATGAAGGCAATTATGAGAGTCCAAAAAAGTACAAGTATGTAAGCACAACTTAAAATTGGGTAACAATCTCAGCAACTATTATTGTGTTGTTGTTATTTAACAGCTTTTATAGTTTTACTTCAGGTTCAATTTATACAGTCTGTAGCCGCCGAAGCGTAAGGCAAAGTCAAGCACGGGTAAAACGTATGTTGAAAGAAATCTTTCAGTCCAAAAGTTAGTTTTAAAAATATTTAGTGAAAGTTAAAGGCAAATAATCCACACAAGAATAAAAGAAAAAATAGTTACGCATGTAGAATAAAAAAAGCAAAAAAAATGAGGAAAAAATGTATCTTCTCTAAACTTAGCTTTTCTTGAGAAACTTTAGTTACTTCTGTACTTAGGTTCTTAATTTCTTCTTCTGTATGCCTTAAGCGTACGGTTCAACACTTAAATATGTGCTGTTTTACAATTTACTTTACACACTCACAAAGCCTGTAGGCGAGCACGGTTTAAAACCGTATGCCTCTATACCTTACACATGGCAAGGCCGTCACTAACTGAAGAATAATGTTTACTCAGAGCTATTAGAAATGGCAAGAATATACCAATATAATTCTACTTATGGGGTTTATAAGAACATCCCATAGATTATGCTTTGTAATCTAGTAAAATAGTCATGAATCTTATAGAACTAGGAAAATGGCTTTTACACAGTTATTTTGACTGAAAATGCCTCTGAACTATTTAACATGGTATGGATCCTATAGTTAGGATATAGTGGGTTGTATAATGGTTGGTTGGTTGGTTGGGTAAAATTATATTTACCATACAGAGGTCAGCATTGATCCCAAATATTTTCTTGCATAACCTAATTGTATACCAAATAACCTCTTCAATGTTATTTTTGCAGTTTATTATACTATGGGTTTTTCTACAATATCTTCTTATTTTTGAATGTGTAAAGCACAGTGATTATCTTTGAAAGACCCTGTAATCAGAGTCCATGTGATTTATCATTATGTATCTGTTAATTAAACAGTGGTTCAGAATTAAATCAGAGAATACACCTTTGTTGTAATCACATTGATTTGTAAACACAAATAAGTATGAATGGATTAGGATGTTCTTTTTTCCCATGTCCTATATTTTCTGTCAGTCATTTTGGTTTCCAACCAAACTCTTTTGGTTTATTTTTCTGGGCTCTGTTGTTGTTTTGATGCTCACACCATGTCCATGCCAGGTATGTTGTTGCCTCTCAGATGTTTGTGAGCTATTATTATATATCCAGGAGAACAGAAATTTTATATTTTTAGTTTTAGATTCAGGAAGTAAAAATATAGTATAAAGGCCTAGGGAGCCAGTCTGAGAAAGATCATCAAGTACTTGTAGGTAAGGTTTTTTTAGTGTATGAATCTGTAGAAGCCATAGTATTTTTGTTATGCTTAGCTGAGCTGTTATATTGACATACTGAGTAATGATGCACAGTTGTCTAGTTTCTGTTCTGAGATACTAAACATGTTTTACTAAGCAATGACTGTGACTGATCAGTTTCTTTTAAGCTAGCCATCCAGCTAGCCATTGTCTGTCAATAATTGCAATTGCACAGTACTTCTTAACATAGTTCTTATACACAATAATCTGTCCAATTGGGTTGATAAAAAAGAAACAGAAACACTAATATTTTTCTGTATCTAAATGCTAGATCATCAGTGCTATTTTGTTTGGTCACAGAGGTTATGTAAAGCAAAATCTAAATTAAAAATGAACAATCAAGCTGAAGTACTTAAATTCAATAAAAAGTACACCAGAAAATCAAACAAAAAATGTAATCTCATTTTGCTCAACTGTTAAAACCCTGCCATCCTTTATTTCACTAGGGATTTGTTAAATTATTTAAAACTTAAAAACGTGTTAGCACAATTAAGGAGATTTTGAAGCCATTGTCATATTTTGTTACTATAGAACTGGAACATTCAAACTTAAAATACAAAACTTTAAAGCAACAGGTAGGACGTGTCATTGTTTAAGAATATTTTCATTTATTCAAAGATTCCTCCTATGTTATACTGTAAATATTCTCTTTTGGAATTTGATTTTGAGTTTGGCTTTTATGGTGCACTGGACACTGTACCATGAATTACTGATTTACTTTTTAAAAAATTTGTTAGCTATTACCAGATCAGATGCCATGACAAAATCTACTATCCTCTCCCATTCCTTATTTCTCTGGCCTACTCCCCACCCTCCATGTATGCTCTATCATCTCTCCATTCATTCCCATATTTTCATTTAGATCACCACCAACAATCACCTTTTCTCCCTCTTATACTGCTGTAAGCTGTTCATCTAATTGTGCCCAGAAAACACCCTTCCCCCTCTTCCTCACAGCCTGAGGAGCATGTGTACAAATGACATTACTTACAGTCTTACCAAGGCTCAGCCTGACATTCATCACACTGAGAAGACTGCCTTTTAGTTCTTTAGATACTACTATACTTACACCATTACTTCCTTGCTCATTTGCTCTACAACAACTCAAAGCCTCCTCCCAGTTATCTTGCCTTATTCCCATTCCATATAGTTTCCTGGGGCCTAATGCATAACATCGTGCATAGAATTCACACTCTAACATGGCGTACGGACAAAAGTGGAAATGTGCTCATGCACAAATAAATCCGGATGCATAAATCTGTGTGAACACCAACTTCCACGTTCTTCCGCTACATAAATCCTGGTCAGTGTGAAAAATAATGCACATGCATGTGCCTGCTGTTCCACCCCATCTCCTCCCAGAATTACGCCTCTTTGAATATGCAATTAATTATAAATAGCCCTTAAGCTCAGCATTCTGTGAAAAGGTAATGGCAAAAGCATGGGTGGAAATAGAAGAATTTCAGCGAATACCAAGTGGAGGGAAGGAAAATTGTACTCTTTGTTGGTTTAAACAGTGGTATAAACAACAAAAGGAAGTTGATTGAGTTTCGGAAAAACTCGAAAGCTCAAGTTCTCAAAGTCGCACAGAAAAAAAAGGCACACGGTGTCAAAGAAATGTTAATTTTAATCTCATAGTTTATTTTGTCATTAAACAGAACATCATAAACTTCATCTTAAAATTGTTTAATGCTTTGTTTTGTATTTGATCTTCTATGTGCTCTATGTGTGTAAATCACTACGTGCTTCTTAAACCAGCTTTCTCTTCCTCCGACAGGACACAGAATCCATTACATTCATGATATTACAGCTCTCTGAATAATTAAAATACTGACTTGTATACTTGATATAATTTTCATGATGATAGGAGTTAAAGCATGTTATTAAACATGGGAACACGTTGGCGCAGTGATTGTTCATGCCTCACTCAAGATGCTTGCTGCGCCGTGTGCTACCTTCGATGAAATAATTCATTGCAGCAGTACTGTCTCTTTCAAACGTACTATCCTTACTTTTCTTTCTCCAAATACACAATTGCCACACAATCAACTCTGTAATAGACATTAATCCATCTGTAAACTTAGAACGCAGATTCTTTAAAACTTTTATGGAACATTGAAATATCTTCATAGTACATGTTAAATTATTCTATCCATCCAGTTTTGCGCCAGTCCCAACAAGAATACAGCACGAGACAGAAACAATCCCTGAACGGAGCACCAGCTCCTTCCTAGCGCTGCAACACCGTGTCCTCACATGTTTTTTATTAACAATATAGATTATTTAAATTAAGTTAAAGTTTTATTTTGCTGCATTTCATCTTAAAAATAATATTGTTATCATATGTAAATACGCGCTTTATAAAGTGGCTCAGGTTGTGCAATATTATAACTGTATCGCAAGTCTACAGTGAGGTGATTTTACTAATAAGTACAAAAGGTTCTACAAGGAGCACTTGATGGACCGCAAGGAAAGGCTCTGAAGCGTTTGCCATATGAGAGCAGTTCATTAGACAGCATGGCTGAGGCAGCGTATGCTTGATGCTGTATACCGATAATTCTCTTTCCGATCAGCTGCTGTACAGTAATATGGAAAAAGGTGATCCACTGTGGCAACCCCTAGTGGGAGCAGTTGAAAGAAGAAGAAGGTGCAGTGAGAATAACAACGCTAAAGCAGCTATTGTATTTAAAATAGTCTGACCATTCTGTGGACCATTATATTGTTACAGGTTAATTACAATCAGATGCATTAAACTAATAAACAATATGCGGTTAATTTCAGTGTATTTGTGTCAGGGATGTGGATCTAAAAAAAAAAAGGAAACCACACTGGAACAGTAGCACTGCTTTGACGCTGGGTGCCGCCAGTCTGCAAAACCAAGTGCAGAACTTGCTTACGCCAGGGTATGAGCTACCATGGAAATGTGCGTGGCTTTACGCCAAGTTTAGGTTTTATACATCGCGATTTGAGCGTGGATACGTTCATACATAACAATTTTGTGTGTACACACTGTTTATACATGAGGCCCCTGCACACACAACATTCCCAGTTATTGTCCAAACAATCGGTGTCCCCACTCTTAACTTTAACTTAACGTTTTCTTTCTTCTCCCCTCTCTTCTTCTTCTGGTTCTTCTGTTCTAACATCTTTAGCTGAGCCTGCCCTTGGCCCAGAAGTCTTTGCTCACTGCCTGACCTCTGCACTGCCCTAGCATTTTCCAAAGCTGATTGGATTTTGATTCCATCATTAAGGTTTTGGCTAATGTTTTGCAGCCGGACGTCCTTTCTGACACTAACTCTATTGGGTTTGGCACAAAATTGGGCTGGTTTGCAGCCTTGGTGGCAAGATTAGTCTTTGGATAAGTAAAGTTGTTAAAAAAGAATGGCATGAGTAAACACTAATAGTCAAGATTAATTAAAAGCATGAGAGAAAGCACAAGGGTTTAGGCAAGATTTTAATTTTTCCATATGTGAAACTTTAAATGTTTCTTATTGAGCTGACAGAATTCACAACAGAAAACAATTTTATTGTACACATACTGTAACTCTCTTCAAATTCCAAGCTTTGGTAACTTGGATACAATACCTTCAAAAGATTTTACCTAAAATAGACACATACTTGGAATTTTGATAAGACAGGCAATTTTACACTGCACAAAAGAAAAGGTTGTGTTAATGAGAGTGCTATCAATAGGTGATGGAAAAGTAGGCAAAGTAAACTGTAACATCTTGGCAAATTGACATATAATTTTTAAACATATATATATGTAGCAAATAGCATCTGAAGATCAAGCAGTTTCCATTTTTATATATCGACATTTAAATACTGTTTTTATATTCATTTTTTATGTTCAGTTTTCATAAAGATATATATTTCTGTCTTTGAATACTTTTATTAATTAAGCATTTGCATAATTTGATAATTTGCTTTTTTAAATGGCTCACAATTAAAAATTCTACATAACAAATATTAATGAATATTTGAAATAAATGACTCTGAGATTACTATAAAGCTAAAGAAATTACATATTACTACTTATGTTTTTTGCTTTTGATAAAATATAAATTTAGATATAGGAAGTACAGTTCTACTGAAAGTATGACAACATTTTGACAGCTCTCACTTTCAGTCTCTAAGTTTCACAGTTATGAAAGTGAACCCTGTGAGACATTTACATGGTGGCAAGTTACACTATTATACAGTATACTAGGCAAATGTGTTTGAACCTCCTTGCTTTATCGGGGCACTTACATTAATCAGCCACTAAATGACACTTTGGAATTGATTCTCTCATGACAAAAGCTCTTCCAGTATGCTTGATCATTACTGCCATATGTAGCTAGATCGTGAAGCACTATATGTTAACAACATTATTTATTTCTGTAACACATTTTCATTCACAGAATGTAGCTCAAAGTGCTTTACATGATGTCAAAGAAAAGAAAAACAAATTAGGTAGCAATAATAAAGGAAAAGTAGTAAAAAAATGAATATGAGCTTACATAATACACTGTAGATATATAATTAGTAAACAAGTAAAGTTTAATATATATTATTGTATTCTAAGTCTTTAAAAATGAGTCTATGATAAAGTCAGATGGCTGAGAGGAAAGAAAAAAAAAATCCAGTTTAGCTGGAGCAAAAACAAAATCTGCAGGGATGCCAAGGCCAAAAACTGACCCAGCCACCACTAGGCATTCTGCCTAACACAAATGTCCTTAAGTCATTCTTCATTGTCCTGGCTTTATCCCAGAGAATTTGCCACAGTAGGTCTAGTGGACCACAGGGGCACCTGCCTCCATTCATGCATTACTGGTAGAGCAAAATGTCACCACAGAGAAACTGGAAAAGAAAGCAGAGAAAGTAGAGATTACACGTCTTGTTGTAGAGGTCTGTTTCACTGAAGAAGCTCATGGGGCTTAACTTAATTATTTGCCTCACAGGAAGTCATTTTAGTGCTGAATCTATGAGTGCACATTTCAGGAATAAGATTTGTGAATAAAATCATTGAAATCTTCAAAAATGTTTATTTTGTCTTCACAGCTGCTGCTTAAATCATTGTTCTTATAGATGGCTGTTTCGTGATACTTATTATTATGAGTTAGATGAAGCAGTGACCATCTGTTAAGGTCATGTTAATAAAGATTAAAATGAGAGATAAATGAGATCCTTTAAAATGATGTTATTTATGGATAGATAGATAGATAGATAGATAGATAGATAGATAGATAGATAGATAGATAGATAGATAGATAGATAGATAGATAGATAGATAGATAATAACACATTTAACCAGTAAAATCTCCAAATAAGAGAGTAAGGAAAATATGCATAAATAAGGATTTGTTTTCTACATTGCCCCTCCACCCCATACCTTTCCATCTCTTGTTTCCGAAAACTATACTAAGATCAAACATTTCAAGGTCCCGGTCCTCTGCCATTCCATGAAGCATGGCATACCTGAAATGCATGAACCCCAAGCTTGGGAGCTAATTCATTACTGAGGTAAAATAAAATAAAATAAAAGACGAGGAAACAACTAAACTAACTTAGGTTAATCTCATTTATGAGATTAATTTATAGTATATACAATAAATTAAGAACAACTTCTAATTGTATCATTCCCTAAACTTCTTAAAAAAGGATCAGAAAAAATAAAAATATTTATTAGTATTCTTAAGTTGTATTGCAAGACAGAAAGATATTAGGGAGGTGAGTGAAAGTTCAGTAGCAAAAGGTGCCAAGGTATTGCTTCAGACTATGTGACAATTATGCAGGTAACATTGAAGAGAATTTTAACAGTAATGAAAGAACATAGAAATAATAACAATATCAATAAAAAAAAGGGAAGAGTGCAAACAACTAGGAGCGCTAAATAAGATTAATGGCATTTATATAATATAACCAGTGTATTATTAAGTAGAAATTGAAATTGCTTGCTTTAGCAGAATTCTTTCTGTACATTTTTGTTATAATGGATGGATAGATTACAGTCCAATACAGGCTTCAAAAACTGCATTTGTGATTAGTAGGACTTATTCCTTTTAATTCTGTCACTCTCTCTCCTGAGAATTGTAAAAGTGGGTGTAACAATTAGGAAATAATCTGAGCTAGGCTGGAGTCTATAGTACCATATCTAATACCCACTTTACAAAGATACTTCTTAATAACATGAGATGCAGCCCTCTTTCCAGCAATCAATTAAGGAGAAGCTCAAAGGAAGTAAACTTACTTTTCTCAGAAACAATTTCTTTCTTCCCTCCGATGTGGAATAGCACATTTTCTTTTTCATGGAGTTTGTCAAATCCAATGATGAAGGCTCTCAAGAAGCATTTACAGGTAAGCAATTTGCACTTTCACTTTCCAGATTTTCTTTGATGACATCAACCAGGAAGTTTGTTTAAAAAACTCTTGTCATTATTTTTAAGGACTTCTGGCTCGTGCTTCTTTCATAAATCTGACTATTACATTCACATTCTCTGGTAGCAATTCTCTTTTCAGTAACAGACACCATTGGTGACAGCTGTTCGATGCAGGCTTGGAAGCATGTGTTCCAAGTACTTGATCTGGGAAACAGACAAGTTAATTTCACTATCTTACTCTTCATTTGTTCCACGTTTTTTGCAGCTTTATCTCAAAGTGTCTACCAAGATGATGCACTTCATTCTTCAAACCTTAAACTTGCATTTCTCAGATATTGCTGCAGTCTTACATGCATCAGTTTTAGAACTGTGATATTCTTTATTTGCAAAAAAGTGAACATTTTCCTCTGTCAACTACAAAACTCTTGCTATTGTTGAGGTGTAAAATTATGAGCTTGCTTTCAATAAGTAACAATAGTGAAGATTTATTTTTATGTTAGTGGCAATATTGTTCTTTGCAGAAGTCCTAACAATCATTCATCCATCTTTCCACTTTTTAACCCACTTTTTATTTTCTCCATATGTAGTTTTCCAGTGGTTGAAAATATGTAGATATCCCTGAAGTTAACGATTTCCAGTGTGATATCTGTTTATACGTGTGTGTGTCTGTTTCTATGTATTTTGTCTGTGACATTCTTAAATCATCAATATGTCAACCAGTTACAACCAGATTTACTCACAATACAAAGAAAAATAAGGATTGTTTGAAGACACTGAGCTGAAAGATCATTTACTAAACATTGCACCACAGGACTTTAAAATAGTGAGAAATCAGGAGACAGAAGATGTAAGGTGTTTGGTGGATTCATATTAGACGAGCAAAGATGACAAACAGTCTTGGATGATATACTTTAAAGCTTTGTACGTCAGTAGCAGAGTATTGACAATGCTGAGTCAGCATTCCGATTTCAACATTTCGAATTTTTAATTAACTTATTAACTTCTGTTAATATACTGTGCGTGGCAGGTATTGAAAAAAAAATTACAGTAATCCAGTAGAGGGGTAATGAAAGCTTAAAAGAGTGTTCTAGAATTAGAAATGGAGAGGTAGGGCTCTGACAGTGTTTCAGGAGAAATTGAAGAAATTTAGGCTGTAGGTATAATTGTAACCTTTTATGTTTGGAATATTTATCATTGCCATTTTTAAATTACCTGCACTCTGTTTCCTATGATAGACAGAATTAACAACCTTCCAAATTTTATTATTGTTATGCTGGCTTTCAAGCAAAACATGACTCATCACTACGGGAGCATAACTTGTAAGAATGTCAGCTTCTGTTTCAAATTTAAATTTTAACATGAAACTTTTACTTATTTTCTTATATTCTTGTGTACTTTGTCATGTCCATGCTAAATGTCACAGCTTTATAGAATTTTTTTCAGAATTATCTTCTGCAAAAAATAAAAAGAACATAAATAAAAATGAAAAAGAAGATTTTGAATATAGGCTACAGTCTTTATTTTTACTGCTGAATTTTAATTCTTGTTATATGAAAATGCTGTACATTTGGATGATGAGCTAGAAATCATTCTATTGTCAGGAAATGTTAGGAGCATGTAAACTTAAGTTTTGTTACATTTGCTTGAAATGGACATTTTCTGGATTATACAAATCATATATACATTTTCCCCATAGGGAACCACAGCTCTACGGTTGTTATTAAAAGTCTACACATCCTTATTTCCATTTGTTGATTTAAAGGCTCAAATCAAGACAAACTATGTCATACCATTTTCTCCCCTTTAATAAGACCTACCAACCAACAAGATATTAGTGAAAAATGGAATTATTTATTTTTAGAAAAAAAAAACAACTTTAAAATACCAATGCCTAAATTTCCTAAATGTGCATACTTTTTAATTTATGTTTGATGGAAGCCCATTTTTCTTTTGATTCCAGCATTGTCTTTTTGAATAGATAGGCTTCTATCAACTTGAAACACATGAAATTTGTAATTTTATCCCACTCTTCTTTGCAGAAGAGTTCAAGCACATTCAATTTGTGATTGGATCTCCTGTGGACAGCTGACTTTAGGTGAGTCCACAGATTATCTATAGGATGGTGGTCTAGGGGCTGATCTGGTTATTCCAGGGCATTGATTTTTCTCTTTTTAAGGCTTCTTTTAGATGACTAAGTTGCGTGCTTCATATTGTTTTCATGTTGAAGGGTGCATTTCTCATTTAAATTCAGCTTTCTTGCAGATAGCTTTAGGTTTTGCTTCAAAATATCTTGAAAGATGGAAGTATTTGTTTTCTTTTCTGTTCTTACTATAACCCTTGTCCTTTTTGAAGTAGAACAGCTTTATAGCATGATTTTTTTAAAGCCAAACATATCTTTTGGTATTAAGATCAGAAATGCATATTTTGGTCTCATTTAACCATAAGATATTTTTACTGTATAGTTTAGGGAGACTTCATGTGTCTTCCTGCAAAATACGCTGCATACATGGGCTTCTGTTTATGAGAAACACCTTTAGGAGGAAGAATATGCAAAATAACTATAGTATGGAGGGAGTGACTAGTTACTGCTTCTTGATGTAGCCTGATTGATGAACTTCTATCCTGGTCATCAGTTTTTAAGGGCTGTGCTGATCTTTGCTGTTCTTTTAGTGGTATTTAAATGGTGAAGTGAACAGTGTACTCTAATGTAATTAATGCTTTCCAAATTCATTTATGTCTCTCTCCTGACCTGTTGTTTGTACAATAATGTCTCATAGAATTTTTATTAGCATATTGTGGACTATGTTTTAAGTCTGAATTATGTATATAAGAACACTTGACGGAAATCCTCCACTACAGGAAAAGCCTGTGTTAGTTAGAGTTAATCAGAATCTCTTTACCTGATGCCTGGTGAAGGCAATTTACTTTTGCACGTGTAATGAAACGTCAAAGGTTAAATCTGAACACAGTACAGTTATGACTCACATTATGTGTACATTTATGCATCTAGGACTTTTTAAATATTTTTTTTATCAATCATCAATTTGATTTTCACTTTAATTTTGTTTGTTTCAAGATCTGATGTGATTTTCTTGATTGCAGTCTTTATATCAACATACACTGAAGTTTCAACAAAGGTGTTGTAGATTTTTGATATCCACTGTATATGTTAAAAATAATATTAACACTCAAAACAACAGCAATGAAGAGGGTAGTATGTCTAGGTCAAATTGACCAATGTTGTCATGGAAGATGCCAGGACATTTAGTGATTAAATTTTATTTCAGACAGCTGAATTCTAATAATAGATAAACATAGTATGCCTTTAAATCAAATAAAACACCTATGCAGCAAAGGAGATATTTTGATCATGGGTAATGCAATATCCCATTGACTGGAAAATGGGATTTCTCTTAGAAATGCAAAAGAAAAAGAAGGGATGCTCATAGTAAATGACCAGTCCATCTAACGCACAATACAAAAAAATGCATTTTTATACCTTCCCGTTTCTAATATAAAGATGAAGAAAGAGAAACTGATGGCAGAAAAAGACTTAAGACATTCCAACAGCAGACATTTTGAGATGGAGAAACACCTGTAAAATGTAGAATATGAAAAAATATTGCTATTACTTGTGTTGCTTTAGAGACACGATGATCTGTTTACCTAGTAAATATATTATAAACAAAGAAAGTTAAAGCATTTAAGATATGGCCTACTTAGTTGAATATTATTTTAATAAATGTTAGCTTAAAAAGATCATACACAAAAAGTGCAAAAAAAAAAAAAATATATATATATATATATATAGGTATATCAAAACAAGAAAATTATTTGTAATAATGAGAGACAGAAGAGAGAACTAAAATGTAAACACTGTAACTTTATCCCAGTACTACACCAATGAATCTGTGGAAAAAAAAACATAATTTAAGAAGACTCAAAAATGCATAAGCAACAATGACAGAAATGAGTAGGAAATGGCATATGAATAAAATGTTTGTTTAACCCCATGTGTTTACCAAAAAAGTAAATGAAATGCATAATTTGGAATTAAAAACAAACTTTTGTCAACTCAGAATGATTTGGCAAAAAGAAAAGAAAAATGATAATGGTGTAATAACATAATGCAACATTTTCCATCCCTCTTAATTGATCTCAGGCTTGTGGGAAATCACAGCCTATACTGACAGCACAGGGTGCAAGGCAGGAACTACCCCTGTGTAAAGTGCAGGTTTAGCACAGAATTCACACATACTGTATCCCAGACACTCATTCACACTAGATGCAATTTCTAGTTGCTAGTTAACCTATCCTGTACATCTTTGGAGGTATTAGAGGAAAACAAGGGTGCCCAGATAAATATTTATACAGAAACCAACTCGGGCAATGTCAACCAGTATACTGCAATAAACTGTTTCAGTTAATGAAAATTATAGCTGGTAGCATTTCAAGATTTCTGCTGTTGTTTTCCATTTTAGAAAAAAAAAATACTGACCTTTATGTTTTCTAAAATGGACTGTGTAAGTCTTTCTGGGAGCATCAGGCATGATGAAGGAGTCTTTCCTAAACAGGATGCCAGTCAATCACTAGATTGTCTCCCTTACATTAATGTCAGTGTTATTAAGGCATTTCAATTAACCTAATATGCATAATTTTGGAATGAGAACAAACTTTAAGGTACATGTGCAAAATATGCAGAGGAAAGAGGAGGATGTATAAACTTCACATAGACGTGGCCAGGCCATGAATGCTGTGAACTGGCAGTGCTAACCACTGTATCACCTGTACTATTAAAACATTTTAACTGTTACAGGATTATCTTCTTTATGTTTTTAATGCAAATGTCAAACAACACTTTTTACTATTAGTCTTGCAAGGTATATTATATGTTAAAATACATGCAGTGTGCTTGAGTCAAGTAAATATGTAAATTGCAGAATTTTAATAATCTGCTCGTGAATTACATGATGTAACTTATAAGATAAATTACTTAATACCAAATATCTCTGTATTCCATTCTGTGAGCACATGTAGTTGATAATTAATAACTATGCTTAAGTACAATTCATAATTAACTGCATTCAATTTTTTATGCCAGGGAAAGGACATTTACAAATATTTTAATGACATTGCATGATCTTTAAAAATGCAAAATGTATGCTAAAGTTTGGCTTGAGTTTGTGTCATTTTATTGTATATTCATTTAATCACACTATGTTCAGTCAATTTAAACTTGACTAAAGTAAACAAAGTGTATGAAACTGCATGACATGAAAATGATGTGATGTAATTAAGAGACAGTATATGCATGCACAAATTTTAAATAAAATGTTATTATGTAGTAGCACTAAAAATATAATGAAAGTGAAAGTGGGTGAGCTCGTGGCCTTGATGAGTGTATGGCTAAGGTATCATATGCATATCCAAAATGGTAAAAAGTCAGCAGACAGCCATCTTGAATTTCGAGACGGTTCTTCCAATTACTAAGTGAACTGAAATACGTTACAATAAATGTAAGCTTTGAAATGATGCATGTAACACTTCAAAGTGTTAAAAAATATTTAATCTGACATAGAATGATATGTTTTGTTCCAAAGTTATTCATATTTTAAAGAATTCACATAATACTAGTATTGCTTAATGGCATTTGTTGTTATATTCCATTAAATTAATGTTTTAAAAAAGAATGGATATTTAAACAGTATAAAATAGACGAATGTTTGCCATTTAACACATCAAGCTTAAATATGAAATTGAAATATAAGTATAAATATAAAAACCTCAGTTCACAAGAGTATAAACATGTTATGTTTTTCAATCAGTTTTATAAATATTTACTTCCTAACTAAACATTTCCAATGCCAACTTTATCCTACTTAGAGTAACAGAGAAATTGAAACAGTGGGTTTAAAACAGAACTTAACAGAACACTTGAAAGAATCAGTTATTCATTTTGTAATTCTCTTCTCTGTTTAGTTTTCTACAGTAGTGCTAAGTACAAAGCAAAATATCCTTATCCTAAAACTTGTATTACATTCTACTTACACATTAATACATGATGATATGTTCATTCTGTTAATATAGCAAAACATGTATAGCTGTTCAGTTTATATAAAAATATTAAAATATAGTGAATTGCCGAACTATTATTACATTCATATCAAAGCTTCACCACACCAACCAACCCAAATGTATACATATCTAGAGCTCAGAATTTTTTCCTTGACTTGGATTCTTGTAATGCCATCATAACCATGGTGTCCATGAAGTTTGTATTTTTAGCAAATGGATTTAAAATCTTACAAACAATTATATATCTATCAGAGGTTTTCGTACAGAAATAAATTTAATGTCTGTGCTTTATATTTTTTCGAATGATGGAGCACATGGCAAAAAAAAAAAAAACCCTAAAACTAAATACATTTTAAAGGCAAAGGCACATGCCTGGTTCTGTATTCTAAAATTTCTTATTTGTAACTTTATACAATACTAGGTTTGGTTGGGCTAGATGCCCAACACAAATAAAGAATTTGTTAACCTGACTTTTTGATGCATCTTAAACTGCATCGTACCATAAAATATATACAGGTATTTATTACAAATGTGAAAGATGAGCATCCTATGCCAACCTATCCAACCATGGTTAAATTTGAGAAAGTACCACAAGCAATGGAGTATGGCCATCCATAATATTTCTGTACTTTTGTTTAATAACAGTCATGTATGAAACGTCACTTTTATGTAGCTATGTTGATAGAAATGTGAGGAACGTTTTCAGAGGAATCTTAGTGACAATAAGGTATTTTGCTTTCGCTTTTATTTTTTTATTATTTATTTATATTTTTATTAAGTAAAGAAATGTCAAAACTAGTCCATAGTCTTAGCCAGCTTCCATAATGTATCCTCCATAGAAAGAGTTAAGACTATCGTCCAAAGGGATAAATGGATTTCCAAACCATCCTCTGCTGGAAAGCGTGTTAAGTGTTCACTGATAATATTTTTAAAATACAAAAGAAATGTTGTACATTAATTTAGAGGAAATCTTGCCCATGACTCCTCCCTGCGTTACTTTAGGCAGCATTTCATTAGTATTCCAGCCTTAACTTTTCCATTCTAAAACTCTTTTGAATTGTGCTGTTGAAAATCTTCTGCATCATTGTTCTGTTCCAAGCTTCATTTTTAGTTCTGCTTCAGATTTGGACAGATGGCCTCACATTCTTCACTACATGCAGTAATTAGCTTAAACTGTGAAGTAGCCCAAAACCATAATTCTCAATATACTATAGTCTTCAGTTAGAATGAGGTTCTTTAATGTTAAAGGTGACACCTTGCATTACAGAAAAGTAACCCTACTTTTGATTAATATGTCCAAAGCACAAGAAACATAAAACACTCATTTTGTAACGACAAAGACTTTTTTTTCATTTCATATCTAGAATAAATTTGTACTAAAAGGTAAATCTTGATTGTGGCAAGAGGTGACTTTATGTGCTTTGATGCTAAGCAGAAGTACTTAGAGACATTGTGGAGCATCTTTCACACTGTAAGCTAAATTTGAAAGATGATTTTTGGTTATGCCTTGATAATCTGTCAAACCCATGAGCTTTACAGTCTTATGAAACTACCAAACACATGATCATCAATGATCTTTCTTCTGCAGGAACCAGAGGCACTCTCAATGTTAGCCTGGTATTTAGCTTGAAGTTCAAGCTGATGCCTAATGATTTATTAGTTATTTACACCTATTTTGGTACCACAATACCACTTAGTGTAGAAATTGATTGTTTCCACTCCTGCAAAATTCTCAAGTACAATCTTTAAATGTTATTTGGTAGAAGTTGACAGCATTTATTTACTTTTCCAAATTCCACTTTTTTATTGTTTGCTTATTTTTGCCATATCAGTCAGTCATTTTCTAACCACCTCAGTCCTGAACTGCATTGTGCGAGCTACTGGAGCCTATCCCGCCTAGCATAGAAAACAAGGCAGGAACAAACCCTGGACAGGGTGCCAGTCCATTGCAGGGCAAACACACACACACACACACACACAAACTCCAACCACACACTCTAGGACCAATTTAGTATAACTAATCCACCTAACCTGCATATCTTTGGACTGACAGTTAACTACCTATATTGTCTTTGTACGTAAAGATCAGCTGTTTAATGTTTTCATATATTCATTGAGTTTAGTTGTTCTGCATATAAGAAGTCTAGAGTGAGCAAATCTCACAGTTATAGGTTATAACAAGAATACTATGTAAAGCGTGATGTTTTGGAAGATCTGTTTTCACAAAGTAATCAGTCCTTTACCTGACAGCTACATTAAGTCATCTTGTCGCTTTCTCCTAGCTGTACTTTCCTTAGGATGTGTACATCAGACAGTTTTTGTATTTGGTGGTTGTGTGTTGGTCTATTGTAATCATATGTGTGTGATTCAAAAGTAAAATTTTTGTTAAGGATAAAAACATAAGTAACTAAGATTTAGCTAATTGTTTTACTCTGTTTTCAAAAAAATGCATCTTTATGTTTTGGTTTCATACAATATTCAACTGCATGTGCTGCCAAATATTACAAATAAGTCAACTGTTAAACAAACAAACAACTTATAGTAGTCTCAAATGTTAAAATTAGGCATGTGCCTATGCCAGCTGTTAAATTATTTGTATGTGGAAAGTACCTGGAAAACTGTACAAATCCAGCTTCATATCATGATCTTCATACAGTTAAGAAAAAAACTCTGGGCTCTATATATATAGATATATATGTTTGTATATACGGTATGATATACGGTATAATAGTTTTTATTTCCACTACACATGAGATTTAGCAGCAAATTTAGATTCAATTAACTATAATAAACATGATTCTTACATAAATCATACATTTTTAAAAAGAGTCATTTTATTGGTATTATAACTTCAGTTTTATTCATGACAGGTCATAATTTTCATTGAATTAATAACACAAATCAATTATATATTAAATGATGGTTAAGTATTGAAATGAAATACCTTTAACTGTTAGACTGCAAAACTTAACTCATGAATTTCCTGACTGGCATGGAAAATCACAATAATTGTTGTTTATCTGGATGTCACTTTTTTCTTTTTCTATTTTTTACTCCTAAATTAACCATGTAATTTCTTTTCAGTTCATATTTGAGAGAATATGAATCATGTGTTGAATATAGACTTATAATTTATTTTAGGTGAAGTATTTTGTGTGTTTTAATCACACTGGTAAACTGTTTTTCTATGAATGAGAGAAAGTGAACAACAGAAAAATGAACTGTTGTTTATCAGGCCAAATAAAACTGAAGACCCCTTTTTCTTTTTGGTGATAATGTAAATAAATGGCATTTGTGTCTAAGAAAACTAAATATTAATTATTCACTTTAACTAAATAATCCAATTTTATTAAAGTATAAGCACATATTTAAAATCTTAACACATGATATGTGTCTCATGTGAATTGATTATTGATGTTTTGAAATCAAATATTAGCAAAACTGCACTTAATACACAATTGCCCTTTTCTAATAGTAACTGAAGTGTCCATTTTGCTTTCTGATCACGGATTTATTCTTTATCTGCCTTCATTTTTTCTTTAATTTTTCCCCTTTTCCTCCTTCAGATGCCCTAATGGATTCTTCGGACCCCGTTGTTCGCAGACTGAACCTTTGAGATTAATCATGCCCAAACCTACTAAAAGTATGTTCACAAAAATGATAATTCTGCACCTTTAGATTTATTTGGGGAATCACTAAATAAAGCTCTAGGTCAAGAATAACACTCTTTCCTTCTTCAATTCCAATCAGTGAGGAGGCCAAGCACTGTTCTGAAACACTGTTGTTGAGTTCATTACAGGGACGTCATGGTGGTGTCTGCAGTGGTTTCAAAGTTTACTTTCAGTATTGCTCTGTTCTAATATCATATTTCTGCTTTCTTGTTTTCTCTCTTTTCCTGTTTTGTTTTCTTCCGTTAGGTGTCCAAATGAATTTACAGGTGATCGCTGTCAAACCTTCGTAATCGCCGGTTTCTACCGTATGTTCATTTCTTCTTCTGTCTGCTCCTCATTTGCGTGGCATGGTGATGTTGAAATGTGGCATGCTTCTCTGTGTCTGTCCTAACTGTTGTTCATGTGGTTAGCTAGTAAAACAGTTTGTTTTATGTTTCGTTATACACATGTTAACAGATCATTCATACAATAAAAAAAATATATATTTTTGGAATAATGTCATTCATATTGACAAAAAACTCAACAATAAGCATTTTAACTGACATACTGCATTCATATTTACATACTGTATGGACTAAGTTAACAAAAGGAGCATGCAGGCAGATTGTAATACTGATATAATAATAGTAGCATGTGCTTTTTGGTACATTACTAATATGAACCAGCTATGAAAATATATAGCTGTTTATTGTATATGTTAAGATGTATAGTTTCAAAATGTAGGTCCAACAACAGAAAGTAATAGGTCTAATGAAGTATTCACAAATAAGAAAGAAAGAAAGACTGCTCTGATTCTAATTAGTCTGGATTAATTTCAGGACAAATCAAACTTTATTACTTGTACCATTATTTAAAACAATTACTTTTATAAAATAATTTCATGCATTTTACAAAGAGCAGTTCACTTAAATACACTTCATTTTGGCTTCATATTGCTTTGGTAAAAAGAATCTCCAAGTAAAATACCAGTTTGTAAGTAAACCTCTTGGTATCACAGTTTATGTTTAGTAGATAAGTAGTTACATTGGGGTGGTGTGAACTTCATCCTTGCAGTCTTTTGATTGATGGTGGAGACTGGATCCAGATGCTGCCCTTGTTGCTGGCATTCTCCCAAAGGACTTACCATGGAAGTAGCACTGCCAAACGGTTGCAATTTAGCATCCTGGATCTGTGTCTTCTTTAACAGTCAGAAGAGATGATATAACTGTGCTGCTCATGTGGGTTTCAGACTGAGCTTTTCTCTTCTTTATTAGAGCTGCATCTAGACACACAGAATAACTGATGAATCTCATCTTTGCAATAAACAAACCTTCAGCATTATAAGATCGTCCAAATGAAAATAAAACAAGACTAAATAAGTACATCTTCAGCTGTTTTTTTTTTTAAAGGTAACCGGCATCCAGTGATCTACAATAAGGAGATCTTGTACATAGCGTGCCAATGGACTGTTTAACGCTTCATAGGTACTTAATAGAATTTTAAAATCTATAGGAGAACTAACCAAAAGCCTGTGGAGTGATGCTAACAGCAGAGTTACATGCTCATTTTTGTGTTCTTGTTAGGATCCAAGCTGGTGCAAATTGTGTTAGTTGAACAGCATGTAAGCCACAGTCTGAACCACCCTACAATTATGGGGTAAAACATTGTATTAATTTCATAAAGTCATATGAATACATCCTGAACAAGATGTTTGTACAATGTATAACACAATCTCAGACACATAGATATGACCTCTGGGACAGAAAAATAAGCAAACAAATTAAACACTTGAAAAAACAAAGAAAACATGGGACCTTCTCTCCACCACAATATAAACTGACATCTACTTACAGTATACATTAACTTTGAAACAATACTAATGCTGTGCCTAAAGTATGAAATATTTAAACCTGAAAAACTGAGCAAAGTAATAAACATAAGAATTTCTTTTGTAAAATTCAGTTATGTAAAACTAAGTAGCAGCCAACCAAAATCCAATATGGAAATAATATGGAATGCATAGAATAATACAAGTATGAATGCACAGAAAGCACTGATCATCCACTCAATAATGCTACTTACAGTGCATTTTAAAAGGTGCTGATTTTGTTAAGGCATTCCTAGACTCTTTTTATGGATGA